>NC_042622.1:199425487-199733287 GCF_901001135.1 Rhinatrema bivittatum | reverse complement strand
TATATGTACATTTCCCCAAGATGGAGAGACAGATGCACTCTAGGCTACATCCTCCCCTCATACTATGCAGTCAAAAAATTTACCTAAAGCAAGGCTCCGTAACAAAAGGGAGGTGATAAATAATCCCATAGAAAAGTTTACAGAAACTCAGATAGCTAGAAGCCTGTTTCCCCCAATGGGGACAGCTATGAATTACAGAGACTTACACATCCTAGCTAACTGGACGACTGCCATATTTAATCAGACAGTCCATGCATTAAAACTACTTACAACAAAAGTCTCTCAGATTAGAGAAGTAGCATACAGAACAGCTATACCTTAGAAACCATTTTAGCCTTAAAGGGTGGTGTTTGTGCATTAATTGGATCTCATTGCTGTGTGTACATATCAGACTATAAAGCAAACCTCACACATACCACAGAGCAGATAGAAACCATGGTTGCTGATGCACCATTTTCAGACAGAATACCAACTTCTCCATGGGACTGGCTATGGTCCTGGCTCCCTGATATTTCTGGTCTCAAAAGGGTGATTTCTATTATAATTACTGTAATTGTCTTAATTATTTGCCTGTGATGCTGTATTCAGTGCATACCCAACCTCATATCCATATTGAAACCTTGCTCTCAGCCCGAATACAAAGATGTCTTGTAAGATGCCTAATAGGGAATCATGAGCCCTGCAGAGTTGGCACACCACCTGCACCAGCTCTGGGTGATATGGAGATTCAGAAGCTCATCGGTGGCTGGCACACCACGCCGAATAAGCTTTCTTCTCTCCATAATCCCCCCTCCCCTATTTCCAGCCCATACCAAGACATAACAGATTTCAGTAAGGGTCTAAAGCTTTACTGAGCTGCCCTGAACAAAAACAGAAAGGGTGAGATGTGGGAAATATGCGCTTGCCAGCAAGCCATTTCATCAGGGTTTAAACACTAACTTCCCTTCTCCCTGACATTTGCCTGAATAAAAGCATCACTTGTGCTTAAGTCTCTGCCTGGGAAAGGATACCTGTTGGCCCTGAATTCCTGGGGGAGGGGCTGGGTGTTCCCTAGTCAGAGGCAGGACAAAGTCAGGAGGTATAGATTTCAGCAGCCAATGAAATGATCCGTGCACACCCCCTGAGCCAAAGCCAATAGTGTAATGACTTCTGTTGCTATGGGAAAGTAGCCAATCATGTAATGACACATCATCTGCCTTTGTATGAATGTACAATAAAAGGAAAAGGCTCGTGAGGGCAAACCCTCTTTGCCTTCTCTCTTCCCTCCTGCGATGAAAGCTGTCTGAGGCCTATTCATTACTCCTACATGTTGTCCTTGAGAACCACACACAGGCCTGTTTTTTAGGATACCCACAATGAATGTGTGGGAGAGAGTTGCATACAGTTTATAACCCCTGCCTCCTTTTGCTGTTGATGCTTTCAGTGCTGGTGTAGATACCCGTTGTTTTGGAGAATAGATCCTGGAAGCTGGGTGACTGGTGCTTGATGGGAAGGGTAACTTTCTTGAATAGATGCTCGAGCCCTAGACAGATGTAGATTTGATTTTGGTTAGCATTGGACATCTTGAAATTGCAAGATAGGCAACCCTAAAAGCTGCTAATCATTTCAGTCAAAGAAAAATGGACAAAATTTAAAAGTTGTATTCTTGTCAGAAAAAAGAGGGGGGCCACGCAGGGCTACACAAAAGCACATGGAGGACAAGAAAAGAAACCAACTTGGGGCCAAGTCACCAAAACAAAGTTAGTATGAAAAATGTGAGCAAGTGCTTAAAAAAAAAAAAAAAGTAAGAATAGGGAGGAAGTGACATCACCTGTCTGGCAGCCTGAGATCAGGGTCTCCCATCCCCGACATAGATCATCCCTCTTGTAGTAAGGCAATCCGCCAGTTTTGCAACTCCGGAACGTGGTGATCTGTCTCAAAGAAGCTTTCCAATGGTGCAAAAACAAATTGTCAACTTCAAGCAGTTTTCTTTTGAGGTGCCCGCAGTGCAAATAAACGGGCAACTCTATGGAGGAGGAAGTGGTGGAAAATAAATGGGCAACTCAATGGAGGAGGAAGTGGCAGAAAAGTCAAGCAGCACAGACGCAGCAGGGAGGCCCGATGCTGGGTCTGTGCTGCTTGACTTTTCTCTCTAGAGAGGATTGTCAGCAGTGGCTTAGTAAGTTGAAGGATGGCATGGGGACCCTGAAGCAAGAGCTTAAATCCATCGTGGCTAAACTATGCCGTGAGTATGCTGAGCTTCGTGCATGGGTCTTAGGGGGTGGAGCACAGGATGGAGGAGCAGAAGACTGCTCAGGCAGTTGCACAAAAGGAGCTGAAGAAATCACAAGCAGATAGTGAAATGTGCCAGAACTGCTTGTAATAGATCTAGAAGGGGGGGGGGGGGGGGGGGGATTTGAGATTTTGTGGAAGCCCTGTGGAAGATGCCTGTGCAGACTGAGCGCTTGGTCAAAGACATTGTGCCTTGATTCTGAGCTCTGTGGAGGGAAAGGAAGTTGTCCTTAAAGTTTTGGTAGATAGGGGCTGATAGAGCTCTGGCTCGTCCGAGGGACAAGGTATCTAGAGATCTCGTGATCTGCTTTCACAAGCGTAAAGTCAAAGAAAAAATATTGATGCATGTGAGGTCAATAAAAGATTTGCAATCGCATGGGCATAAGGTAGAAGTCTTTCAAGATCTTTCCCCGATCACCATTCGGAAACGACACAAATTCAGAGAGGTTCTTCAGGTGTTGTGGACTGGCAATTACAGATGCAAGTGGTGTGTTCCCCTTTGGATTACAGTTTACTATTAATGGAGTGTCTGTGAGGGATAAAACTGTGGAGCAGGCAGAGAAAATTCTCCAAGCAGCCAGTCTGGTGCTGTCCAAGGATTCTACTGTGCAACCGTCCGCAGCTGCAGGTCCTACTGCAAGTAATTTACGATGGCAGCATGTAAAATATGGTGTTAAGTGGCTAAGAAGACAATTGGGTGGCTTTTCATCTAGAGACATGGCAACTTTAAAGATGTTGTACCCAAGGAGGGTCCTAATATAGCTTTGAAGCTCAGTTACATCAACTGATAGGGCTCTTTTTTCCAAGGACTGGTCCAGTTTGGACTGCATTGGTTTTAGCAGTTATGGAGATAATTAGTCTCTCTTCGTTTACTGGTTGGATGGTTAAGGCTTGTTTTCTTGGTAAGGGGAGGATAATTGAAGAGAATGTATACAGAAGGTCAGTGGAGGGAATGAGGGCCGTGATGAGTGTAGTCATTCCTTCAGGAGGTTTTAGGTGCAATTTGGGAGGGGAATGGGAGATGGACAAGGGAGAAGGGGAATTTACTGGGGAAATTAGATATTTTTTTACTGGGTAGAACATTTGTGGGGGGAGCATGAGACACTTCAGACTCCTATACAGTATTGGATGGAAAGAGGTTTTGATTATATCTGTTTTCAGAATGGGTGGATTTCATGGAACATTAGGTGGGTCCTAGTGAGATGGGAGAGTTAATTATGTCATGGAATATTAAAGGGCTGAGTACTTATACTAAAAGGAAGAGATTGTTGCAGGAAGTCCTAAATAAGCAGGTGGATTTGTTAGGTCAAGAAATGCATTTAAGAAGTATAAGAGGTTGCTGGCTTCTAATCACTATCCCTTACAGTTCTTTGCAGCAGCCACAGTTGCTAATAAGTATTGTGGTGTGGGTATTCTCTTTTCCAAAAACATGGTGGTTGATGTGTGACATCTGTTTTGAGGGATTTGGAGGGTAGATACATTATAGTTAAATTTCGATTGGGCAAAGATATGTACACTTCGGTGAACCTATTTGCACCCAATACAGGACAAGGTGAATTTTTAGTGTCACTTTCTCAAACATTACAGCAATGGGCAGAGGGCTTTCTTATACTTGGGGGAGACTTTAATCTTACTCTCTCCATTTTTAGACAATAGTGGAGGGGGTAGGGGAGCATTACGAACAAATAGGAGAGGTTTGAAGTTACTTATGGCAGAATGGAATCTGGTTGATGTTTGGCATCTTTCATACCTCTGAGAAACACTACTTTTTATTTCAAGGCACATAGGGTCTACTCTCACATTGACTTTCTTTCTGATAGACAAGGCCCTAGTTAACAAGATATGGTTGGATCATGCAGCCATTTGGCTTTCTTTTAAAGGGTTGGGTAGACCAATTGGGGATAGATTTTGGAGACTCAATGAAAGCTTGCTAGATGATAGGGAGTTTTGTGAGCTCTTAAATATGGAAATGGAACAGTACGTAGAAGAAAATAACAGTGGGGTGTCTACCAGCACTCTTTGGGACTGTTTTAAAGCAGTTGCTAGGGGAAAATTAATTGCTAGAGCATCACACTTGAAGATGAAGGATAAGAGGTGAGTGGAACTTTTGGCGAGGCTTAGAAAACTGGAGTTTAGGCATAAGAACCCAAGATTGGGGTGCAATTACATAAATTAAGGTCTGAATTGCGGGACCTAGTGGTTGGAGAGATTTTGTTAGGGTCAAACAAAAAATTTTTGAGGGTGGTTATTTGGCCAGCGGTTTTTTGGCTAGGAAGCTCAAGTGTAGGGTGGTTTAAAATCAGATTCTTAGAATTAAAAAATAGAAATGGAGTTGTCTGAGTGCTCATATCAGGACTAGGTTCGTTAAGTTTTATCAGGAACTATACTCTAAACATGAGGATATTGCTTGGTCTGCTATAGATGCTTATTTGCCTAAGATAGATAAAGTCCACGAAGAACAGTTAAAGGCAATATCAGAACTGAAGGTCAGCCAGGCAATAAAAGAAAAAAAATGGGGAAATCCCTAGGTATTGATGGGTTCTCAGTGGGTTTTTATAAGCAGTTGTGTCCCATAGTAGTGAGACCTCTGGTAGCTGCCTTCAGTGACTTATTATTGGATGGCCATTTAGCAGGTGATGCCAGTGGAGCAGGAATTAGTTCTAGCCAAACTGAGCAGGGCCGCCACTCTGTGTGGATCATATTCGCCCATCTCGCTCCTTAATTTGGACTTGAAAATTTTGGCCAAAATTTTAGCTAAAAGATTAAGTTGATTTGGTTCATTTGGGATTGCTTATTTTTGGTTTTCGACAAATTGGAGTTGGGAGGACATTTTTCTTTGGATAAAGGAGCTGTATAGTAATCCTAACGCTTGTATTGACTCTTTCCCCATAGCTCAGGGCACGAGGCAGGGTTTGCCAGCTTCACTTTGCACTGTATTAGGAACCTTTGGCAATCTCTATTAGGAATGCTAGCACAGGGCAAGGACAAAAAGTGGGTGAGCAGAAATATAAGCTTTCCATGTTTGAGAAGCTGATCTTTTTACAGTTAGATATCTTTTAATGTATCGTAAAGCACTGGGTTCAGCTAACCATTTATGTGTTTGACCCACAATCTTGTGCTTAAAACGGTTAATCTTCAGTCACTCAAAGATATAGGCCGATGTAATATTTTGGCGCAGAAAGCAGCTGCTGAACAGTCAGCGCCCACTTCCTTAACGTGCCCCCCTGGGGCTGCCATGCAATATTTAAATGAGGGGGTTGCCTTGCATGCCCCTAGTGCTTCCTTGCCGAGGAGAGCCTGAGTGTGTTGGCCTCCGCTGGTTAGGAAAATCGATGGAGAGTTTATCGGTGTCGGTGTTCCTAAATGCTGTACAGCCAGGGGTTCAGGAAACAGATGCTTCAATTGAGCATCCGTTTCCTGCACCTGACGGCAGGTGGCTTTTTTAAAACTTTTTTTTAAAATTAAATTACTTTAGTTTTTCCTCCTACTTAATATCGCAATGATATTTTCTGCTTTTCTGTGCTGGTTTAAGGAGCGCTCAGCTACTAATGCCTGCTCTAGGCAGGTGTTAATTTCTGAACGCTAAATGTGTGTCCTAGATGCACATTTTTTTTTTTTTTTTTGCATAGGGAGTGAATGCCTCATAGCCTCATAGCCTCATTCACATGCAATTTGCATGTGATGAACTCTATTAGATTCACTCTGCCTTGGAAGTGGGTTGTAGAGGCGCTAATCCCCTTATTGCAGAAGGGGATTAGTTAGCACCTCCGAGTGCACTGTATTGCATCGGCCCCATAGTGTGCAGGATTTAAGTCCCTGTCATAAAAGGCCGCCTTGTGGGAACAGTAATGGTTCAAGCCTTAACCAAAGAGTGTGACCGGGGTTCCCTTTCAGTGCCAAGTATCCGATTCTCTTACCCAAATGGGACAGTCCCACTGTTGACCCACAAAATATATAGAGGGGCAGGGCTATTGCTCTGAGGGAACTCCCTCAAAATTTAAAATATGTGCAGGATCCAGGGTCCCCGTCCCCCCCCCCCCCCCGGCAACAATGCTGACAACCCTCCCATCCCCCCTCGCACCCCGTAATAGGGCCCGGGCTATCAAAGGTGCCCTGCTCCTAGAAGCTCTGGGGATTGGCAGGGATAAGATGACCATGAGGAGGGGGACCTAGAGCGCCCCCTAATTCTTGAATGGGTGGGGGGAAGAGACCATCCTCAGGCTGATTGGCCCACAGCCTTTTTACAGCTGTTGGAGGTCAGGCATATGATGCCTGAGAGCAGTTTCAATCCTTGGCAGGGTGGAGAAATCAGGTCTGCAGGACTTTTCTTTTCCCAGCACATACCCAGCTCTATCTTGATTAGAGCCAATTAAGGTACAAGTTGGTTAGCTGGGTCCACATCCCCAGATAACTTTCAACTTAGCCAGCTGTGTTGAATATATGTTGACAATAATCAGGTTAAAGGTGATCTGGATACGTGTAGCTGGATCCTGGCGGCTTTTTGAAAATTGAAATCCCTGTGTGCAGGTGAAGGAGCACGCATCATGCTTTTACCCCCAGTTTGAGGAGGTGTTCTTGGGGCCAGGATTTGCAACATGCGTTCTTTTGCATTTTCAAAATTGTGCCTTATTTTAATTGGGAAAAGTATCTGCATAAGATGGGAGGTGTGTTCAGTGGGTGGTATGAAAATATTCACCCAACACCCCTGTCTCACATTTGACTTTTACTCTACTCTAAATTACCACACAACCAAAAGCAATAGTCATGAAAGCTCTCACCAGGCGGACCATGAAGGACCAGTTTTGCTTAGAGCTGCTGCTTCACAGTCCCTCCAAGAACTCGCACCTCTGTTTCTAATTTTATAGCAGCTGTTTTACACCTTGTTCCTGATAGGATGCTTTTTGCCCTCTGTGCTTTCTTTAGAGTGTCTGTAGTTCCACTTCTGGTCTTAGGCCAGCTGCTTTGGAGGACAAGGCTTGTTCAAGCTTACCCGAGTTTCTGTGCTTCAAGAGCAGGCTTGCTTAAGCTCCTGTTAGTCTTGGGGATCCCTGGTTGCAGGTCCCCTCACAGCCAAGCATCATCGAACAAAGTCAGCATGGCTTTACCCAAGGCAAGTCTTGCCTCACAAATCTGCTTCACTTTTTTGAAGGAGTTAATAAACATGTGGATAAAGGTGAACCGGTAGATATAGTATACTTGGATTTTCAGAAGGCGTTTGACAAAATTCCTCATGAGAGACTTCTAGGAAAAGTAAAAAGTCATGGGATAGGTGGCGATGTCCTTTCGTGGATTGCAAACTGGCTAAAAGACCAGAAACAGAGTAGGATTAAATGGACAGTTTTCTCAGTGGAAGGGAGTGGACAGTGGAGTGCCTCAGGGATCTGTATTGGGACCCTTACTTTTCAATATATTTATAAATGATCTGGAAATAAATACGATGAGTGAGGTAATCAAATTTGCAGATGATACAAAATTGTTCAGAGTAGTTAAATCACAAGCAGATTGTGATAAATTGCAGGAAGACCTTGTGAGACTGGAAAATTGGGCATCCAAATGGCAGATGAAATTTAATGTGGATAAGTGCAAGGTGATGCATATAGGGAAAAATAACCCATGCTATAATTACACAATGTTGGGTTCCATATTAGGTGCTACAACCCAAGAAAGAGATCTAGGAGTCATAGTGGATAACACATTGAAATCATTGGCTCAGTGTGCTGCGGCAGTCAAAAAAGCAAACAGAATGTTGGGAATTATTAGAAAGGGAATGGTGAATAAAACGGAAAATGTCATAATGCCTCTGTATCGCTCCATGGTGAGACTGCACCTTGAATACTGTGTACAATTCTGGTCGCCGCATCTCAAATAAGATATAATTGCGATGGAGAAGGTACAGAGAAGGGCTACCATAATAAGGGGAATGGAACAGCTCCCCTATAAGGAAAGACTAAAGAGGTTAGGACTTTTCAGCTTGGAGAAGAGATGGCTGATGGGGGATATGATAGAGATGTTTAAAATCATGAGAGGTCTAGAACGGGTAGATGTGAATTGGTTATTTACTCTTTCGGATAGTAGAAAGACTAGGGGGCACTCCATGAAGTTCGCATGGGGCACATTTAAAACTAATCGGAGAAAGTTATTTTTTACTCAATGCACAATTAAACTCTGGAATTTGTTGCCAGAGGATGTGGTTAGTGCAGTTAGTATAGCTGTGTTTAAAAAAGGATTGGATAAGTTCTTGGAGGAGAAGTCCATTACCTGCTATTAAGTTCACTTAGAGAATAGCCACTGCCATTAGCAATGGTAACATGGAATAGACTTAGTGTTTGGGTACTTGCCAGGTTCTTATGGCCTGGATTGGCCACTGTTGGAAACAGGATGCTGGGTTTGATGGACCCTTGGTCTGACCCAGCATGGCATGTTCTTATGTTTGCAGTAACCCACGTTGAAAAATCAATAGTACTTTTAACGTAGTAGCAGACATGTTTGTCGCTGAAATGCTTATACTGTCATCTTTGTCGTTTGGCTTCTTAGAATTTATACTAGCAGTAAAAGCAGGGTCTCTGCCAACAGTCAAGGCCTACCTTGTTTGGGGGAAAAATGTGTACACCATTTTTATAAGAAAAAAAAAAGTTTTGAAATTAAACCTTGCCCTATAGTCATGTGCCAGTTAGTTGGACTCTCTGTATTGCTGAGACTGGCTGCTCAGCCAATGAGATTTACTCACATGGGGGAGCAGCTGGAAGATGTTAATAAAATCTTAAAGATGTCTTCTTGGATGCTCAAAGAAAACATGTGGGAGAGTTTAGCTGCTGGCTAAACTATTTTATGAAATTACTAACCCTCTCCCTTTAACATATCATAAGAACATGCCATGCTGGGTCAGACCAAGGGTCCATCAAGACCAGCATCCTGTTTCCAACAGAGGCCAAACCAGGTCACAAGAACCTGGCAATTCCCAAACACTAAGAAGATCAGATGAGACTTGTTCAGCAGCCAGTGCACTCTAGCACAGTGAGAGGTATGGCGTAGGGCCAGCTGTCTCCTTAGCCTGAGTGGGAGATGGTCAACTTCTCTTATAATGGGCCTAATGGGAGGCAGCTCTCACTTCCTTCTGGTCCAGTGGGAGGCTGTTTCCTCTTTCATCCACATCAGAGTGAGACATTGCCAACGCCTGCTGTTTTGGGCCTGATGGGCCACAAACGTTATCTTCCCCTGCTGAGTCTGGGAGTGATGCTGCTGATCTCTTCACCCTGTGGAGGGTGGGGAAAGGAGGTTGATAATGCTGGGCAGATAGAGGTGAGGGGGGAGAGGGAGTGAGTGGACTCCTGAGCAGGAAGGCATGAGAAACAGGGGCTTGGGAATGCAGGATAGGGGAGAGAGGGAGCACAGGAAAAAGGATGTGGGGATGCGAGAGGATGATTCAAAGGGAGTAATTGGGGAAATGAGGGTACATTTCTTTGCTCTTTGTACTTTGCTTAGTGTAGATTTCCATTCCACATTTGTAATTTGTGGTCTTTTATTCTGTATCTGGTGAAGGTTGGAACTGTATGCGAGTGAGGTGAGGCATTTTACTAGTAGGTGTAGGGGTCTGTTTCTTATTTGTTGCATTTTCTCACTCTCAGTAGGACATGCACTGCTGCCTTTTCATAAGTAGGGATATTGTCTGAGTTCTTGGAGTTAGTATTGCTATGGTACGGCAGGTACCATACACCTCTGCTGTGTTTTTGTTTTCAGGTTTTGCACCTGGTAGTAAGGGAGATTGGTTTCTGTTACAGAGGCCAATGCAATAAAATTTGCGGAAAGCGGGCGCTGACTTTTCCGCGCCATAAGGGGGCGACACTGCAATAAACAAATTAGTGGGTCAAGCTAGCCAAGGAGGTGCTAGGGTCGATAGCGTGACCTTAGCACCTCCTTGCTAACGCAACCCCGTGGTTACCGGTGGTCTGCTGGTTATGAACACCAATGCTGATAAAACTTGGCATCGGTTTTCATAACTGCAGTCAGCCGGTTATGAAAAGCGACGCTGAGCACATCAGCATTGGTCTTCAAAGTGGCTGGCAGTTTTTATTTTTCTTTTTAACTTTAGAAAAAAAGTACAGACAAGCAGTGTGTTTTGCTTTTCTGTACTTTTTTTTCAGTGCGCTCAGCTATTAATGCCTGCTCAGGCAGGTGTTAATATCTGACCGATAAATGTGCGTCTGAGCCACACTTTTTTTTGCATTTGGAGTAAATGAGTAATTTTATTGCATTAGGGGGTGGATTAATGCCTATTTAACCCATGTCAGACAGCTGGGCATTGTATTGCATTGGCCTCTGAGAGAGCACCAGAATCAGAATATATTATATAATGAGTTATATGGGGGAAATCCCCTCTGCATCCATTGTGTGGGGACCTGGGGGGGTGTTGCTGTGGATGCAGAATATGTTTACTTTTAGCCCTATGATGGTCAAGTGTTCAGTGGGTCATGCATGTAAACATTAACTAGCAGGTGAGTCCCAATAGAACAAAGGTTGAGAAGCACCGCTCTAGCACCCTATCAGCAATGGGACAGGACATAAAAAGAAAAGACACATAATAGCCTTCCTTTGCTAAAAGATACTTTATAATCAAATAATAATTTATTGAATACTTCCTAGGAAATTCAAATGTTTGGAGGAACAAGGTCTTTGCACCAAAGATGACATTAGTTAGCATCCTACACGCAGGTAAAACAGAAACAGCTCCCAGCAGTACAAACACTGAACAATGGCGCAATGTACAGCACCTGCATGGAGCAGTCTTCAACCCTCTGCAATTTCCATCACCACCACTCACGCTGGCAGCAGCAAGGACCCCTAAAATAGGGCCACACACTCTTCCTTGCATGTACCCAGATCACTCCAGACTGTGGGTTATGCCTCCCTTCCAGAGACACAGAAAAACTCGAAGGGCACCCCCCCCCCCCCCCTCTTAACCTGGTGTGCTACCTGCCACTCCTCCGTATTTCCCGGTCTCCAGCAGATGGAGGTGGTGCAAACCCTGCGGTCTTGACCTGTCTTTAGGGTTAAGGCAATCTCCTCTTTAAAAAAAAACAACCCAAAAACAAAAAACCTAGAGGATCAAGCAGACAACCTCCCAGGGGGTAGGCAGGTCCTAGAGGGACCATTCCCCCCTGGCAGCAGGATTAAGGAGCCTGGGGTTGGTGACCCGGCGGGGCTCCTCAGAGGTAAGGGGGGGGGGGGGAGTACTGGTGGTCCAGTCCCTTCCCCTCTGTTATCCCTGGCCTGTTTTCAAAAAATTAAAAAAAACTTTTTTTTTTAAAAAAAGTGAGCAGCCTGTCAGCCTTCTCCTGGGTGTTTTGGGCAGCGGCTGAGGCTGTTTCTCATTTGCGGGCTCCGGGTGGGTTGTGAGCAGTCTTTCTATTTGTTGGTCAGGTTTCCCCAACGCTCCAGCCGAGTCTTTTCCTTGCTCTATCAGCACCTCCATGGGTTGCCCCGATGCTGCGTCCGATGCGCTGTGGAGAGTCTGTTGCGTGCCTCTCCGGATCGGGCCTCTGCTCTCGCTGCCTCGCAGGAGGTGAAGGCAGTTCGGAGAGGGGACCAGGGTCTTCTCCCTCGAAATCCCGTGGCGCAGACACGAGACCTGCCCCCTCAGGTGACTGAGGCCGATCTATTCTCGATCAGTGCAGGAACGGTGGCCATCTTGAATTCTTTGTCAGTGTGGGCCAGGACTGCAGGGGGGAGGGATCTCCAGCCCGATTTATCTCCAGTCCCTGGCAGTCCTGAGGGCTTTTTAGATCCAGACCAAGACTTGTCTGATGGTGTGCCCCATCCGCTGGTGGGGGAAGGGGGCAGTTTTAATGCCTTCGTACCTGAATTTGTGCTTTTAATGCACAAGGCTTTTCTGGCTTCCCAAGCTCAGTAGAGCAGGGCTTCATTTTTGGGTTGTCCCGAACGGCATCCTCAGAAAATTCCTAGACCCACAGGTGTCCCTTCGTGTGGAGAAGTTGCCAGGGCCCTCTCTTCTGGAGGGCCCCTTCCCCCTGACGAGTCTGGTATTATTGCTCCGGCCCCGCTCATGGCTCCTTTACCCCTACCAGGGGCAGAACCGGATGATGACCAGGGGAAGGCGGCTCCTCTGGAAGGAGAGGACCTGAAGGTTGTTCGCCTTTTTCACCTGAAAGAGTTGGACCCTCTTATCCTATGGGTCTTGTCAGAGCTTGGGGTGGAGCTCCCCCAAGAAATCCTGCCCCAGGATTGCAAGCTCCAGCGAAGACCTTTTCTTTTCATCCCATGGTTCAGCAGTTGATGACCCGGGAGTGGGATGTGCCGGAGGCAGGCTTACGAGTTGGTTGAGCTATGGATAAACTATATCCTTTGCCCGAAGAGACCCTGGAGCTATTGAAGTTTCCTAAGGTGGATGCCTCAGTTTCGGCAGTGACAAAGAGAACCACAATCCCTGTAGCAGGAGCGGTGGCCCTCAAGGACCTCCAGGATAGGAAACTCGAGGTTCTCCTTAAATGGATTTTTGAAGTATCGCCTCTGGGTATCCGAGCGGCCATATGCAGTAGCTCCACACCGGAGGATTCTGCTCAGGCGGAGTGGTTGGAGGCTGCGGTTGAATAGGTTGCAGATGCCCTGTATGATCTTCTGCGCACTTCTTCTCGGACTATGGTGTCCGCAGTGTCAGCAAGGAGGCTCCAGAGGCTATGTAACTGGTTGGCAGATGTCTCTTCCAAGGCCCAGCTGAGTGCTTTACCATTCAAAGGGAGGTTCTCTTTGGTGAAGACTTGGAGCAGCTGATTAAGTCCCTGGGCGAGAAAGTTAACAAGCTCCTGGAGGATAGGCCTAGGCCTTCCAGAGGCTTCTCGCCAGCCTGCTCTCGCTTTCAGGGACAACGGAGATTCCTTCATAGCAGGGCACAGGCAAGCAGCAGGTTTGGGCCTCGTCCTTTCGGGGTCATAGACTCTCTGGCGACGGAGTTGTCTGTGTCGCTTGAATCCAAGTCCTCTCAATGAGATGTGGCCTGCCCAATTCCTCGTGTGGGTGGATGGTTGGCCCAGTTTTACGAGGAATGGGCCAGGATAACCTCTGCCCAGTGGGTTTTAAGCATCACCCAACACGGCTACGGTTTGGAATTTGCTCGGCCTCTCAAGAGACCTCTTTATGGTTTCCCCTTGCAGTTCTCGATCCAAAGCACTGATCATTCAACAGACCCTCAACTGGCTGAAATCACTAGGGGCTGTGGTGCCTGTCCCCTGTGCAGAGTAGACAACAGGACGCTACTCTATCTATTTTGTAGTCCCCAAAAAGGAGGGCTCCTTCCAGCCGATCCTCAACCTGAAGGTGAACAGGGCATTCAAAATCCTGCATTTCCGGATGGAGACTATTCGCTCAGTCACTGCAGCAGCGAGTGTCTGGCTTCCCTGGATCTGATGGAGGCATACTTGCACATACCCATCCTTGAGGATTAACCAGAAGTTTCTTCGCTTCATGATCCTCAGTATGCATTTCCAGTTCTGTGCCCTGCCTTTCGATCTGGCTACAGCGCCTCGCACTTTCACCAAAGTTGATGGTGGTCGTGGCAGCGACCCTCTGGAGGAAGGAGTTCTGATTTACCCAGACCTGGACGACTGGCTCATCCGAGAGAAGTCAAGGGCCCTCTGTGAGGAGGCTGTCATCAAGGTCATAAGTCTTCTGGAATCTCTTGCTTGAGTTGTCAATCACGCCAAAAGCAAACCCCTCCCGTCTCGGATGCTGGACTTCTTGGGAGCCCGGTTCGACACCCATCTGGGAAAGGTGTTCCTTCCACCGAACCGGATCGCCAAATTGCAGATCAGTCATCTCCTGTCACTTCCACTCCCCAAAACCTGGGACTATTTGCAGGTCCTAGGTTCCATGGCGTTCACCTTGGAGTTGGTACCATAGGCCTTTGCTCATATGAAACCATTGCAACAAGCGTTACTTTCCCATTGGGATCCAAAGTCAGAGGAATTTCGGGTCCCCTTACCTCTCACCGATTCTGCCAGGTCCAGTCTTGGCTGGTGGCTGGTCCTGGAACACCTGACTCGCGGTGTGGACCTCGAAGTCCCACAGTGGGTAGTAGTGACCACGGATGCCAGTCTCTCCGGCTGGGGAGCAGTCTGCTAATCCTGATCAGGTCAGGGCTGGTAGTCCTTGGAGGAGGCGAGCTGGTCAATCAATCACCTGGAAACCAAGGCAGTTCGTTGGCGCTGTGACATTTTCTGCTGCTGCTCCACAACAGGGCAGTCAGAGTCCTCTTTGACAATGCGACGGTGGCCTACATCAACCGTCAGGGCAGCACCAAGAGCCAGGCAGTGGCCATTGAAATGGAGCAGCTCATGGCTTGGCAGAGAGTCATCTCTCTCTTCTTGTGGCATCTCACATCGCTGGAGCCGACAACATACAAGCGGATTTCTCCGATGCATAGAAGTTCATCCAGGAAAAGTGATTCTAGTGGCACTAGAGTGGCCCCGACGTCCGTGGTTTGCGGATCTGGTCAATCTTGCAGTTGGACGGTCCCCTGAGGCTCGGACATCTTCCAAATCTACTTCAAGGCCCTAAATTTTTCGACTAGGCAGATCGCTTTTGTCTAGTGGCCTGGCTTTTGAAAGGCAGCAATTGAGGAAAAAAGGGTATTCTTTGGAGGTGTTAACCACTCTTCTGCAATCTAGAAAGACCTCTACCTTTCTGTCCTATGTCAGGGTTTGGAGAGTCTTCGAGTTGTGGTGTTGCGAGCAGTGCGTTCTTCCCTCCCCACCCCACAATCTTCAGTGGCGTACATTTTGGCGTTCTTGCAAAAGGGCTTAGACAATGGGTTGTCCTTTAATTACCTCTGGGTCCAAGTGGCTGCCTTGGGTTCAATTGTAGGCAAAGTTCATGGCAAGACACAGGCCTCTCATCCGGATGTGGTGCGCTTTCTCGGGGGGGGGGGGGTGTGCAAAGCATCTGAATCCTCCCATCCGTCCTGTATGTCCCTCGTGGAGTCTTAATTTGGTACTTAGGGTCTTGTGTGAACTGCCCTTTGAACCTATTAAGTGTGCAATGCTAAAGGACCTCACTTTGCCACCAAAAACACAGTTTTCAATCTGCTCGGCTCGCAGGATCTCGGAGATACAGGCTTTCTTGCAGGGAGCCTTTGTGAATTTCTGAGTGGGGGGTTTCTCTTAGGACTGTGCCCTCATTTTTACCAAAGGTGGTCTATGCCTTTCATTTAAGTCAATCAGTGGAGCTCCCAGCTTTTTCGCATATCTATCTGGATGCATCTTTTGCGCTATTTGGAGGTCACCAGTCCATTCTTGAACACTTGTTCATCTTGTGAAGTGGTGCTAAGAAGGGCCATAAAGCTTCTAAGGTGACAGTTGCACGATGGTTGAAAGAAGCTATTTCATCTGCTTACATTTGTCGAGGCCGACCTGTCCCAGAGGGGTTGAAAGCCCATTCAGTTCATTCCCAGGCAGCTTCGTGGGCTGATTGTCAGTTGGTATCGCTGCAAGAAATCTGTAGGGCGGCCACCTGGAAGACACTACATATGTTTGCTAGTCACTACTGTTTAGATGTCCAGGCTCCGCCTGTTGACAACTTTGGTAGTGGTTTCATTCGAGCGGGACTCTCAATGTCCCACCCGGTGTAGGGAAGCTTTGGTACATCCCAAAGTCTGGACTGATCCGGGTACATATATAGGGAAAGGAAAATTGGTTCTTACCTGCTGATTTTTGTTCCTGTAGTACTACGGATCAGTCCTGACACCCTCCCTTTATGGGGGTTCTTTACTGAGAGTCCACTCGAATAGTTGTGGTTGCTGCAAAAAACTACAGAAGAAGGCTACAGGTTTCCTTTTATTCAGAGTTTTGGCATTTTTTCTGCCACTGTTAGTTCAAAGTTATCTGTTTGGCCTTTGCTTGATCCATTTCCATACTCATTTCTTAACCAGGTTAAGAGGGGGTGCCCTTCGCGTTTTTCTCTGTCCCTATCTGTTGGAAGGGAGTCATAACCCACAGTCTGGACTGATCTGTGGTAGTACAGGAACGAAAATTAGGTAAGAACCAATTTTCCTTTCCTTTTGATCATGATGCCTGGTTCAACACACAATATGTGACCTTTTCTGGGGTGCGTACAACCTTTAAGAGAGATGGATTCTAGGACTGCATGAAGCACACTGCTATGTAAGGAGAGGAAACAGGTTGGAGGAAGCAACTTGAAATAATCAGTCTCGATAAAGATTAACTCACTCAGACGCATGATTCTTCAACCTGTTCACCAGTTTTTGGTTTTTTTGGGGGGGGGGGGTAGTGCCTATTCCTTGTAAATTAATGATCACGTCAGGCGTGCCCATGACTACACTAACACCTTGGTTTTGCATTAGAAGTAGGTGGGCCAGAAAACTCTGTACCTTTCAAATGCATGCAGGTGACAAAGGATTTCATGAGTATTTCAGCAGGACCGGCTCCTTCTATACTTTGGTTTTAGTGCACTTTGAAAGACCAGGGCTGCTGCTTGACATTCAGGCACTGGGGTTTTCTACTTAAATCACTTAATACTATGGCAGGATCCAAAAGGTTTTTTTTTCTTCTTTTTTTAAATACATTTTAGGTAGTGAGGAGAAAAAAAAAAAGCTAAGTCACTTGGAATTGCACAAACACCACAAGGATGAACTTGCAGTGTGCGCAAGCATGCACCCTCTCACAAAACCAAAATTAAATTATTTTATTATTAGCTATTCTTTTTTTGTACAAAAATCCCATCGAAACCTGGCATGAATGTCAATAAAAAGCGGAAAAAAAACAAAAAATAATGCTGAGGGAAGCAATTAGTTAATTCCTAGTGAGTATAAAAGCTGTACATAGCCCCTGTCTCACTGCCTACAAATACAGATGCAGTTTTCTTCCTCCCCTCCCTTCCCAGAAGGGAGAAATCCTGGTGCAGCTGGTAAATGCATCTTTTGGCTTTAATCCAGGTGAGCTTGACAATCAGGTTGTTTCTTAGAAAGCAGTGCCCCCTTGTTGCCATCCGACAGACCTGGGAAAGGCTTCTACACGGTTTGTTGGGAATTCATGTGATATGAACATGGCAGGAAGTGTAGTTGGTAACTGGTGAAGTGTGATTCCAGGTGGGGCTGCTCTTAGCCTTGACACTCTTCCTGCTTTACAGAGGCACCACTATTCACAGCAGGGATTTGCAAACACCTACAGCTGACAGTGCTCTATTTACTAGGGATGTGCATTCATCCAGGATGAATTAAGCAATTTTAAAGAAATTGCCCAAGCCATCCTGGATAGGACACCTTGAAAAAGGAAGCGGAATTTCCTAAAATTTCAGGAAAATTTGTTTTTCAGGGTTAGTGCACCCTAACCCCGAAATTCAGGGTGGCTGAAAAAAAATCGGCCCGAACTGCGGGGAAAATGAAATTTCCCATGACAATCCAATAATGAAGGCGGAACCGAAATGTTCGGCCGAATCACATGTCTATTTACTAGATCGGTTTTTCCTATTGGATATCGACACTAGCGGGGTAACAGAATTACCCAAAATGTTCCACTCTCTCCAGGGGAACTTGAGCCAGGGCTAAGGTCCATAAACGTTACATGGCAGCTGAAAGAGAGAAATCAGGCCGAGCTCTGCACCGATAGAGCCTCAGGAAGAGGGGCAGCTGCCTCAGTCTCTCTTGCTTCTGGCTCCTCACTGCCTCTCATCGCTTCTGACCGCTGTTGCCGACGCTGCACTTCTGCCTTAAGGTTCTCCAAGTCCTTTTGGCTGAGGAGAGAAGCATAAGCAGGGTAAAGAGCAGATACTGAAAGTAATTTCAACCCTTATCCCATCCCTTAGACCCACACCAAAAACATCTCCTCCTGCATGGGTCACCTCCAGGATGTTATCCCAGATTCACACTTTGCATACTTGAAAACTACAAGCAGCAGCACACGTGGGATGAGTGCCTTATGAGTTCCAATGCACTGAACTGCATTAACATCCTGTTAATATTTATTTATTTATGAACTTTTCTATACCGTCGTTTAGAAATGCACCATCAACGGTTTACATTTAGGCACGAAATAGGTTTGGTTTATAAGTTATCCATAGTGTGCCAATATTTTACGGTTACATAGTTCAGTAATATACTCTAATTGAGAAGTGGGTTGGGGTTGCCATTTATATGATGGGATAATCATATGTGTATACTGTTTTTAATGTAATATTTAATTATGAGTAAAATAATAAAATCAATTTTTATTTTTATATATATATGTGACTTTCAGCTGTGTTCATTTGTTGTTATTCAGTGCCTTCACTGTGAAATGCTTTTTTGAAAAGCCAAGTTTTTAGGCTTTTTTTTGAAGAGTTTTAATTCTTTCATTAGTCTTAGTTCAAGTGGTAATGTGTTCCATAGTAAAGGTCCTGCCAAAGATAGTGCCCTCTCTCTAACTTGGGTCAATTTTGCTGTTTTGACTGAGGGTATGGTTAGCAGTGCTTTATTGGCCGACCTGAGATTTCTTTGAGGGACGTGTAATCGTAATGCGGTGTTTAGCCAGTCAGCATTTTCATCATTTATTAGTTTATGAATTGTGCATAGTGTGTTGAATTGCACCCTTTGTTCTATTGGGAGCCAGTGTAAATCTGCAAGTGTAATAAGATGCAAAGGAGGCACACGTTACCACAGACAGTGAAGTATATGCATTAAGGTTTTGCATTACCATCTGCACTGATTACGCCTTCCTGAGGTGTAGGTTTGGTTTTTTTTTTTTTTTTTTTGCCTTAATGCGTCTGGGGTTGCATTTTGCACATTTTAACACTTGTACCTTTTTCACTGCACTCAGACTTGATGACCCATTTTGCCTCATTTACCTCATTCTCACAGGACAAGCAGAATGGTAGTCCTCACATATGGGTGACGTCACAGGATGGAGCCCAATCACAGAACACTTTTGTCAAAGTTTTTAGAACTTTGATACCTACTGGGCATGCGCAGCAGGGGTCCCCCTTCAGTCTTCTTTTTTCTACGCAGCAGTAGCCACGTGGGTTAAGGAGCTCTTAGAGATTCCTGACAGGAATTTTCCTCACTAAATTACTGCAAACTTTCATACCCCACAGGGGTCTCCCTCTTGAATTTTTGCTTCTACGGTACTCCGGTAAGTTTTTTTTTACCCGATTCCGGTCGAGTTTGGCCCTTGTGGCCTACTGGCCGTCGACTGCACTGCGGCTCAATTTTTCAAAGGCCATGGCGTTGGGGTTCCGTCGGTGCCCTGACTGCGCTCACACCATGTCCATAACAGACCCCCATAAAGTCTGTGTAATGTGTCTCGGGTGTGAGCATGATGTCCTGACTTGCACCAAATGTGCCTTAATGAAACCAAAAGGTCGCAAAGCCAGAATGGAGAAAATGGAACTTCTCTTCCATTCTCAAACTCCGACGCCGTCTATTGCTTTGACGTCATTGGAACCAGCGCCGTCCACTTCGTGCCAGCATCGGGCACTGGCCGGTGACTGTCCGGTGTCGACGACCTCCCGGCCATAGACTACCTCTACTCTCCCTCAGGACTGAGGGGATCGTAGAGAGAAGCATGGGCATCGACACTGAAAGCCTCAGACCATCAATGAAGGAAAATCATCAACCTCGCCATGGTCCGAGCCGCCATCGAAGAACCCCATCCAGAAAAGTCATCAACCCTTTCTGTGACTGGGTCACAGAGGCAACCCTCATCCGGACAGGTATTGGGAGCTGCGACTCCGCCTTTAATTTTGGTCCCTCCGGCTATGCCTCTGCCTCCTTCCCTTCTGGAGCCGGGGCTAGTTACTCCAGGTCTCCGTGAAGAGCTGGACCGGATGGTTCAGGAGGCCATCGACAAGGCGATGCAAAGGTTCCAGGTTCCTCCGATGCCAACCCCGGCACCAATTGCGGAACCGATCACCAATCCCATTCCGGCAGCACTAGCACCACTGCTCTTGAAAATGGAAGTGCTTATAGCCGCTTTTCCACCAATGGACCCCAATGGCTCCGGTGCCTTCTCCACTTGCTCTGTCATCAGGAGGAGAAACATGTTCAGTCTTCCTCCCTCGGGAGTCCTGCAGATGTCTCAACCATCCATGCCGGTACGGGCATTGGCGATGCCGATCCGTCCATCGATGCCCTCGTCAGTGCCCCCAGTAGCTCCCTCGATGCCTTCAGAACCTAGACCGGGACCTTCTGGAATACCTTCGTCCCCTCCCTCTCAGGTTGCTAGCGGGACAGGTGCTGATCCCTATGACATCTGGACCGACAATTTGTCTCCAGACACTGATGATTTACCATCACCACCCCCTCCTACTGAAAGCAGGAAGCTTTCTCCTCCAGAGGACTTATCCTTCATCAATTGTGTGAAGGAAATGTCTGAGCTGGTTCCCTTCCAATTACAGACTGAGCAAGATGATAGACATCAAATGATGGAGCTGTTATAATTTCTGGATGCGCCCAAAGAAATCCCCTCCATCCTTGTCCATCAAGTACTTTTGGATCTTCTCAAGAAGAATTAGGAACACCCTGGTTCGGTAGCACCAGTCAACTGGAAAGCAGATACCACATACTTGGTCCAGTCAGCTCCAGGGTTCCAAAAACCTCAACTGGATCACCAATCTGTGGTGGTGGAATCTGCCCAAAAGAGGGCATGACGCTCAAAGCCCCATTCTTCCGTTCCTCCAGGCAAGGAGCAGGAATTCCTGGATGCCATTGGTCGGCGTGTCTTCCAGGGATCAATGCTTAATCTCTCGGATCGCATCTTACCAGCTTTATATGACCCAGTTCAACAGGGTCCTATTCAAGCAAATACAGGACTTTGCGGAGTCTCTCCCTCAGCAATTCCAGGAACAGCTGCAAGCCCTAGTTCACAAAGGTTTTGAAGTGGGAAACATGAAAATAAGGTCCTCTTATGACATCTTCGACACCGCTTCCAGCGTTTCTGCAGCTGCTATTTCTGCAAGAAGATGGGCCTGGCTTAAGTCTTCAGTCTTGTACCCTGAAGTCCAGGACAAATTGTCCGATCTGCCTTGCATCTGAGACAATCTGCAGGTGAACAGATCCAGCAAATGGTGGCACAACTCAAGGAGCATTTATGAGACCCTTCACCAACTCTCTCTGATGCCTTCTGAATATTCGACCAAATAACCATTTAGAACAACTTTTTGGAGTCCTTCCTATCGTCCAAAGAATTCCTATCCACCACCGGCTAGAGATCGCTCCAAAAGGCCCAGTCCAGACAACCTCGTAAGCAAAAACCACAAGCAGCTCCTCAGCCAGGCCCTGCTTCCAGTTTTTGACTCCTGCATAGAGAGCAGTAGCCAGCTTCCATTGTCACATGTACCAGTGGGAGGTAGATTGTGTCATTTCAACAACATATGGCTCACAATCACCTCAGACCAGTGGGTCCTAGCCATAATCTCAAGGGTATTACCTGAGCTTTCTCTCCTTCCCACCAGATTCCCCTCCTCGGCTGACATGGGGAACATCAGACCATTCATTACTCCTGGATCAGGAAGTATCCCTCCTTCAATCCAGAGCAATCGAACCAGTGCCCTACTCCCAACAGGGCCTCTGGTTCTATTGCCAGTACTTTCTAATCCCCAAAAAGTCAGGTGGCTTTCGTCCAATTCTGGACCTGCGTGCCCTCAACAAGTACCTCCAATGAGAAAAGTTCAAGATGGTAACCTTGGGTTCCCTCCTTCCTCTTCTGCAAAGAGAAGACTGGCTCTGCTCTCTAGACCTCTAGGACGCTTACACACACATCGCAATAACTCCGTTTCATCGCAAATTTCTGTGATTCTGGTAGGCCCACAGCACTATTAAAACAGAGTGCTTCCATTCGGCCTGGCATCTGCTCCACGAGTCTTCACCAAGTGCCTTGTAGTAGTAGCAGCAGCATTCCTCAGGACTCAAGGTGTCCATGTCTACCCCTATCTCAACGATTGGTTGATCAGGGCTCCCACTCAGCAAGCTGCTCTGTAGTCCCTACGTCTTACTTTACACACTCTGATTTCGCTAGGATTTCTCATCAACTATGTGAAATCTTGCTTAGTCCCATCTCAAACTATCATTCATAGGGGCAGACTTGGACACCTTGCAAGCAAAGGCATTTCTGCCTTGACAACGAGCTCTTGCACACCAGCTACACTCTCAACATCACTCAACTGTATGTCATTTCCTCATTCTGCTAGGACACATGGCGTCCTCTGTACATGTTACCCCAATGGCCCGCTTGGCCATGAGAGTCATGCAGTGGACTCTAAGGTCACAATGGACTCGGTCCATTCAACCACTATCAACCATTATCCACATTACAAACCCACTTCGTCAGTCTCTAGCTTGGTGGAAAAATCAGATCAATCGCCTCCAAGTCCTGCCATTCCAGGCCCCAAATCCTCAAATAACTTACCATCGAAGGAGGCTCCTGTGTCAGGAAGTGGCACAGATATGGGCGGAGGCCCTTTCCCACTCGATGTACCTCAGAGCTACCTACTTGCCGGGAGTGGACAATGTGTTGGCAGACAAGCTGAGTCGCACCTTTCAGCTGCACGAGTGGTCTCTCAACCCCACAGTAGCGAACTCCATATTCCAGCATTGGGGTTATCCTCACATAGATCTCTTTGCGTCACCTCACACCCGCAAAGTAAAGAACTTTTGCTCTCTCACTCGCTGCGAACACTCACACCCAAGAGACTCATTCTCCCTCTCATGGGCCACCGGTCTCCTATATGCATTCCCTCCACTTCCATTTCTCTCGAAGACTCTCGTGAAGGGAACCACGATCCTCCTAGCTCCTCACTGGCCACGCCAAGTGTGGTTTCTGATTTTTCAAGACCTCTCCATTCGCAGGCACATTCCCCTGGGGAAAGGCCCGCTTCTGATCACCCAGAACAATGGGTGCCTTAGACACCCCAATCTTCAGCCCTTGTCCCTGACTGCTGGATGTTGAAAGGCTAATTCTTCAGCCACTCAACCTTTCGGAGCCAGTTTCCTGTATCTTGATTTTCTCGTGGAAAGCTTCCGCGACGCAATCTTATTTTTACAAATGGAACAGGTTTAAGTCATGGTGTTCCTCACTGTCACTTGATCCTTTTACCTGTTCCACCACAAAGTTTCTAGTCTCTCTCTCTGGTACTTGGAAGAGGTTTTTAGACCTGACTCTTATCAGGATGCATGTCAGTGCAGTAGCCACCTTCCATAAATGTGTTGGGGATGTACCCATTTCTGTACAACCCCTTGTGACATGCTTTTTGAAGGGCTTGCTCCACCTCAAACCTCCACTGCGCCCTCCGGCCCCTTCTTGGGACCTCAACCTGGTTTTGGGTCAGCTCATGAAACCACCATTCAAGCCTCTCCAATCCTGTGATCGTCAATATCTCACATGGAAAGTGATTTTTCTTTTGGCAATCACATCTGCTCTCAGAATTACTGAGTTACAGGCCCTAGTTATCTATCCGCCTTACACTAAACTTCTGCACGCCTGGGTAGTACTCTGCACTCACCCTAAGTTTTTGCCTAAGGTAGTATCGGAGTTTCACATTAATCAATCCATTATACTACCAACCTTCTTTCCCAGGCCCCATTCTAATCCAGGAGAACAGGCTCTGCATACCTTTGACTGTAAACGGGCTCTAGCATTCTATCTAGACCGTATAGCTACCCATAGGAAAAGAACACAATTATTTTTCTTTCCATTCCATCAAATTGGGACTGTGGGTTAGCAGACTCTCTCCTCCTGGTTAGCGGACTGCATATCCTTTTGCTATCAGCAAGCAGGCATTCCACTTCAAGACCGTGTTAAAGCACACACTGTGAGGGCCATAGCGACTTCAGTAGCACACCTACGCTCGGTTCTGCTTCCTGACATTTGCAGGGCTATCTGGAGTTCTCTCCATAACTTTACAGCCCATTATTGCTTAGACAAGGCTGGAAGACAAGATTCCATCTTTGGCCAGTCTGTCTTGCGCAGCCTTTTTCCAACTTGATGTACCAACATCCTTCTGCCTGCCCATTAGGGTTCAGGATACCCTCTACCAAATTCCACCCCAGTCTTTGTGCCAATTGCACATCTTGGGTACATTTGGTGCATTTCTCAGACATCCTCAGCTCGGTACTCACCCATTTGTGAGGACAACCATCCTACTTGTCCTGCAAGAAAGCAGAAGTTGCTTACCTGTAACAGGTGTTCTCACAGGACAGCAGGATGTTAGTCCTCTCGAAACCCACCCGCCACACTGTGGTGTTGGGTTCGTTATGTTTTATTTTGTTTAGCACTTCCTGTAGCTTTAAACAAGACTGAAGGGGGACCCCTGCTGGCTGCAGGGTTAGTGCCATGCTGGGCATGCCCAGTAGGGGCCAGTCAAAGTTCTAGAAACTTTGACAAAAGTGTTCCGTGATTGGGCTCCATCCTGTGATGTCACCCATGTGAGGACTAACATCCTGCTGTCCTGTGAGAACACCTGTTACAGGTAAGCAATTTCTGCTTTAGCACAGATTTTGCATTAACATGCAGACTGGTTTCTGCAAGTTAACAGTTCGTGCTAGACAGCACAGGGCTTTTAAAAGAAAGAGGAAGGCTGGGACAGCGTGCGCCAGCAGACTGCCTGCGGGTACAACTTACTTCTGCTTGGAGGAGCAGGTAATTTGTAAAACAAAAAAATGTAGAGCTGGTAAGGGGGGTCAGGGAGGAGAGGAAGGATAGATAGGGGGGGGGGTGGGGGTTAGGGAACTTCCCTACCCCCCTCTGCTCCTTTATTGAAGAGGACTGGGAGGGAATTGGGGAAAGGGCAGATCCTGGCGCTGTGCATTTGACAAACCCCCCCCTTGTGCGTGTCGGCACCCATGCGTGCACTGCTGTAAAATCAGCATGTCCCTCTTAAAATTTACCTTTTATTTTTCCTCAGGAATGAAACCAAGGCAGAAAAGTGAGAGCTCTTCCTGCCTAGCCCCTCTGTGCAAACTGCAGTAAGAGCAACAACATTAGGCCTCTCTTTTTGTCCCCCACCCTGGTTGCTGTCACCTTGAGGGCTCCATCCTCTCCATCAAAATCCTAGCCAGGCAGGCCAGCTTCTCCAGAACAGACTGCAGAGTCCTAAATGACTTCAACTAAGCTTGTGGGTGGACTGAGGATTGCCGGAGCGCTTTGCCTGGCTGCTGCTCCTACCCTTGTTCGGCTGACGTGGAAATCACAGATTTCTCCAGGAGAATCTCTGCCCAGGCCCATTCACCTTTTTAGCTGCCGTATTCAGAAGCGATGCCTGTGACAGCAGCCCAGAGCATTGTGTTATCAGGCTGCTGCACTGTGGCCAGGCTTTGGTGTTCTGGATACAGATACAGCTGAGGTTTTTATTTTGGATTAGGTTTGCACTGGAGGATGCTGCAAGTGGCAAATACTATTTACTTATCCCATATCATTTATAACTTTTTATTTGTCAAATGAAGGTGCTCAGCAGTGATTTTACTGCTATTGAACAGTGTCACACCTGACTTCCCACACAGCACAGCCTAGCTGTTGCATGCACATGTAACATGAGGCAAAGGTGGAAGAGAGAGCTAAATAAAATTGAGTTGCAGTGCACTGCAGTGTGCAAGTGATGAAGAATAAAAGAAAGCTGTGGCAAAGTGAAGCAAAAATTTGTACTACCTTAGTGGGATGAAGAGAATTCCATTGATAATGTTCAACTGTTCCAAAACACTGGCCATGCTGGGAGCTGTGAACTGAGGATTGAAAAAAGATGTGCACACCCAGTGTTAACACAAAGCAATGTCACAGCAAACTTCAGCTTTAAAGAGTGGTACAGACTTGGTGCTTCCCTAAGTGATGCAGCCTGTGCTTTGATGCCTAGACCACATCTTTCAATAGAATTCTGCTTAGGTAAACCAGCATCTTCCTGCAATTTGATTTCCTTTCTTCCCTAGGGACCAAAACAGAGATTGGAATTTCTGAAGATCACAAGTAATGGCTCAGCCCAACTGGGGTGGCAAGGACAGGAGTTGAGAGACTTACAGCACCAAGGCACTGAGGAAGTGGGAGCAAGCCCATAATAGACACGAGATCTCACACTAATGCATTGCACCTATGCTGGGGAGACAGCTGTAGCAATGGTGGCGAGTCTGTAATCACCATAGCAGGAATCCAAAATCAAATACGTGTGCATGCAGATAGGTTCCCTTAAGTAATTAGAGAAGGCAATATCCTTTTAGAGGGGAAAAGTCATGTTCTTGAGGTACTTGCTGGTACCTAATGCCTTGTAATAATGTCATAGTCCCCTGAGGCATTTACACTGCTGCTGGCCAGCCACCACATACTTATATTATGATCCAGTGTAGTTTTCTTTCATGCTCTTTTTATTTTTCTTTTCAGATCTGCTATTGCTTCTACCCTTGAATGGGAAAAAAGTACAATTTTTTTAAAGTAAACTCCCATCCCAAAGCATAATTACAGAGGAAATGGGCTCTGACTACACCAGGATTAAAGTTAGCGAGGCAGGGCTAGGCTCATGGCTGCTATCCACACAGATTCTGTTTGATAATGCAGTGAGGGGAAGCTTCCCAAGGTCATTTCCTCACTGCCCCTGCCCCCACACGGTGCAGACTCATTCCTTTCTCAGCACAGAGCTTATCCATCCTGGGCAAGATCTGAACTTTTTCACTCTCTCACTTTCTGCACTCAAACAAACAAGAGTCTCCTCTGCTCTCTGCAGCCGGAGGTTTGACCAGCACATCACGCCACACCAAGATGGCTGGGCATGCAAAAAGATTTGCCTATGCAACAGAGTGCACAAACTGGTGCTCTTTTCCTTTTTTTATACATGCACAGCTTGCAGGGGCTTCTGCTCCTGTCTCCAGGAACTCATTACGTTTTACATCTGTGGAATGAAAACAGTAGAAAGCTATCGTGCTCTTATGTTTTGCAGTCGGGCGACCCTTGCCATTGTTTATCCTTCTAGGTTTTAGGGAGGTCAGATTTTCAAAACAGCCAGCTTGGGTGTAAAGTCGACAGCTGCTCTGGAGCGCCAGATCTTTGTACAAATATTCCACAAAGAAAAAGTTTGCGTGTACATTCTTGTAAAAAAAAAAAAAAAAAAGTTGCCACTGGTACAACCGGGCCACAAACTCGGCACCTGTTGTTTTCTGAGGGCTAAAATGCAGCTGAGAAAGCAGTAGGTACACCTTTGAAAAAGGCCATGTCCATAATCCCACCCAAAGCTTGACCTTGGAAACCCTTCCCCTTAACCCAACTGAGATGACCCTGGGTGAGTAAGGCTGGGCAATTTTCCGACAGCTGTTCTACCTGGGAAAATGTATTTTGTAAGTTTTCCTTTTAGATGCCTCTCGAAGCATTGTCCCCAGCGAAGCCTGTTCTGGGGACACACGCCAGCACACATTCCCCAAATCCCACAAAAACAAACATTGCAATGTGTACAGGGTCAGTTGTAAAATTAAGTCACCATCTCTATGCTGATTTCCTGATAGCCAAAAGGTCCAAGTGCTGGAAACTTTCCTTGTGAGTGCAAGTGCTTTAAGCATGAGGTACAGGATTAAGAAACCTGATGGAAAACCAGGACTTGATGCTTTCTGCTTTTATGGGGCTCTCTGGCTGGCACAGGGCAAGATTCCAGCCCAGGCGGTCGTGCATTTACCTTCAGAGGCATAATGTTGGCGTTGGATCCGTTCTTGTAGATCTCGTTCATCGTGCGCTGGAGGGCCACCGCTTGCTGGGTCAGGTACTTCAGGTATTCAGAGCTCTCTCTGGTCTTTTCGTGCTGCTCACCAAGCTGGTCAAGCAAAGCGTGAACAAAAGAAAGCAGGTACAGTGAATAAAAACACCCAAGGGCTTCGCGTCTCTTCACTTGGGAGGGGGGGGGGGGGGGCCCGGCCTGTTGCATGAAATGCAACTGCGACACTATCTACAAAAATCAGCAAACATTTCTAGCACGTGAGCACATGCTCTCTGTACCACCTGATGCAGAAAAGCATATGTAACAGAGACCGGGGCTAAGATGTGCACAGGTGGGCTCCTGTGTGAGGAGTGGAGAACATCAGGACGGTGAAGGTCCAGTGACTCTTCCTGCCATTAACGCGCTGCCTCGGATGCCTAAGACTTCTTTTGCTAATGTCTCCCTCTATTTTACATTAAAGTCCACAACAGGCGTGGTAGGGGGTTAAAAAGCAGCACGTGTACCCTCCTCCTCCGTCTTTATCCAACTGATAACAGTCCCTGCTAGCTGTTATGGGTCTTCTGAGGGATGGTTTCTTGCATTATTTGAAGGTAAAGCCCCAGCTGTTGAGTGTTGCCTCTGCTGAGAACACTGGTGCATCAGAGCAAGGGCCTCAGCGCGCGCGCACACCGTGCGGCTTTCAATTTTACTTTATCGTAAGAGTTCGGGTCTGACAGGCAAGCTCCATCACAGGAGTCCATGCTACATCCTCCCTTCCAGAGTCATTAGGGAAATGCACGTTACAGCAGCCAGCAAGCACTGCCTAACAGAGGAGCAGAAAACCTTACATGGGACCCAAGCAGACCTGGTTCTTGTAGATGGCATATCCTTCTTTTTCATGCTGGAGGGCTGACCGGAACTCTGCTTTGCTTTCATACACCCGGGCTACCAGATGATGACTGAAAAAGGGAAAAAATACCTTCAGCAATCCCAAAGCGTTGATGCCTTATTAATAGGCTGTGCCTAGATCAGCAAAAGCTCTGTCCCCACTGCCCCCAAGACTGCAGTCCTATTCTGGTCCGCTGAATGCAGCCTCTGATCTCCACTCCAGTGGCACCATCCTCAGACTGTAGAGAGGGCAGGGACTAAGCCTGCACGCACAGGCCTCACCCTCTCTGGACTTCCATGTGAGGGCAGAGTCAATAAGTGCAGGCTTAGCTTCCATGCTCAATGCAAACGGAGGCCAATGTTGCATTGCTGGAGCAGAGGTCTGGGGTCAGGGTGGAGGATCAACATGGCACCAGCACCGACAGTGCCTAGGGGCAGCATCTGTCCAAATTAATTATTGTTTATTAATGCAGCAGAATGGAATACGGCCCTCAAAACATCCAAAGGATGGCTTCCCCGGCCTATTCCCCCCTCTGGAACATGGGTGACCCACAAACAACAGTTCGAGCTTTAGCAGTGTGCTTGTGTGTAGACACCCTGCCCATTCACCATCTCTGCCAACCATGTCAGCTATCATGCCACAAGCCAATTAGTTGTGCTACTTTCTCCCACTGCATCTGAAACCAATTTAAGACTGGCTGAAGAGAATTCACTTGGTAATTTTAAAACCAGTTGCAAATCAGCTTGCCCACCGATTTTGAGAAGGAGGGGGGGGGTGGGGGTTACCACTGAACTTTCTCCCTCTGCCCCAGGTGTAGCTTTGCCTCACCTAAGCGCAACCTTGAGGGACTTGGCTCCGTGATACTTGGAATTGATTGTCAGGGCGCTCTCCAGGAAGCGGAGGGAGAGGTCGTATTCCATAACCCCATGGAGCACCAGACCGATGTTATTCTAGAGAGACAGAGAGTCACAAGTAGGACCAAAAATTACTCAAAACATGACGAATTGGTTTCCAGAAGACAAAGATCATCGTCATAGCTATGGGAAATGATATAAAGTAGCAAAAACTACCCAAAAGCAGATGGGGCAATGCTATAGGAACAGTTGGCTGGTGCCAATAAGCTGCCAGAATCTTCCTGAACACGAGAGCTCGAGGGTAGAGGAAACTTTAGGAAAATAAACCATGCAAAGTGTTATAAAAACACTTTTGTAAAAATAAATATTAACAGTGAAGATTAAAGAAATTACCCAAGGAATGCATAGGTACACAGACACCATGCAAATGTTCCTAACAGGATCTAAAGTCAGAAGTTAGGGACCCAAATGTCTTGCAAATCCTGGACAAACTTAGTCTTAACAAGTACATAACAGGTGTACAGTCAGCTCAGCCTGACTGTACACCTGCAATGAACGAGGACATGAAAGAGGTCAAACATGGCTACAGCACTAAGCCCATCGTTAGCAGACTGGTGCTGAAGCCTGGATGGCCATGCGCCCTGCTGGGAATGGCTGAACAGATGTGGATGGTAGTGGCATTCATTCCAAAGACTGACTTACATCTAAGAGCGCCATCTCGGGGTGATCTTCGCCAAACACCAAGAGCATGAGGTAGCGGGCCCGGTAAAGCAGATTCAGTGCAGTGGACAGCTGGCTGTTTGCAAAGCAGTACAAAGCAAGGTGCATCTACAACACAGGAAATACCCTGTTACAGAGGTTGCCACAAGGTCAGGAAAGACACCAGTCCTCACTGCCCTTTTTGAAGCTCAACTAATCGCTGCTAATCCACAAGGAGCTATCCGTTCCACCCGCCCATTCAAGCATGCCACTGGAGCCTACGTCATTCATGCTGGGACCTTGGAATGGGGCAGTGTGGCTTAATTACACTCCCCTTTCACCATTATGCTTTAAATCCTGATGTGGGATAAGTTAGGTGGTTAGATCCTATTTTCTAGCCCACTAAATACTTGCCAACATTGTGAACTGAACACAATTCAATCTACTTATTTAACATCTTTTTTATACAGACATTAAAATACACATCATATCGGTTTACATAATAACAAAAAGGTGGAAAATACAAATAACAGGGGGAGGGGAGAACTGAGAGCAGGGGGTTGAAGAGGAGGACCCCAAAACTAAAGAGAAGGAGAGGGGCGAAAGGAGCGGTAACAAGTTAACTAAAATGCAAATATACAAAATATACAAGAGTTACGGGGTAGCAGGGGGTCAAGGGTGAAAGTTGTAAATGTACAAGATATTCAAGGGTTACAGAATACAGAGGTACAGGGAGGTCATAAGAGTTAGTCCGGGAATGCTTGATGGAAAAGCCAGGTCTTTAGCAATTTTCTAAATTTAGAGGAGCAGGGGTCCATACGAAGATTGGGAGGTAGATCATTCCAATGCGTGGGGCCGGCAATTGAGAAGGCACGGTTCCTTGTGGCTGAGAGGCGGGCTTTTTTAAGAGAGGGAACTAGCAGTGTACATTTCTGAATTGTCCTAGTGGGGCGGGAGGAATGTGCGGGTTGGAGGGGTTCATTGAGCCATGCAGAGTTGTGGTTGTAGACAGCTTTGTGTATAATGGTGAGGGTTTTGAACAGGATACGGGAGGAAATAGGGAGCCAGTGTAGGTTTTTAAGGATGGGGGTGATATGGTCTGATTTGCGTGTGTTACTAATCAGCCTTGCTGTGGCATTTTGAAGTATTTGGAGAGGTCTGATGGAGGAGGAAGGAAGGCCAAGGTACAAGGAGTTGCAGTAATCTAATTTAGAGGATAAGGTGGCTTGGATAACGGTTTTGAGGTCATGGGTATGGAGGAGGGATTTGAGCTTTTTCAAGACCGTGAGTTTGTAAAAACCTCCCTTTATAAAGGAGGTGATGTGGTTTTTGAGGCTCAGGTGTGGGTCGATTAGGACACCTAAGTTCCGTACAGAGGGTTGTGAGAGGAGAGAAGTGGTCAGAGGGTCTGTAGGTGTGTCTAGCTTGAAGGTTTGGTGGTTATGGAATCTTGCAAGCAGATTGCCAGCTTTGCCCAATCTAATTGGGCAAAGCTGGCAATCTGCTTGCAAGAGTCTGTTGGAGCTCAGTACTGGAAAAGCAGGAGTTCTGCAGGTCAGGACTGAGGGGCTTTGGCAGAGCTGGGTGCTCACTCAGTACTGGAGAAGCAGGGGGTGCTGCAGGTCAGGACCAAGGTGCACGGGTGACTGCATTCATAGCACCGGGACTGCACTAGCAGACTTGTGCTGCACCTGCTCAATGCTACCAGTTTTTGAATTGCTTGAATACCACAAATGCAGCCATTTAAAAATATATATCCCCTCCGCTCACTTGCAAAGTAGTAATTCCATAAGAGTTAGCATCCACTTACATATTCTTGGATGGTGCTGGGATGCTCAATGCTCAGCACTCGCTCACTCATGAGCACTGCTTTCTGCTGATTACTTAAGGCCTGGAGAAGAGAGAGGAAAGGAAGATGGCAGAAGCTCGTAGCTACAACTTGTAAGAGTGCCTGGAGCACACTCCTGCTTTCTGGAGCTATCGATGGACGTGCAGGCAGAGCAAAGCACTCACAATCTATCACACTGCCCACTACGGACAGAACAAAGGATCACTTAATGCAGTACGAGGACAAGTTAAGAGTTTTCACCACATCACGGTTCCTTTGCAGCTTCCCCTTCCAGTCTTAAGATTTCCTTTTTATGTTTTTCTTCTTGCAGTTTGTGGAATGAAAGGCGTATTGTTTTTATTATGGGAAGTCTCCTCCCCCCCCCCCCCCCCCCCCAAGTCCATGGCTCCTGCGGCCTCAGCAGCTGTTGCAGTGCACCTATGTAGGGATCTGCTGACAATCAGTGCCGCAGCACCCCCAAATCGACTTTGCAACTGTAGGAGCGACTAAGTAGGAGGAGCTTAGAACATGTCTACACGGTATCTCCCCTGGAATAAAAGAGGGATTGAGCATTTTCTGAGCCATTTCCATGCATAACATTCTGTTTTAGGGGTTGTTGAAAATTGCCTGCTCGATCTGCAAGTAACAGTGTGCACTGTTGTGCCAGCACAGGCGTGCTTTTATGCGCAGAGAGCGGAGGCCCTCCTGGGACAGAGGTTAGACCTTATGTGCACACAAAGTTGCAGGAAAACATCCCCGCAGACATAGCCAGCTTTTTCTGACTCAGTTTTCAAGGGAAACGTTTTCCCCTTGCAAATGGACATAAAGCACTGGCAGACTTTACACTTCTGGGCACAGTTTGAAAGTTGCTTTCCAAATGGATAACCAAGCAGGCTGGAAATAATTTTGCTTAACTCTCAAAGGAATTGGTACAAGTGCTTTGAGGTCAGAGAAAAGGAGGTTTAAAGTCATTAAAATACCGATTTATATTAAAGAACTCGCACCAAGCGCAGCAAAGCAAATAACTCCGACAGTTTTTGTTTCTAACAAGTAGGAAGTCATAAAAGAAGCAAATTTCAACGTGCCCACATTGGTGCGAGGTCTGCCCGGACTTTCCAACAATTTCACTCTGAAAATTGCTCAAGGAAAAAGAACACGTAGAGGTTTGCATCTGCTTTTTCTGCAGATCCTTTTTCCCCGACCAAAACTCTGGGTATGGTTTCTATAAGTCCAATACTGTATGCTTAATTCCCCCTCCCCCAGGAAACGTCACCACCACAACAAAAGGTAAAAGTAACACGCGTTGTGGAGCTATGTGCGTCCTTTTACCTGCGTACAGAGTGGGCAGTACTTAGCCAATTTCCGAAGTTTGTACCCATGGATCCGTTTTGCAAATCACCTTCCACTCTCCTACATCTCAAAATATCTTATGTGAAACACGAACACAGCCAACCCCCTCCCTCCCAACCCCCGCTACAAAAATGTACATTTGCAACAGTCACCACAGGCAGTGGCTGGAGAGCTGACAAGGGAACAGGCCCCTCGTTAATAATATACTCGCAGTGGAAGCAAAGAGGGAAGACAGGCCCTGCTGGTACCTCTGAGTAGTCCCCCATGATGTAGTTGAGACGGGCGAGGAGTCGCAGGCAGGCACAGATTTCCACATGCATAGCACCGTACACGTTATTAAACAGGTTCAAGGCCTCATTGATCAGTTCACAGCCTTCCTTCAGGAAACCTTAAAATAAGACAATTTTACAATAAGCAAAATTTCATTTGCCTCTTCCCACTGCTCCTGGTGGAACGGTTCAATCCAGGCATTCAGAAAACGCCTCTAGCGCGGCGGGCTTGCAAATGGCATTTCTATGTGCTACCGTAGTAAGACAGTGCATTCTAACTGAATCTATATTTACAGTTTCTACCATCCCTTTCTGGAATGATTGCCTGGGAAGCTTGGTGTCCTTTGCTGGTCAAGGCCTGGAAGGCGAAGCCTCTTCCTGACGCTGAACCCTTCAGAGTCTCTGTCACCAGCAGGGGTCACCTTTCCTCTTCCCCAAAACATGAGTGCATCACCTCTGCGACCTGAACCACACCCTGAGTCCCTTGTCAATGCCCATCCCGACCACTGGATGATGAAACAGAGCCACACATCAGATAGCACTGCCACAAAAATATGCCCTGGTTATCTAGAACTTTTGGTGCACAATTCCTTTCACAGGGATTTTTTTTTTATTTAAAACTGTATTAGCCATTAAAAAGGACTTCAGTGTCTATCTCTGCACACATTATAGGGCCTGGGAAAGGCATCTTCCTGTACCAGTGCTGTCTGTGCTGGAGGCCATTTACCTTGCTGCACCTTGGCTTGCCCGCTCTGAAAGAAGTGGAAGGCATCGGACGCTTTGGGGTTCACGTGCTTCACGACGGGGAAGATGTTGAGAATGTCCTCTTCTGTGAAAGTGGGCTTGTGGCGGCTGTCAAAGTTATACTCCTTGAGCAGAATCTGAGAGCAACAGGAACAGTATTGGGAGAGAGAACATAAGAACATAAGAAAATGCCATACTGGGTCAGACCAAGGGTCCAGCATCCTGTTTCCAACAGTGGCCAATCCAGGCCATAAGAACCTGGCAAGTGCCCAAAAACTAAGCCTATTCCATGTAACCATTGCTAATGGCAGTACCTATTCTCTAAGTGAACTTAATAGCAGGTAATGGACTTCTCCTCCAAGAACTTATCCAATCCTTTTTTAAACACAGCTATACTAACTGCACTAACCACATCCTCTGGCAACAAATTCCAGAGTTTAATTGTGCGTTGAGTAAAAAAGAACTTTCTTAATTCTGCAAAGTAATCCCTAACTAATTTTGAGTAGAGGCAGGGAAAATTTAAGAAGAGATCATTTAGGAGTGTTACAGAAACGTAACATTATAAAGTCATAGCAAAAACATAGAACTAACTGGACTTATAACTTTAAACTAACCCCGTATCGGCCGGGGAAGATGTATTGGGCCTGCGGGCTTCTACAAACTGACGAAGTTGATCAACTTGGAAGAAAATAAAACATTCATCCCCTTTACTTAGAGTGCATCTGCAAGGATATCGAAGCTTAAAAGAGAAGCCTAACGTAACCACATCCTGCCTTAAAGTGAGGAATTCTCTCCTCCTGATTTGGGTAACTTGTGCTAAATCAGGATAAATACATATTACCTGACCCTAGAATGATACGTTTCTGTAACACTCCTAAATGATCTCTTCTTAAATTTTCCCTGCCTCTACTCAAAATTAGTTAGGGATTACTTTGCAGAATTAAGATAAAAGTTTAAAGAAGGATATGGTAATGAAACATTATGGTATTGTGTATTCTGTTTACTTGTTTAGGATAACTGGCTTTTTTTTTTTTGGACATCTGGCATATTGAAATAGATTATCTATTTCTTATTTCTTTATTTGAATTATTTTCTGTACCAGATATTGAACCATACCTGAAATAACTCTTTTTCTTGTGTTGTAATAATATTGAAAATGAATAAATAAAGAATTAAAAAAAAAAGAACTTTCTCCAATTAGCTTTAAATGTGCCCCATGCTAACTTCATGGAGTGCCCCCTAGTCTTTCTACTATCCGAAAGAGTAAATAACCGATTCACATCTACCCGTTCTAGACCTCTCATGATTTTAAACACCTCTATCATATCCCCCCTCAGTCGTCTCTTCTCCAAGCTGAAAAGTCCTAACCTCTTTAGTCTTTCCTCATAGGGGAGTTGTTCCATTCCCCTTATCATTTTGGTAGCCCTTCTCTGTACCTTCTCCATCGCAATTATATCTTTTTTGAGATGCAGCGACCAGAATTGTACACCGTATTTAAGGTGTGGTCTCACCATGGAGCGATACAGAGGCATTATGACAATTGTCGTTTTATTCACCATTCCCTTTCTAATAATTCCCAACATTCTGTTTGCTTTTTTGACTGCCGCAGCACACTGCACCGATGATTTCAATGTGTTATCCACTATGACACCTAGATCTCTTTCTTGGGTTGTAGCACCTAATATGGAACCCAACATTGTGTAATTATAGCATGGGTTATTTTTCCCTATATGCATCACCTTGCATATAGGTTGGTCCTCCATTAGAAGACTGGCTTTTAGCTGGGACAAGGGCCTAATGTGACAGTGGAAATGCTGCAGACATTGCCTGGCTCAGCCCCGTCACCTCCCATAGCACTAATCAGTTACAGCCATGCCTGCCTCTGGAGTCTGCTTCGTCTCAGGTTGCACAATCTAGACTTCCGACTAGCGCCAGGCAAACCGGATGCCAGAACATTCAGGGGCACAGCAGAGGCTGAACTCGGATTGGTACGTCCACAACTGAAACACTCTAACCCCCCCCCCCCCCCCCCCAACACACTCGTAGCCCTCAACTTCCTTCTCCTCCTCAGCCATAGCTTACAAAATCATAAGGGCCTGAATTTAATGAAAATTAAATCGAGAGATAAAAAGCAGCTACTATCTTAAGAACTCAATCATCGCACAAGTAAAGAAACCAGAACAAAAACAATGAGCTTTCAGTTTTTTGAAAGGCCTCGCCCCAGCTCAGTGCAGCTCTGCTCGCCTACTGACCTCGCTGTGAGAAGCTTCCCTGTACCGGGATATTACCTGGATGCCGGTTTTGATGGAAATCTCTCTTAGGAGGGTGATTTTCAGGAAGCCGTAAGTCTCTACCGCATGGTCAACATTTTCACTGCATAATGAACAGAGAATAAGTCACTCCACCCTTGCACCCGATGTCACGAGAAAGCTCTCTCGATTCAGTGGTGCCTCACACACGCATGCCAGTCCCCCAGCGACGCAGGATTTCCCTTCATCCCCCCCCCCTTACAGCTCAATGACCCCCTCCCTCAGCACTCCCCAGCCCCACAACACCCATTTTCTATGTGCACGAGGCTGGGTTACGTGCATAGCGGTAAGCGCACTACCCCCAGGCAATTTTATAACAAGTCATTCCCCTCCCCTCCCCCCCCCCCCGGGATGGTCTCCAGGGAGCGGCGCTTCTCACCTGCTGCCTCCTCTTTATACGACTTCCCTCACGAGCCCCCAGAGCCCTGCGCGGTTCCCGCTTCGGAAGGAAGCTGGCAGAGGAGGCAGCAGCGGGTAAGGAGCGATGTTCAATGACCCCACCCTCCTATCCGCAGAGGGCCACGGCGCAGAGAATCGGGGGGGGGGGGGGGGGGGGGAGAGCAGGACTTTGCGGCCACCGAGACCTGCCCTGCCTTGTGCCTTACCATTCAAGACTAAAATCAAAGTAGCTTTTCGCCTCCGAGCAGATATTCTTCCACAGCTCCTGGGGCGTTGTGCTTGCCCAGGCCGTGTTGTCCACATTTCCAAGGTTGCGGTTTTTCCGCTTCTTATTCCTCTTCTTGGAGACCAGCTCGTCTGCGGGCAGGTGGGCGATGGGATTGGGGAAGGAGCTTAAGAAGCAGTTCAGGAAGTGACTAATGGCAGCGGACAAACCGGAAAGTTCCACTCCCTGCACAAAAAGCAAACCAGGGAGCTTAAACTTAAGGGGCTCTTTATTTATAAACAGCCGCTGGTCAGTTTAGTGCTCATGTACAAGTGCAAGACTGACACCACATGCAAACAGATTCTTCCAAAAAAACCCACGGAACAAGTACAACACGGACAGCAGAAGTGTAAGCTCACCCCGTTCCACACACAAACACACTCTGCCCACCTCAGCACAGGATCGGACAGAGCAAACCTCCCACACACCCACACTACTACAGGACAGGTTCGGCACAGGCAGCAACAGCAGAGCAAGACACACACAACTACTACTACTACTACTACTACTACTACTACTACTACTAGACAGGTACAGCACAGGCAGGGGCAGAGCAAACCTCCCACACACTCAATACTACAGGACAGGTCGGCACAGACAGGGACAGAGCAAACCTTACACACACAATACTACAAGACAGGTATGGCACAGGCAGAGACAGAGCAAACCTCACATACACACACACACACAATTACAGGACAGGTATGGCACAGGCAGCAACAGCAGAGCAAGCCACACACACTGCTACAGAACAAGTACACAGGCAGCAGCAGGGCAAGCCTCCCACACACACATACCCACACACTGCCCCAGCACAGAACAGGTAGGTTGACAGCAGCAGTGCAAAGCTCACACACACACACACACACACACACTATCCCACCACAGAACAGGCAGCAGCAGTGCAAGCCTCACACACACACAGCCACAACACAGAACAGGTACATCACAAGCAGAAACTGTACAAGCCTCACACACATACACATACTGCCAACACCACAGAACAGGTACAGCACAAGCAGCAGCAGGGCAAACCACACACTACTACTACAGAACAGGTACAGCACAAGCAAAAGCTATGCAAGCCTAACTCACACAGCCACAGAACAGGTACAGCACAAGCAAAAGCTGTGCAAGCCTAACTCACATACACAGCCACAGAACAGGTACAGCACAGGCAGCAGCAGTGCAAGCCTAACACACACACACAGCTACAGAACAGGTACAACATAGGCAGCAGCAGTGCAAGGCACACACACACACACACACACACACACACTGCCCCACCACAGAACAGGCAGCAGCAGTGCAAGCCTCACACGCGCACACACATACTCTACCACATAACCGATAGAGTACAAGCAGGAACTGAGTAAGCCTCACATATACTACCACAGAACAGGTTCAGCACAGGCAGCAGCAGTGCAAGCCTCACGCACATACTACCACAGAATAGGTACAGCACAGGCAGCAGCAGAGCAACCACTACTACACACACATACAACTATAGAACAGGAATGGCACAGGCAGTAGCAGCAGTACAAGCCACAACCACTGCCCTACCACAACGCAGGCAGCAGCAGTGCAAGCCACACACACACACACACACACAGAACAGGTACATCCCAGGCAGCAGCAGGGCACTTTCTTCCTTCACACACACTATCTCGCTAATATCCATTAGCACAAGTTTCTACATAATCTCCGTTCAGTTTATTCACCTTGGTTTAGCTTTTGTCCTGGACAAGGGTAGACAGAATTTGACTCCATAAGTATTACTTGAAAAATGGGGTAATTACTGACTGCAGAATGTCCTACCTGCAGATACGCTTTGAAGATGTGTTTGGCCGATCTGGTGATCAACTCAATTATCCCGATTCTCTGTTCAAACAAAAGAAAAGCAACATAACGTGTCAGTGGTCCTAGATGTTCCAGCAGCTATTCTATAGCAGCTCCTCCTCAGTAACCACTCACATAGATGTGATCCAGCTGTGTCCTGGCAGGGGTCTGGGTGACAAAATCGACAACTTTACCGAGGTATCGCATGTTAATGCCTCTTTGGTGCATTGCTTCTGTTAAGGTAGCGCCATCCATAGGCAGAACAGTGTGATCCAAGCAATCTTTTATCTGCAAATAAAGTTAATTTCAACTTGTGAAGTTGTCCCAGAGGCAGTGTTAATCTGATGGGCATCCACCGCCCTGCAGTGCAAGTTTTTGGTACATTTGACCCATCCAGTAGTTGCCTCAGTATCTTTTCTTGTGACTAGTTCTGGTAATTTTTTTTTTTTTTTTAGCTGCCTCACACTTTCAAACCCATGAAAGTACTTGCCATCCTGGCAAGACCCCGGTGTCATCCCCGAAATGCATCAGACGTGAGCTTCGTTGGACACCCCAGAATGAGCAGGCACTGTAACCTACTGGCCAGAGAACAAGTCCGGAGAAGCGGGAGCTCCAACTTCCAATCTCACCTCAGTCTCTCAGAAAACCTCCCAGTGCACTGGGTCCTTTGGGGCGGGACTAGCTCACCTCCCGCACCTCCCGCACCAACCACACTACCCTCCCCTCCCATGCAGCACGTGGAGCTTGGTATGCAAACATTAGGATCTCAAGTCCTTTTTGTTGGCAATGTAAAGGAACCGAACTGGACCAGATCTTTCTCCTGTGCACTGCCAGTTACACCAAACGTTTTACAGCTAGAACATAGATGTGACCAGTGACCGCCACAGTCAAACCCCAAGATCAGAGAGTAGAAGCTTTGCGATGGCAGGGATGAAGGCGTGGCGGGAAACAACCCAATTCCTGGTTCCTTACCAAGCACGGGATCTGGCAGGAGAGCAAGAAGGCAGAGGTGTCCTTTAACAACTGCTTTTGACCTTGCACCTCCTCTGCACTGGAGTCGGGGAAACGGACACCTGCAGCAGGAGGGAGAGCAGGGGACATTCTGAGGGAGGCAGGCAGACTCCTGGGCATCAGTAGAAAGCTTTGCTTTGTTAACCTGCATGCACAGATACAGGCATACGGATACTATGCTTACTGTAAAAGCAGTAAAGGTGCCTAGTAGGTTAGCAGGATTCCTACTTTGGGGGAGACTGGAAAGCTGACTAGCAGACATTACACTGCGGGGTAGATGGAGGGAGGAGCCTATGTACAAGACAGTAGTAATCCCATCAACGGAAAAAGCAGGGCAATGAAAAATATATTATAGCAGCTAGACTACTGCAAACATGACTCCTTTTCCTGCATACCCTTTTGGTCTTATTCTTAGGTCTCCTTTCTTTCAGTCATAATATTTTCTATGGGTTTTTTTTACACATTTGTTTTTTAAATAAAAGGTACTCCATGGAAGACAGTTTTTGTTATAGACATGCTTCTTTCACACTGTATTTAATTACATTATTTCAGTGCAATGCCTGCATAGCCTTCTGAGGGGGTGGGGATGGGCACGGCTAATGTACTTTAGCCACTACGGCTAAACAGGTAGCGCTTTCAGAAACATTACACAAAGATATCACCAAAAACAGAACAAGAAAGGCTGGGGGATCTCTTAATAACTGTGTTTTAATTAATTAATGAATTGTCTAAATCGCTCAGGTCTATGATGCCAAAGTAAAACCATGAATGCGAATACCTCGGGGCCATGACTTTCTGCCATGGGTACCCATAATTGTGCCCGTACCTGGTGAGAAGATGTCAGGGTTAAAGCGGATATCGAAAGAAGTGTCGCTGATGGAACCCACAGCCTTGCAGGCATTCTGGATCACCTCCCTGCTTTTGGGATCCACTAAACATGAAGGGGAAGGGAGGAAAGAGAAAAGAAGGCATTACCAGAATCCAAAAATGCACAACCGCAGGGAATTAAAAAACAAAACAAAACAAAACAGTACATCACACATGTCTTTGCAGCAGGTCACATTCATTTCACAACAGCGGATTTGCCATCTTAAGAGGAGATGACAAAAATAAAAAGCAGGCACAAAGCTGTATGTTAGTACTGCTGAAGCTGTTGCTCTTCCACACCACAGAGGCCACTAGATTTAATATTTAAATGTGAAGGATAGTGAGAATCCAGCATTTAACCATGAACTGTGAGAGACTCTGCTCATAACTGTGGTTCACTGGAAAAGCAAACGCTCCCATGAAATGCTACCTATGTAAAGGAAAATTGGTTCTTACCTCCTAATTTTCATTCCTGTAGTACCATAGATTAGTCCAAACTCCTGGGTTTTTTCCTCCCTGTCAGCAGATGGATAGGCTTACACCTCTGCTTAGGCGACTTTCTTGTAGCCACCACTGAAGCTGAGAACATATCTCTGCTGGTAGGTGGAGGCAAATCGAGTAGTCTTGGGACAGTGGGTTCCAGCGTTATAGTAAGAAGTGTTGGTGTGGCCGCATGTGAGCCCTTGCCCACGGTACTTCCAGAGTTGATGCCATGAGCCCGAGGACCTGAAAGTAGTCCCATACTTTGGGGCGCATAGTGGTTATCAATCGGCGTACTTTTCCATCAGGTTTCTCCTTATCGGGGAAGGGAGGAAGACCTTGTTCTGTCTGGTGTCGAAACAAGCCCCCCAGGTACTCTAAGGACTGAGAGGGCTGAAGACTGTTCTTGACCGTGTTCACGACCCAACCGAGATCCTGCAGGTCACCTGAAGGCTCTCTTCCGAAGACTTCGCCTGGATCAGCCAGTCGTCCAACTAAGAGTATACCAAGATCCCTTCTTTCCTCAGTGTTGCCACCATGACCACCATAATTTTGGAGAATGTTCTGGGGGCGGTTGCCAGGCCGAAGGGTAGTGCCCGGAACTGGTAATGGTGGCCCAGTACTGCAAAATGTAGAAAACATTGGTGGTCTTTTGTTGGACTGGGATGTGAAGGTAGGCCTCAGAGATCCAGGGAGGTTAGGAACTCTCCTGGTTGCACTGCCATTATTACTGAGTGGATAGTTTCCATGTGGAAGTGTACGATCCGCAGATGACGTTCTTGAGGTCCAGGGTGGGTTTGAATGACCCTTCTTTCTTGGGCACAATAAAATAGAATAGTGCCCTGTATTTGGCTGGGGTACAGGCACCAGAGTTATAGCCTTCAGACTGAGTAGGGCAATATCAGCCTTCAGACTGGCAGGGTGATATAAATTTATCCCGAGGGATGCTGTGAAATTCCAGAGAGCAACCTTCTCGTACGATGTTTAGTACCCATTTATCTGACGTGATCTCAACCTATCGTTGGTAGGAGAGTCAACCCACTATTTCTTCTTCCTGTGAATGGGTCGGCCCATCCTCATTGGGAAGCTCGGGTCGATCTTGCCCCCAGACCTGTTCCTCTCTTGGGTTGTCTGTTCCGAAAGGACTGAGACCTCCCTGATGGTCGAGGTGCCTGGAATGATGAATTTCTATAGGGTCGGAAACGTTGAAAGCCTCTGCCCCTAGGTTTCCTGGGGGAGGGGTGCTGGGATCTTTTTCCTCTGTCTTCCAGTAACCGAGGCACAGAAGATTCACCCCACTTGCTAGCTAACATCTCTAATAGGAGAGATCCCTTAAAGAGCATTTTTGTGAGATTCGCCTTAGAAGACGTGTCTGCAGACCAGTAACCGCAACCATAACTGCCTTCTGGCCGCCACTACTGAGACTACGCCTCTGGCTGAGGTACGCACCAGGGTTGAGCTTTCGTCCGTCAGGAAGGCTGCGGCAGGTTCAATCGCTTCTCTGGCATACATTCCGGAATTATCTGCCCCTCTCGAGAGGAGCAAGCAGGAGTGTACCACCAGCATGCAGCAGGAAGCGATCTGCAGTGTCATTGCTGTTGTGTCAAAGGCTGGCTTAAGGATGGATTCTAATCGTCTATCTTGAGTATCCTTCAATGCTGCCCCTCCCTCAACGGGAATGGTTGTTCGCTTTGAGACGGCGCAGACCATGGTGTCCACTTTCAGAAAACGCAGGCGTTCCTTGGTCGCTGGTTCCAGTGGGTACAAGGCTTCCAAAGCCCGACCTCCTTTAAAGTTCGCCTCTGGGGCATCCCATTCCAGGTCAATCAGTTCCTGGATAGCTTCTAGCATTGGGAAATAGCTGGAGGCTTTACGAAGGGACACTAAGATGGGGTTCTTCTTTGGTTCCACCATAGGGTCTGTGCCTGGAATCCCCAGAGTCTTGAGAGTCTGGGAGACAAGAGCTGGCAATTCATCTTTGTGGAAGAAGCAAAGCATGATTCTGTATGGTTCCAGGCCTGGCGGATTTCCCCTTCCTCCAGCGAGCCACTGTCATCTGTGGTGTCTGGGTCCTTGTTAGGGACATTCTTGGTAAGGCGGGGCATGTCTTGAGGTATCCGAGCAGGGGCAGGAGGGTCAGGTGCTCCTGGCTTGGATTCCACCTGGGTCGTGGCTGGGGCTGCCTGTGCCTGAATGAAGGCTTGCAGTCCCTGGAAAATTTCCAACCAGGAGAAGGCCCCTGGATCAATATTAGTTCCAGGAGGAGTCTGAGTAGGGGCCACTGAGATGCCCTCTCGTGGAGAGGATGCTACTTCGGAATTGCTTAGATCCGGGGTGCTGTCGGATGAGGTAGTTCTCGACCCATCCTCCATCTGTGAAAGTCAGGCTTGGATGGTCCTCCCTGGACTTCCTGGCAGTGTTGACATAGGCAGGTCTCCAGTTCAGGCTGTGCAGCTCTGATGTGGCAGGCTGTGCAAAGGGAGTGCTTTCTGAGCTTCTTTGCCACCGGTGCCATTGCCTCTGTGTATAATTGCACAGGTAAATATGCGCGCGAGTAGATATGAGTGTGGCTGTGTGTGCAGTTGTGCGCGCGGCTATGTTACAGACGTGCAAGTTGGGCGCACTGACTGTCCGGCCTGCCCTGCATGTACCGACGGCCAAAGGGAGGAAGATGGCACCAGAGCACACCGGGAGCAAAATGGCATCACCATGTGGCTGACTCACCAAGCCGAAAATGGGGCCTAGCCCATCGGGGGCTGCTCAACCCATTTGGAGACTCCCCTTGTTACCTCACCGGGATCTATACGGCTCACAGAGAAGGAGACCAGAGAATATTAACCGGAGTCCCTCTTGTTCTCTGGCTTTAAGAATTTAAAAAAAACAAACCCAAAAAACGTAAACTTACCTGGTCTCAATGCTTACCGGCCGAGTGCAGAGACGGTCTCCAGTTGCGGGGGGAGAGGGCTTTGGCCTTCACCGCCGTGCTTGACGCACCCGCTACCTTTCAGCCGCTTTAGTGGTCAAGTCCATGCCAGGAACTGGCTACCGGACCAAGGCACCTCTGAGGGATCGGAATCACTTCAGGAATTTTCGACTGGGAGAGGGACTCTTAGGTATCAAAGGAGAGCGGGCCAATTCTTCTTATAAGGCAAATGATTTTTTTTTTTTTTGTTTTTTGATCCCGCTAGCAATGTGCTAGCGAGAGAATAGTGTCCTCATCTGCTAGGGAGAATGAGAAATACTGAGGTCACTGCAGGGGTATATCTAGGGTGACGTCAGCTTTGAAATCTGACTCCGACTCCCATCCTCTAGCAGAGGCGCACATAACCCACTGGTCCTGAGTCCATCTGGCTACACATTAGGAAATTGACATCCAACCACACTAAGCATGTTCAGGGTCTGAGCCAACAAACTCAGCAAGACATCTCTGTGAAAAAAGAAAAAATCTGAGTACGAAGCAGATCTGATTCATATGCAATTTCTCCCTCTTCTAAAGGTAAAAAAGCCAATTCCCCATCAGACTCCTCCAATGTCTCATGATCCACACTCCCTTGAATATTACCAGGGACAGCCTTCCTGCGGCATTTGTTCGCCATGAGTGACAAATGGGAGGCCCAAGCACGCAATCCCTACATAGTAGGTTACTTCGCCTTTGCTGGGTGCCCCTGCAGAAAGGTCTGTAAGCCCTGGAAACTTTCCACCCAGGAGGAGGATGGATCTATACTGGAGCCCATAGATCTAAACTTTCTCTCTTCAACCTCTCACAGGGAAGCTTCTGCCCTCGGGAAGAAAGGAGGAGGAGAACTGACCATTGCCTCTCCTCCCACTCCACTCCCCTCCCGAGACACCATGGCCGAGGGGATGTCCCAACATGGGCAAAAGCTATAGTAGTTAAATTGCTTTGAGTTTCTAAACAGCACTGACACAAACAGAGAGATTGAGGACTGAATAGCTATCAGATGGCAAGCCTCACAGATAGCAAGGAGCTTGGACCTGTTTGTCCCCAGCACCCTTCTCTCCTGAACTTCAGCTCTAGGCGGCCTCCTGTGCGCACACCATGCCACCCGGTGTGTAAGCTCATACCCCTCCAAGATGTGCGCAAATACACACTCAAGACTAGGTGCGCGTACGACTGCGACAAGTACATGCGCAAATACGCATTCCTATAGGCCATGGTCGTATGCGCACAAATACCTGGGCAAATTCACGCTCAAGTTTATATTGCAATCTAATGCACAAGAGTACCTGAACAAATATGCACTCCAGACTAGATTGTGGCCTTACGCGCACAAGTACCTACCCAAATACATGCTCCAGTACCTGCGCAAATAAGCGCTCAAGTCTAGGTCGTAGACTTATGCATATGCTCACAGGTCCCTGCACATGCAACTGCTATGCGGCGAGAATGCACACACATGCCTACGCACACAGAGAAAGAACCGCTGCTGCGGCCTACCCACAACTAAACAAAGTCTGCCTGCACCTTCAGTGCATTTAGGCCTGGATCCATTTATTTTTCGGCATTGAAAATCATCGGCCTGAAGAGCTTCTCAACCGCTCAGGCCTCTTGACTGGCCAAGAATCCATGGAGACTGAGGCCAAGAGCCTGCAGCTTGCTAAATATGCTTTGAGCATAAGCAAATTAAAATCGGCAGGAGACCTCTTCCAGAACCAGAGACTCCTCAGTGCAAGTACGTCTCTGCAGGACAGGAAACTGCCGGCATCGCTACTAGGGGATCGAAAACGGCCGCCGTTTCCATGCTGACAGGGAAAGCCTCAGCGCTAGACCCCGTCACCCGTGAGGCTTGTTCTACCGGTACGGTCATGCTTGACGCAGACCCCCGAACGCCATGCCACTTTTGCTGCATGCACACGCTGTTCCTCCCTGCACCCGTGGCACCACCAGCACCTCAACGGCAAGCTAATAGCTTGGCCTCTGCCATAGCCTGCAGCTCGTTCCTTGCTTTCTGTATTTTCAGATATGTGGCCTTTGATAGTTTCTGTTTATGAGTCGCTGACAGATCTGCAATTTCACTTAGCAAACACTGTTTTGCACACTGTTTCCTCTTTTTGACGAGGGCCCCTCTGGATATTAACCTGCCTCTCACCACCGCTTTCAAGTAATCCCACACCAGGATGGGATCCCCTTCTTTTGTAGTTAGATATTCACAAATATCCTTATGCAGTTACTTGCAAAAAGCATCATCGGCTATTAGAGAGTCATTCAATTTCCATGGGCTGAACCCTGGCGAGCCACTGTTACTACAAAGCTCCATGCATAAAGATGCATGGTCTGACCAAGTAATGGAGTCCATACTAATTCGAACAACCCTTCCCAGTAACATCTTATCCACCATAAAAAAAATCTATACATGAATAAGATTGATGTGGAGGCAAAAAAACCGTATAGTTTCTGGCTTGTGGGTTTCGTTGTTGCCATACATCAGTTAGATCCCATTTTACTAATAGAGACTTTAGTCTCTTCCTGGGAGGACCAGTTCCCATACTACTCCCACCTGAGTTGTCTAATTGAGGGCATACTGTTAGGTTAAAGTCTCCTGTTACAATCAGAAGTCCCTCCTCTTCTCTGTCCAGTATGTGGTTTATATGTTCAAAAAGAATCCCTCAATTCTGTGTTCGGGGCATAAACATTCAATAAAGTGTACATTTCCCCTGATATGCAAATTTTACCAACAAAAATCTACCATTAACATTTTCCACATGGCTATGTATTATACAATCAAAACCCTGTTTAAGCAATAATCCCACACCAGTATATTTGGCTATTTTACCCGCTGCAGAAAAGAATTGATGTGCAAACATTGGCCAAGCGAGGTGGTGCTCATAACGTCATTTTAAATACGTTTCTTGTAGGCATACTATCATTGCCCCTTGGTCTTGAATTTCCTTTTTAAGGTGTCGTTTGCGTGGGGTATTGAGCCCTTTACAACAAGGAAGATAAATCAGAGTGCCATCATTTTCGTTCACTCATACTAGTGTTATTGTACTATCTAACTCATGACTCTCAGGCCTCAATGCGCTAACTTCTATTTGGCCTCCCACCGCTGTGTGCCCCTTGTTATAGCTCCTTCTCGCTCGGCTGTTACTCTGCTGTTCACCCTCAAAATTATCCACATGATTAATACTTTCGTGCAACTCACAATACTTGCCCACCTTTCCCCCCCATCATCCCTCCTACCTCCCCTCCCCAAGTGCCATGTCACCATGACTGTTCTGCTTATGCAGAGGAGGACGGTGTACCCCCCGACCTGATGCCCAGCCCTCCCCGACCTCTTTTTAGCCCGTTTAACCCCTCCCCATCTCCCCACCATCATCAGCATAACTCTAGTCAAAGTGAGATAGTCAAAAATATACTGTTCCCCTGTAGGACATTCACCATTCCGTTCTTTTCTCCTTCGTTGTTGTTCTCTGGTTTGTTTTTTTTTAACTACCGTATACTGAGAATTGTCTCCTGTGTGAGCACTGCAGCTTCAATTCACCCGAGGCCCTCCACTGTAGTTTGTGGGTTCGCCCCTGTTTGCCGATGCAGCCTCCGAGATGGCTGCCACCTCAGCTGGGGTGTTGGCTTTACATGTTATGCCCCGGATGGTTATGGAAATCCCCAGCGGGAATAGCCACCGATAGCACAAGTTTTCTTTCCATAATACCAATGTGATAGGCTGGAATTCCTGTCTACGCTTTATTGTCATCGATGATAGATCAGAGAACACCGATATGGACTGTGACTCCCATTGCCAGTACTGCTGTTTCCTTGCTACAGTTAGTACTCTCTCCTTGATTGGGTAATGTAGAAAACAGGCAATGATGTCGCGTGGGTCCCAATGTTCTATGTGCCCTTTCTATTTCTATCATCGGGCAGATTTCGGGCATTCCCCTCTCAGTCTCTTGTGCTAAAAAGAATGTACTCAGATTCCTCACTACCTCGTGACAGTCGTTGTAGGCCTCTATTTCGGGTAAGCCTCAAACACAGGTTGCATCTGCAATTCCAGTTTTCCAAATCTTCCAGCTTAAGTAGCAGGTCTGAGCCGATTTGGGTTAGCGTGTCACATTGGGTCTGCATCTTGTCCAATTTGTCGGCCTGCGCGTCCAGTCTAGTGTCGCAATCATCTACCCGGCGGCCTATCTCCGCCATCTCCTCCCGTAGCGCCGCCATCATGTCAATTGTTTCCTTTTTATTCTCTTTCATATCTTTGCGGAGATTGCTGAACCACTGTCTGAATTCTTCCCTGGTAGGGACAGCACTTATCGGAGGGATCGGGTCTCCTGGTGACATGCCGTCTTCACCGCTCTGCATTCCCGCCGGCTCGGAATCTATATACTCTGGTAGGCCGTCCATGCTCACTCCTCCTTTAGAATATGAGTATTGCTTTAAATCGGTGCCTTTTCGTTTGGATGTCATGAAGGTGAAGAAAGTGAATTGTCCCAATCTGAAAAATCTCCGCTGTTGGTGGGGGATGGACAGCGATTCGGTCAAGAATAAGCTTGAGGTGTTCGGGAGCTCTAATTTAGCCTGCCACCTTGACCCGTGACATCACTGCCCCCCATAAAGGTTTGTTCTAACAGTGCGACAGCAAGCCCCCACGCGCTGGAACAAAAACAAGCCTGCAGATATCTACAGCAAAAGCAAGCACTGCTATGCACAATACAGTGAAGAGAGCACATCACACGCAGGGCCTCCCCAACTCTCAGACACGGTGAACCCACTGAGCTCTGCTTCCTCTTCTTGTGGAGCAAATCCTTGTAGCAATCTAGAGAAAGGTCAAGGAGCTCTGTGCAACTGAAAGCCATGGGCTGCACAGATAAAATAGGGATTGAATAAAAACCCCTGGCTCAAGACCTCATAATTAGAAGAATTTCAACAATTGAGTACCCAAGACCACTACCTGGGCATCTACTGAAAGATACCCAAGACCACCTCCTAAGAGCTCCTCTGGATCGCTGCAGGGATTTTACTCCAAAACAATAAGAAGCTGGTTCCTGATCTTCCCTGCTTCCAATACAAAAGTGACAAACTACTTCACCAGATAACCTGGGATCAAAATCTGAGAGCTCACTTAACCAGGTGTTGTCCCCGTTTCATCTCCTCAGTCCAACAAACCAACAGATGGTAGAGATGGACAGCACGTTATTCAAAACCTGTACCCCTCATTTGTAAGGCGAATTGGGAATCAATATTCCCCTTCTTACCCCACTACTGGTGGGCTATTGCAGCATGTGCTTATCAATCCTGGAGAAGTGGGAGTAACATGCTTAGCCCATCCCCTGATCCACCCCATCCAATCCCCGGAGTCTTCTGATCTCTGGAGACCATGCCATTTTCAACTTTAAACATCTCAAGAGAAGCGAGATTGAAGGCTCCTCCCTTTCTATGCCAGGTGAGAAACAGAAGGGGAAACATTTTTCTTATCATTTAACCACTTTAATGTTACTCCCTGTGGTTGCCATACCAATGCTGCACCGCTTCCTTAGGCTATTAACCAGACATGGGTTTTTTTCCCTGCTGGTGTGGGGAACCCCAAGTAATATAATTTCTTTGGACAACAATAAAACAAAAGCGACGGGGTAAGTTGTAGTAGTACAAAACGCCAAGTCAGCCTGATTATCAGTGATTTATTTTAGAGTGGATTACAAGTGATCATCATGCAGCACCCCAGTCCGAAAGCCAAGAAGATCTTAGTTCCAGATTATGGAAAGTACCTGTTCCATCATCGGAGGCCATGGTCTCCGCCAGCTCTTTAACTTGAGCTAATCCCGCAACACTTTCCTCTCTCTTACCATCTTCGGACTGTTGAGGCTTTTCCAGGTTCTCACTCTCCCTGCTTTCAGGGGTAGGTGGGGCACCGTTCTCCAGCGCGCTGGTGTTCTCCTCTTTGCTGGTTTTCTGCTGCATGAGCTGGAGAGCTGCCAATTTCATGAATAAGAGATATCTACGGGAGACAATGCAGTTCAATACACAGTTTCTCTCCATCCCCTGATGGCAGGGATACATGCTCAGATCTCCAGCTGGCCAAGGCCTGATCCCATCCACCTCTTCAGACATGCCCATCACTGCCACACCAGCTCCAAAGTACATCCTTTCATTACTCAACTCATGTAAAGACCCAAACAAATATAACCAATTTATAAATATACAAAAATGAAAAAAATAATAATAAAAAAAAAGCAAATGGAACATCATCTTTGCCTGCTAATCTATGACTAAGTGACTGTCAGTAAATAATGAAGTCGAGAGTTCGTGTACAAAAATCCAAGAGAGGAAAAATCTTCATGACAGTCAAATCAGATGTTCATGCACAACATTTGTGCTTGGAGTGTGGGGGAAGAGTCATAAAGAGCTAAAACTCTAATTCAGACAGGTGGTACAGGGTGTAGCAGTGGATTAATGCACTGACTGTTTAATGGGGAGAGGTAGGGGTTTGGAAACCTTGTGGTGAGGTGGGTAGCTGAACTCTGTGCTGGGATCCATTTTCCCAGTTGCTATTTATTCTCCTCACAAAATGCACTACATGAGTTGGTACAATTCTGCAGAACCATCCAGTTCGGCCCAAAAATAAACCTGTGGCATGAACAGCAGGAGTACTGCCAGCCGGGAGTGGTGGCGCATTGGCAGACACAGGGGAGATCTGCACAGCATGCACAACTCTAGCCAGGACACTAGTCGCCCATTGCACAGGCACAAAAACACACCAAGCCAAGCCCACACCACTTCACACCTACAATCAAATGCTGTTAATTGCTTGTATAAGGTCCTCATCATGAGTAACAAAAGCACAATACAATATCTTGATATTTTAAATATATTTTTTTGTATATACCTTACCTTGACATTGTCTAATTTAAAAGGGAGTACTGCATTTTCGCACATATAACCCACGGGATATACACACTTTTACATTCAAGCAGTCGCTGATGTGGGGTAAACAGGGATGCAGATTATACTCATTTTTACATGGCACCCAAGGTACACGTGCAAAGTACACGTGGAAATACTGGATAATATCCGCATATAAAAAAAAAACACATGTATTCTGTTTTATCCACCAAAATGGAAGAAACAAACTTCCCTATATATTTTTATCAATATATATACCGTATCAAGCAAATGCAGCTTTGTTAATATATGGTATAGGCGCAGGATTTACATGGGTGCGTGTTATACATTGATTTACATCCTCTGTGACTACTTTTACGCTGGGTTTACATGGGTGCAGGGTATATATGCAAAAATACAGCAGTTAAAGTAAATAAGGAGAAAAGGAGGAGTTGTGTTGTGAACTTACCTGTGTTCCACAAAAGCGTCCACAAGCTCTTGCCTGAGGCAGCAAAGCTTGTGCCTGTGCTGCTTGGGGAATCCCATTTTCTGACACTCCTCAGGCATCTCCTCTTTCTCCAGGGGCAGGAAGTTCAGGTCAGGAGGAAATGTGCGGAGCAAGTCCAGGATGTAGTGACGGCCATCATTGCCAAGGATGCCCTTGCACTCCACAGAAGAGCATAGCTCCACCTCCTCGTCCTTCTCATTCAGGACCTTGTGCTTCTGAATCTTCAGGGGTCGGCTCGTCTTCTCCAGGAGTTCCAGGTACTTGGGGTGCGAGACTACCGTTTTCCCAAAGTCTATGGACCCATAAATGACACTCTGCTCCTGCTCGCGTTCCAAGATTCCAGGAATGATGGACTGCGCTGTCACCCTATAGCCCCTGTAGTCCACTACCACTGTGCCCAACGTGTATAGCCCATCTATGTCCACTGCATTATAAGTTCGTACCCCATTCAAGTCATTGGTGGGGGCCACATAGGCCGCGCTGTCACCCCCAAAGTCTTTGTAGTGATCACGGACGTCAAAGCCCAGACTGAAGAAGATGTTGTTCCATATAAACATCTGCATCTTGGTCTCTTCGCTAGGGTTTATGGCCATGACGTTACCATCTATCACTGCCATTGCGCCTCTTGTCGCAGCTGCTGTAAAGTCACTGTGAACCTAAATGGAGACAAGTCCATGAGTAACACAGCTATAAAATGCTGAAAATCAGGGCAATTCTCTCAGAAGTCAAACAGACAATAGGATGGGTATCTTCTGATGCAGCAATAATTGTTGAGGAAAAAGATTAACCACTATTGGGGTGGACCATTTGCTGATCTACAGCAATGCTGCCAATCCAGAAAAGAACCATCTTGAGCTCTGTAATCTATTTTTGTTATTTCGGTTAATAAAAAAATTTTGATTTTGAACAATAAATTGAGCAAGCATGACCTATAAGTCAAACAGCCGCAAAGTGACTTAAATAAGAGTCCTATTGAATCAAGTAAATGAAGTAATACAGGAAAATTGGTTCTTGCAAATTTTAGTTCCTGAAGTACCACAGATCAGTCCAGACCAGCAGATGGAGGCAGAGAACAAAACTGAGGCACTGCTATACCGCTGGCCTGCCCCACTCTCACCTGAAGCAAGGCGAAAGTGCCACCTGCAGTCCCTCAGTATTGACCTGTATCCAAGCCAAGATGACTAGGTTAACAAACCTTCATCCCCACTAAGGGCGAACAAAGACTTAAGGTGGAGCCCCTGGAACTAGGCCCTCTTGATTTAACACAAAACATATATCCAACTATGTACACCATACATTACTCTGACTATATCAAATATCAGCTCCAGCAACATCCAGAAGCAAGGAAGATGGGGATGGGTTTCTGGACTGATCCGTGATACTTCAGGAATGAAAATTAGCAGGTAAGAACCAATTTTCCTTTCCTGTTCATACCCCGGATCAGTCCAGACAAGTGGACTGCACCCAAGCCCTTCTATTCTGGGCAGGAACTCGAAAGACCTATGCGCAACACACTTTCCTCAAATGAAACCTCATCTTGTGCCCACACATCCAAACAGTAATGTCTGGTAAAACTGTGTAGAGAAGACCATGTCGCCGCACGACAGATCTCCTGCAGAGAAAGCAGTTGACACTCCGCCCATGAGGTCGCCTGTGCTCTCATAGAATGCGCTCTCCAGCCCTCCGGTACCAGCCGGACCTTACTGACGTACGCCAAATTTATCACTTCCTTCAACCATCTTGTAATAATGCCTTCGGAAGCTTTACTCCCCTTCTTTGCTACACTGAAGAGGACAGATGATTAGACCTCCGAAAAGCATTCGTTACCTAAAGATAGCACAAAAGAATATGGCAGACATCTAACAAGTGAAGTTCTCTTGCCACTGGAGTCTCTGCTGACAAATTCAGAAAAGCTAGTTACTCGACAACCTGGTTAAGGTGAAACGAGGACACCACCTTAGGCAAAAAGGAAAGTACCATACATAAGGAAACCCCATCCTCTGAAAAACGCAGAAAGGGATCCCTACACGATAACGCCTGTAGCTCATAAATTCGCCTGGCTGAACAGATAGCCACCAGAAAAACAACCTTCAGGGTTAGATCCTTAGACGAAGCCCTCTGCATAGGCTCAAAACGGAGGACCACACAGCATCCTAAGCACTAAATTAAGGTTCCAAGCTGGACACATCCTCCACACCAGATGCTTTGTACCTTTGAGGAAACAAACCACATCCTGATGAGACGTCACCGGAATTCCGCAAATCCTACCTCGAAGGGACTCTAAGGCTGCCATCTGTACTCGAAGGGAATTATAGGCCAAACCCTTTGCAAAAAAAAAACAAAAAACAGGATATGCAGAATGTCCAGCTTCATAGGTTGCACCTTACTAAGAAAACACCATGAGTCGAAAACCTTCCACACCTGGACATAAGCCATTGATGTGGAAGGTTTCCTTGCCTGAAGCAAAGTTGCAATCACAGGCTCTGAATAACCCTTCAAATGGATCAGTCGCCACTCAAAAGCCAAGCTGCTAGGCTGAAGTGATCCTCCAGGTCTAAAAATATGGGTCCCTGCAGTAACAGCCCTTCCAAATGGGTCAGGGGAATGGGTCCGTTCAGAGCTAGCCGCAGAAGGTCCACAAACCATGGCCGGCGCAGCCACTTGGGCACCACCAGAACTACCTTGCCTAGATTATGCTTGATTCAGTGCAGCACTCGCCCTATGAGGAGGCCACGGTGGGAAGACGTACAGGAGCTGCTGTGTCGGCCACAGTTGAACTAGAGCATCAATGCCCTCTGATCAGACCTCCCTTCTGAGACCGAAAAACCAAGCTGCCTTCGCATTTCCTGGAGTCGCCATGAGGTCCACTGCTGGCCTGCCCCACCTTGCCTTGCCTGAAGCAAGGCGAAGGCTTCCACCAAGAAGGTACAGAGAAGGGCTACCAAAATGATAAGGGGAATGGAACAACTCCCCTATGAGGAAAGACTAAAGAGGTTAGGACTTTTCAGCTTGGAGAAGAGACGACTGAGGGGGGATATGATAGAGGTGTTTAAAATCATGAGAGGTCTAGAACGGGTAGATGTGAATCGGTTATTTACTCTTTCGGATAGTAGAAAGACTAGGGGGCACTCCATGAAGTTAGCATGGGGCACATTTAAAACTAATTGGAGAAAGTTCTTTTTTACTCAACGCACAATTAAACTCTGGAATTTGTTGCCAGAGGATGTGGTTAGTGCAGTTAGTATAGCTGTGTTTAAAAAAGGATTGGATAAGTTCTTGGAGGAGGAGAAGTCCATTACCTGCTATTATTTATTTATTTATTTATAACTTTTCTATACCGAAGTTCAAACAACAGAGTTAATTATCACTCCGGTTTACATTGCAACTATAGAACAGTGACAAAGTTGTCTTACATAGAACTATTAAGTTCACTTAGAGAATAGCCACTGCCATTAGCAATGGTTACATGGAATAGACTTAGTGTTTGGGTACTTGCCAGGTTCTTATGGCCTGGATTGGCCACTGTTGGAAACAGGATGCTGGGCTTGATGGACCCTTGGTCTGACCCAGTATGGCATTTTCTTATGTTCTTATGTTCTAAGTCCCACTCTCCGGGGTCCAGGCACTGTCTGCTGAGGAAGTCCGCCTGCCCATTGTCCACCCCCGCAACATGGATGGCTGCTATTCTCTCCAGATGTTTCTCTGCCCAGACAAACAGTTCTTGTACCTCCAGCGAACCTAGACAACTCTTCATACCGTCCTGGTGATTGATGTATGCCACTGTTGTCTCGTATTCCGAGAACACTTGTACTGACTTGCCTCAAACAAGTGGAAGAAAAGCCAGTAAGGCCTTGCACACTGCCCTGGTCTCCAGGCGATTGATGGACCAGGTTGCCTCCTCCAGCGACCGAGCCTGGGTGGATCTCCCTTGATAAACTGCCCCCCTCCCCAACCACAGAAGCTGGCATCTGTGGACACCAGTACCCAGTAGGGCAGTCTCCAGATCCATTCCCTTCTCCAGATTGTGTCGAGACAGCCACCACAAGACACTGGACCTGGTAACCTCCAGCAAAGGTACAGAAAGCTGAAATTCCTCCAAAAGCAGATTCCAATGGGACAGCAAGGCCCCCTGCAGAGATGCATGTGAGCAAATGCCCATGGCACTAGCTCCAGTGTAGATGCCATGGAACCCAGGATCTACAAGTAATCCCAGACCCTGGGCACAAACAGGTGAAGCAGCCGCAGGACCTGACCTTCAGGTCGATACAGTTATGCTGCGTTAGAAAGAGTGCGGCAGTGCCGGGCGCACCCTTGTTCCCCGCACGCACAGTTCTCTTCACATACCGCTCGATACTCTATTTAAATTGCTTGCAAATGCAAGCCGCGTCTGCGAAGCGTTAGGCCCGCACAACCCATTTTACTGTATAATACAGCGCCTATACAGTATCCTGAGTGCGCTGGTACCTGTCATTTCAAATGTCATTTCAACCGACATTTGAAATGACAGGTACCAGGAAGTGGATGGTTTCCCCCCTCCCAAAGCAAGGCGCAGGGCAAAAACTAAAACAAAAGTTGTTTATATATATATATATATATATATATATATAAAAATACCTAGTTGTCACTTTCCGAATCCCCCATCTCCACGCGCGTTTATCCAGGCGGCGGCGGGAGGGCCACTCCCAGGTCGTCATCCTCCGCGATCAGAATCGCATCCGAATCCTGCATTGGATTCCCCAATGCGTCCACTGTATCCTGGAATGGATCTCCCATGACCTCTGCAGGGTCCTTGTCTGGATCCACTGGATTGCCTTGCAACTGATCCGGATCATCCGTTCCTTCCGAGGACTCTTCCTCCACCGTGGACTGCCTGAGTCCCAGCATGCTCAGGATCCCCGACTCCACAGATCTCCTAGCTTTCTTGACAGGCTGGGGCTTCCTGGAGCAGGGTCTTTTGGATCCCAAATCCTTCCTGGCTAAATAAGCCTTATGAAGGAGCAGCACAAAATCTGGATAAAATGCCTCCCGATCAGAAGAGGAAAAGTCCTGAGCAACATCTGTAACCGCCATCCGTCTCCGCTACCAGCAGGGTCCTTCTCCACTGGAAACAGGGTAGGAGGGGAGTCCCAAGGCACTGAGATGGCAGACTGAGCCTCAGCATGTGCTGCCAAAATGGCCGCCAGCTCCTAGAGCCCTCCTGGGGCCTCCAGAGCTGCCTTCACATTCCTGCCATTCCCCGGGGTCCTGGCCAATATCCTGGCTCCACTCCAGAGTTAAAATCTCAGCAAAATGAGGTTGAATAGAGGCAAGCCCGCCTCAAACCACAGCCACGACAAAGTGTGCTGCATTGCACGTGAGCCAGCATGCCAGGGCGGCTGGGCCTGCATACACGGTCAGGCCTACAAATAACCCCTGCCGATGCGATTGCTACCGCCGCTGTACGGTGCTGAAACTGTCAGCACTCATCCCCAACGAAGGCAGATAATTCGGCCCACTCCCTTCTGCCTGCCTCCCGGCAGGAAGCAAAAAAAAATTATTATTATTTTTTTTTTTTAAAGAAACAGGCACAATTTTACAACTCCAGACTGCAGGTTTGTACCTCTACCATCTGCTGGCGACAGAGAAATACTAAGGGACTGCAGGCGGCACTCTCAGTTATGTAGCAGTGCCTCAGCCTCCATCTGCTGGTAGGGATGCACAACCCCTCTTGTCTAGACTGATCCAGGGTACGATTAGGAAAGATAATTTCTCTTACAGCAGTTGCTAAGACTTAGGGTCTATTTACACAGCAAGGAACATAGCTGAGCTAAAATGATCTGCTGGGTGGTTAGGGGGAGGGAAGGGGCTTTGTTGCAGTGTGTTAAATGCTTTCCCTATCTGGAACCTGGATTTCAACCCTGGCTCTACTAAGTAAATTTATGTTACGGGATTATTTCTGACTACTGAAAAACACAGAGCCACACCCAGACAGAATGTACATAGGCAAATAGAAAACTGATTCTGGGCCTAGCCAACTCAGAACCAGCTAACTTAATTTACAAATGTGCAGGCAAACAGAACTGTCCCTGACATCTAATCCCCCACATAATTACTGCTTGCATAATTAAATTACTTTTCTGCTTGCATAGCTCCAAATATTTGCTAATGTTTACAGTAGAAGGGAGGTGTGTCTCATAGATGCATATGCTGTTGATTAGGGCTATCCCAACTACAGCACCGGGGCACAAAGGTACACAAAGCAACATTAGGGTGTGATGTGCTGAACTGTGGCACCAGGACTGATAAGAAAATCAACAGGCCGATACAGTACAGTGCGCTCCGACGGAGCGCAATGTTAATCTGCTCTTGGACGCGTGTTTTCCCTTACCCCATATTCATTAAGGGGAGGAAAACGAGCATCCAACCCGCGGCACCTAATAGCGCCCTCAACATGCAAATGCATGTTGATGGCCCTATTAGGTATGCGCGCGGGATACAGCAAGTAAAATGAGCAGGCAAGCCGCATATTTTACTTTCAGAAATTAGCGCAGACCCAAAGGTCGGCGTTAATTGAGCGTCTGCTGTCAAACCCGCTGACAGCCGCCACTCCTGTCAAAAAGGAGGCGCTAGGGACGCGCTAGTGTCCCTAGCGCCTCCTTTTGCCCGGATCTACCACCGGACCTAATTTAAATACTGCATCGCGTGCACCGGTGAGTGGCCGGTTCACGTGCCGGGAGAGTGGGCGTTTGCCCGCTCTCCCGCGGACTTTACTGTATTGGCCTGAAAGGGAGGAAGACCCTTTTACCTCAAGCAGTTTGCTCATTCCCACCTTGTGCATCTGCCAGCCTTAAGGTTTCTCCTGACAGATTTCTCAAACTGAATAAAAGTGAGCACAGCTGTAAGGGCAGGTCAGATGGATCTCTTGCTCCCTTGATTTTAGCTGTGGCTAGGAAGGTAAGCTCTGTATCTATCTAGCTATATCTATTATTATTTTTTTTTATATACCGACATTTGATTGAGATATCACATTGGTTTACATTCAGGTACTGTAGGTATTTCTCTATCCCCAGAGGGCTTACAATCTAAGTTTGTACCTGAGGCAATGGAAGGTAAAGACCAAGTAATATCCCCAATATCTGTCTTAGTTGCCATTTCCACTACATCTTTATCAATTAAGTACATGTCAACATGAGAGTAAGTTTGATGGGTATACGAGAAAAAGGTATAGTTTCGCTAGGTTGGGTTATGCAAGTGCCAAATATCAATCATCCCCCTATCTCCAATCAAGTTTTAAGGCCCTTCTATGAGCTCGACCTCCCCCATCTGCAGGGCTCAAATTATCCAAATAGGGGTACCTGGTCAGATTAAAATCCCCACCAATTATAACCTTCCCTCCGCCCAGTTCTCTAGCAGGCTAGAGATATTGTGTAAGAACAAGGTCTGGTCAGAATTTGAACCATACATTGTGAGGAGTGTTAGCGAAGTGTTATTAATTAATACTTTCAGAGCTACGTATCGTCCCTCAGGGTCCCTGCCTACGTCTGACATCTTTAGCCAGAGATTTGGAAAATAATATCCCCACCCCTCCGTACTTCCGATGAATTGATGCGGAGGCTAAAAATTGTTGGGGAAAAAAAACCTGTCCCAGAGGATCCGTTCTGCCCACTTTAGTAAAAGGGTTTCCTGGCAAAAAATATTTGCCTTTCCCCTTTTTGCCTCTTGAAAAAGTAGTTTGTTTTGTAGGGGAATTCAGACCCTTAACATTTATCGAGAGTATACGTAGCTCAGCCATAGGAAGACAGAGTTTATATGCCCACTGCCCCGATTATACCCCCCCACCCACTGCGGAATACAGGAATCTCATCTGAACCTCTTTGCAAGGCTAAGATAGGTACTCATCGGTATCTGATTGATAACCATATTCTCCCCCTGTCCCTCCCCCCCAGTAGCCCTCTGCCCACAACTCTCCGTGGTGGGCTCCCTCCTCCTGGAAGTGTGACATCATCGAAGTCCTGACCCCTTCCCCCGGGGTCTTCCCGACCATTACTACGCCAGAGATATATGCTAAATAGTCATGGCCCTTGCCAACAGTTAGCACAGGGAACTAGTCGTATGGAAAATCATAGCAGAATCTCCTTGCTGGTAACAACCAAGGTTCACCCATTATAGGTAAATGCAAATGGTCTATGTGGATCAGTCAGGATGGTCAGAGAGCTGACATGAACCACCAGGATGTCTCCGTAGACGCTTGCCTCCCTTCTCGACCCTTTGCCACCTCTGTGTATCGCTCCGGAATTTGGTAGGATTCCGGGCCTCAGAATCATCTCGTGACCTTGCGGTGGGAATCCCAGCGGCATGCAAGATGTCCAGCACTTCCTCTGCAGATGATACTCGGGAAGATATCCCGGCGATGGTGAAGCTCAGGCCAAACGGGACTCACCACCGGTATTTGATGTTATTAGCCCGCAGGGTCATGGTGATCTCGCGAAAGCCTCGCCATCTGCAGATGGTGATCGGTGCTAGGTCCTGAAAGATCTCCCATGATATAAAGCCCATTTTACAGGCCCAGAGTGCAATCTCTTCCTTTTGGGTGTAGCAGTGGAAACGTGCTATTATGTCTCTGGATCTCTCCGAGTGACTAGCTCCCAACAAGCGATGGGCCCGTTCTATTTTGATCGTAGCTGCCTCCACTGGTTCAGTGTCTGTGCTGAGAATTTGGGCCCAAATGTTGCTGACAACCTGCTTACAATTACTGAGTTCCTGAGATTCAGGTAGTCCCCCCCCCTAAACCTTAAAATTTCCTCACCTAGACCTATTCTTAAAGTCCTCGAGCCTGTTAAGGAGATCTTATGTTTTTGTCAAGTTTATCCTGATCCAGCCTGCAATTAGAAAGTTCAGAGGCCTGGTCCTCCAAGTGGGCCTCCGTCTCTGCAACCGTTTCCCAGTGCTGTAACATCTTTCTGAATTTCAGCCAGAATCCTGTGGAGTTCTTTTTTAAGTTCCTCCATGTCCCCTCTGAGCTCCCCCGAGCCATATAAGGAAATCTGTGCGGCTCGGCGGTGCATCCCCTGCCCACTCCGCTCTAGGCTCGCTCACCTCCTCTGCCACGCATGCGGCCTGCATATCGCCATCGGGGTCCATCTCCACTGCCGCTGCCGAAAAGGAAAAATTGCTGGAGGTTGTTTTTTTCCCCTTCAGGGCCGCCATTCCATTGGTGGGGGAGCCTGCCGCATCAATTTTTTGTGTAGGGATCACTTGGGGGAACATGATGGGGGCCAATACAATCTGGTCAGGTGAGGAGCTCCCGGATTAGGCAGCCATTCCCTGCAGTGACATCACTTCCTCCTTCATAAGCCGGTTTTTCCAGCGGATCTTTATTGATAAAGTTATACACTTGTGAGATTGCTCGCTGCATATTATCCACGTGGTCAGACCAGTTTTCCATTTGAGCCTTGCCTAAAGCGAGGCCTAGTCCCATTTGTTCTGTCAGCAAAAAATGTCTTATTTGAAGAAAAGGGAATATGTCCCCCTGTGGAAGTTGCTATCTGTCCTGGAGTCTTGGGAATGGTATTAAAGCTGCCCTAATCTCATAATGCCCTTCACCCCCCCCCCCCCCCCCCAAGTTTTAAAGAATTTTGACTGATCTCCCATGGGAAAAGAGGCGTGGGATTGGATGCCCGTGCTATAAAAATATTGACGTTTTCCTACCAACTGACATCGCCATTTTTCCCACACTGCCAGTGCGGTATTAGTCGTCAGGGGAAGGCATTTCAATGGCAGCCAAGTAGCTCTGGGCTGCCAAGTTAGTGATCTGATTGGCATTTTTCCTATCAGATTGTTCTATAATTACCCATTGTTTGATTGGAATAGGAAGGGAGAGCACAAACATAGCGCGCAGCTGAGCCTCCATGAAGTACCATCTCAAGTTGGATATCGCAAACCCACCTCATTTTAGGTCTATACATAATAGCATTCGTTACCCTGGGGGGCCTACGCTTCCAAATGTAGGAAAAAATGCGCTGTTGCCATTTCTTTATTAATGCCATGGGGATATGTATTGATAGGATTGGAATAAATAGCCCAGTCTGGGTAAGATACCATGATATATACGATTCAGACCATCTAAGTCCTGGAAGATTTTTTTGTATGGGGGGGGGGGGGGGGGGGAGAGATAGTTTAGCTGTTTCTTATGTAGACCCCCAAGTATTTAATCTTCTTTGGCACCCACCTAAAATGCTACTAGGTCCTCAGCCTCCACAGAAACATTCAGCAATTCAGATTTCTCCACATTAAGCTTAAAGCCGGACACTGCCAAATTTTTGCAATTCATCCAATGCTCCCAATAGGAAGTGGGATGGATGGGTCAGAGTAAACAGAATATCATCTGCGAATAGTGATATCTTGTATTCCCCTCTCCCCGATAAGAACTCCCGATTGCCATGGTTCGGCGGATTCTGATAGCCAAGGGTTCTAAGAATAATGCAAAAAGTAATGGGGATAAGGGACAACCCTGTTTGATTCCCTGTTTATGGTAAAGGATTTGGAGAATGTCCCATTGACTTTCACTCTCGTCATAGGGATGTTATACAATTGTTGTATCCAATTAAGAAAATAAGGGCCAAAATTCATCATCTTCAGAGTGTGAAACAGAAATGGCCAGTGCACCATATCAAAGACTTTTTCTGCGACCACCGACAGAAGGACCGCCGGAATGGATTCTTTAGCCCACCGGACTAGGTCTACTATTTTGCCTGCAGCCTAGTCCGCATGCACTAGCCTGGCCATAACCCTATTCATTTGATTCGCTATTATTTTCGCTAGCAATTTGAAGTCCACGTTGATTAAAGAAATGGGCCTATATGACCCGCATTGAGTTAGATCCCGCCCTGGTTTCCCCAGTATAGTTATACCTGTAACATTAGCACCAGACCTCAGTGGGTTTCTCTCCCTAAATGAATTAAATAATGCTCCCAGGGGATTTATCAGCGAGGACGAGAATGTTTGTAAAACTGTGTACCCATCTAGGCCTGGGGCTTTATTGGCCTTAAGTTCCTTAATTGCCTGTTGGATTTCAGAGGCAGAAATTTCCCATTCCATATAACCTTTTTCCTCCTCAGAAAGCGTGAGAAGGCAGAGATCCTTGAAATAGGCATCAATCTACTCTGGGGAAATGTGTATTTGCCTCATATAGGGCCCTATAAAATTGCTGGAAACTGTGCCTAATATCAGGGGCTGAAGTTATTAAACTACCATCTCCGTGTCTAATCTCCAAAATCTGATTTTGTGCCATCCTTCGCTTTAAGTATCTCCCCTACCGATTTCCCCACTCAAAGTTTTCTTGTTTTACCAGCGAGAGTTGAGCTAATAGCTTGGCCTCCGCCACAGCCTGCAGCTCATTCCTTGCCTTTGATAGTGTCTATTTATGAGTTGCTGACAGATCAGCAATTTCACTTAGGAAAACGCTGTATTGTACACTGTTTCCTCTTTTTGACTAGGGCCCCTCTGGATATTAACCTGCCTCTCACCACCGCCTTCATGCAATCCCCACACTAGGATGGGATCCCCCTTCGTTTGCAGCTAGATACTCAGAAATATCCTTATATAGTTGCTTGCAAAAATCATCATCGGCTATTAGAGAGTCATTCAATTTCCATGGGTTGAACCCTGGTGTGCCACTGTTACTACGTAGCTCCATGCATAAAGGTGCATGGTCTGACCAAGTAATGGAGTCCATACTAATTTGAACAACCCTTCCCAATAACATCTTATCCACCATAAAAAAAATCTATACGTGAATAAGATTGAGGTGGAGGTGAAAAAAAAACCAGTTTCTAGCTTGTGGGTTTCGTTGTTGCCATACAGCAGTTAGATCCCATTTTACTAATAGAGACTTTAGTCTCTTCCTGGGAGGACCAGTTCCCATGCTACTCCCACCTGAGTTGTCTAATTGAGGGCATACTGTTAGGTTAAAGTCTCCTGTTACAATCAGAAGTCCCTCCTCTTCTCTGTCCAGTATGTGGTTTATATGTTCAAAAAAAATTCCTCTTTTCTGTGTTCGGGGCATAAACATTCAATAAAGTGTACATTTCCCCTGATATGCAAATTTTACCAACAAAAATCACCATTAACATGTTCCACATGGCTATGTATTATACAATCAAAACCCTGTTTAAACAATAATCCCACACCAGTATATTTAGCTATTTTACCCGCTGCAGAAAAGAATTGATGTGCAAACATTGGCCAAGCGAGGTGGTGCTCATAACGTCATTTTAAAATACGTTTCTTGTAGGCATACTATCATTGCCCCTTGGTCTTGAATTTCCTTTTTAAGGAGGTGTCGTTTGCGCGGGGTACTGAGGCCCTTTATATCAAGGAAGATAAATCAGAGTGCCATCATTTTCGTTCACTCATCACTAGTGTTATTGTACTATCTAACTCATGACTCTCAGGCCTCAATGCGCTAACTTCAATTGGGCCTCCCACTGCTGTGTGCCCCTCATTATAGCTCCTTCTCGCCGGCTGCTACTCTGTTCACCCTTATAATTATCTACATGATTAATACTTTCGTGCAACTCAATAATTGCCCACCTTCCCCTTCCCCCACTCCAAGTGCCATGTCACCATGACTGTTCTGCTTCTGCAGGAGGATGGTGTACCTGCCCGAGACCCGATGCCCAGCCCCCCCTGACCTCTTTTATAGCCCGTTTAACTCCTTCCCCATCTCCCCACCAACATCAGCATAAACTAGTCAAACTGAGATAGTCAAAACTATACTGTTCCCCTGTAGGACATCCACCATTCCATTCTTTTCTCCTTTGTTGTGCTTCTCGCTTTAACTACCGTATACTGAGAATTGTCTCCTGTGTGAGCACTGTAGCTTCAATTCACCTGAGGCCCTCCACTGTAGGTTGCGGGTTCACTCCTGTTTGCAGACGCATCCTTCTTCCTCTACCAGGGAGGTGTCTCAGCTCTTTCATGCACTGTCAGTGGAGCGGAGTCCTTGACCGGGAGGCCTGCTGCTTTCAAGATGGCTGCCGCCTCAGCTCGGGTGTTGACTTTAGATGTCATATCCCAGATGGTTATGGAAATCCAACGGGAATAGCCACTGATAGCGCAAGTTTTCTTTCCATAATACCGATGTGATAGGCTGGAATTCCTGTCTACACTTTGTCGTCATTGCTGATAGATCAGATACAGACTGTGACTCCCATTGCCAGGACTGCTGTTGCCTTGCTACTGTTGGTACTCTCTCCTTAATCGGGTAATGTAGAAAACAGGCAATGATGTCGCGTGGTTGATTTCCCAGCCTGGGTCCCAATGTTCTGTGCCCTTTCTATTTCTATCATCGGGCAGATTTTGGGTATTCCCCTCTCAAGTCTCTCATGCTAAAAAAAATGTACGCAGATTCCTCTCTACCTCGTAACAGTCGTCGTAGGCCTGTATTTCAGGTTGCATCTGCGATTCCGGTTTTCCAAATCTTCCAACTCAGAGCTTGGTTTGGGTTAGCGTGTCACATTGGACAAAATGCATACCCAATTTGTTGGCCTGCGAGTCCAGTCTAGTGTCACAATCATCTACCCAGCGGCCTATCTCCGCCATCTCCTCCCGTAGTGCCGCCATCATGTCAATCATTTCCTTTTTATTCTCTTTCATATTTTTATGGAGATCACTGAACCACTGTCTGAATTCTTCCCTGGTAGGGACAGCACTTATCGGAGGGATCGGGTCTCCTGGTGACATGCTGTCTTTACCGCTCTGCATTCCTGCCGACTCGGAATTCATACACTCTGGTAGGCCGTCCATGCTCACTCCTCCTTTAGAATATGAGTATTGCTTTAAAATCGGTGCCTTTTCGTTTGGATGTCATGAAGGTGAATCGTCCCAATCTGAAAAGTCTCCATTGTTGATGGGGGATGGATAGCGAGTTGGTCAAGATTAAGCTCGAAGTGTTCGGGAGCTCTAATTTAGACTGCCATCTTGTCCCATGACGTCACAGCCTCCTCCAGCTATTTCAATTTTAATTTTCAGATTATTCACACGTTTGTACAAAATATGCTTAGCTCCTCTTTGGTAGTTCTTGGTCAGCACTGTTCCGATGGACCACAAGGGGGCGCTCTCCACTGAAGACCGTGTATACTTTGCAAAGCAAAGCCACATGAAGTGCAAACGGCTCCGGGGTCAGAGAGAGGCAACAGGACAATGATGGCCAGAGCTGGAGAGATAGGAGAGCGGGAAGGGATAGAGTGCAGGCATCAGGTTAGGCAGGTCAGCCACCCAGCATATTGTCCATTGAACATTCAACAGATTGCAGCTAGAGGATATAGATATCTATATAAATAAAAATGTAAATGTTCATTTGTCACACCTGTGACAGGTAAAAACATGGTTTTTGGGAAAAACAGCGCCATCTGTTGGACGTAAAAGCAACACACTATCTACAATATAAATGGGCTCTGACCGACGGACCGCAAATGCACAGTAGAGAGCAGCTCTACCGGGCATGTGCAGACCATAGAGCTCTGCGCTACTTGCTGGGTGTCAGAGGGGAGGAGAAAAGGGCAGACCAGTCGCCACTCCAAGAAATGGCTCAGTCTCTTCCTCCGCCGCTGAGGAAGGGGGGAGGGAGTAGGGACTGTCGGTCAGTTACACACAGGAGGAGGAAAGGGTAGAAGAGTCGCCGAGCCAGTCCGTCCACCACCGGAGAAGGGGGAGGGAGGGAGTTGGGACGGCCGGAGCAGAGCTAATGCGCATTGTGAAATTAAACCTGACTGAGCCACGGCAACGCGTGGCCGGGTACAGCTAGTATATATATAGATAGATACACACACACACACATACACCTTTCCATTAAAAAAAAAACAAATTTTTACCTGTTCAGGTGTGGCTAAGCTGGAATAGCTGAAAGTGCTATGTAATGGGAATCTTAAAATCCTACCTGAGTCAGACCTTCCCTGATACGACTAGGAACAAACCATTGAGAAGCTTCCCCTTGCTGCTGCAAACTTGATACTGGCCCCCCCCCCCCCCCCTCACCTTGAAAATGGCTCGTTCTCGAAGAAGCCTCTCTGGCAAGTTTTTGCGTGGTAGCTCTCTGGTGGTCTGCAGCTCCTCATTCCAGTCTCGGGTCTGAAAGGAAGTCACGGTATTTAGGGGAAAGAAACAGAAAATGGGATTCCCCTTTGTCCCTCAACCAATTCACAGCAATCGTGTTCTCATTTTTTTTTTTGTTTTTTAAATTCAAAATGAGAGTCGTCAAACTTATGGCATTTTTACATTTAAGCACACAGAAAGCCAAAATATTAGACTGATACAGGCGATGTTACCTGGTATGTTTACAATTTTGGGTTATTCTTTCGGTTGTCAGCAAGCCAGGACTAGTGCTAGACCTCCTGTAACTACCTGCAGGTAGCCTGGACCACTCCATCATTCACCCATGGTCTTATTAACAAAATAGACACCCGAAAGAACAAAAATAAAATACCCGATTATATTTACAATTTTTGGTGAACCGCCTGTATTAGTCTAATTTTTTTGGCTGTCTGTAAGCGTGGTTATTGTTGGTGCAACAGCTTTGTGACCTTCTTTTGGGTTTTTTCCTTTGGAAAAATGTACATTTAAGATAGAAGGCACTTCAAAAACCTCAATATGTTCAAATGAGCTTGATGTTGCACTGTTCCAGCTACCGAATTTACCAGTTTAACCAGCTATATGCCAGCCCTTTTTCTTATAGAGCAATAGACGTCTCAGACAGGTAACGACAGCTTGGTTACATAACATCTCTATTCTCTCCTTCATTACAACTCTTGCTTGCTCGCTGCTAATGACACTCCCTTTGCTGAGTCAGGAAATCTTTCTGCAGTAGAAACGAATAACCATGAAGTGCCAGACTGAGGTTTGCCAAGGTGCTGTCCAGTGTCCTATCATATGATACTCATTTGTACTGGGCACTGCTTTTCACACCCAAAATATCTGTTTTCCTTTTTCTCACTGTCTCGTGGGACGTACAGGATAATCCCGGCTAGCCCAAAGGCTGGAGGGGTACCTCTTCTGAAGCCCACCCTCAGCACTGCTCGATAGCCAGCAAGGACCATCTCCCCACCCTCCTGGGGCCTGAGAATTTAACCTCTGAAGCCTGGACTCCCTAACCACCCCACCCCCACCAACAGCAGCACAACCTGAACCATGGGAACACTGGTCTCCCACACTGATCCCTGCCAGGGGTCCACTTCTACACATTACTGATCCCGACCCAACTGTGCTTGGGACACATGTTGCTTTTTGGTTTCCGCTGCTATTTCCTGATGCATCTTTTTTTTAACCCTTGCTGTGCTGGACTGCGGTGGATCACAGCGCAGAGCAGTGTGAGTTACCTGTCCGGGAATGTGCTCTTCGTAACCCAGCCTGGATGTATAGGCGTCTTCTGCCCGCACGCAGTCCATGACGTGCTCTGCCTGCGGCGCTGTCCAGCTGTACACCTGGAAAGGGGTGGCGATTCTTTCAAACGGATGTCTCTGAACCCTGTTGGTTAAAGTCAATACAGTTTGTGCTTTTTTTTCTCTCTCCACCCTCAAATTGTATTTATTTATAAATAAATTGTAGACTCAATTTTCTCTTTCCCACCTCCCAGAGTAACGCAATATTCCTCGCCCGGAGAGGACTGGAAGGGCAGACACCTCAGTTATCCAATCCAAGAACCATACAGAGCAACACGAGCGCAATTTTATAACAGCATGCACAGACTTCAGCTCAAAATTTCCAAAGCCGACTTACACGTATAAGTCCGTATAGAGACGTAAATGCGTACGTGTACATTTACACGCATACTTTGGCAAACGGAAGGTACGCACACAAATTCTCTCCCAAATCTGCCCCTGGGAATGCCTCTTTCCAGTAAGCATTAAAAAAAAAAAAGTCCATGCAAAACATGTGGAACTCCCACGGCAATTTTCAAAAAAACCCACTTATGCGCACAAAGCAGAGTTTTGCGTTCTGAAATGTCTCTTTTAAAAAAATCGGGTCATTAAAGAGCAGTGTAAAATGAAGCAGGGGAGTTCCCAGGTTAGTTAACGGTGAGCAGCAGCACAGGCAGACAGATTCCTGGGCATGATCAGGTAAGGAGCAGAGCTTTCCGAGGAGTACGGCACATGGAAAAGAATCATTTGGATTTATACAGCATCTCTTAAATCAAAGAGGAACCTAATGTGCCTCACAGTTTGGGATATGGGAAACATCCTTGCTAATTTTATTTCTGACTGCATGAAAGCTCCCACAAAAGGAGAGAAGAAAGAACCATTAATTACAACTGGTAAACGGAGGCATGGAAAGGCAACGCGACTTGACCACAGTCATGCAAAGAGTCCAAAGAAATCTGCAGCCCAGGAGTTCTAGACGTAACCGTAGTCTGGTCAACTAACATCAGAAGAAAAACTGAATGCATGTTTGAAGCTGCACCCTTGCTGGTACCTTTTTTTTTTTTTTTTTTTAAGGAATATGCCCTTTTTTAAAATTAGAAAACTGCAAACAAAAGGAAAATTGCGAGAATTTCAGTACCTGTGAATTCCTAGTGGCATCAGCTCTAGGTTCTCCTTCCAGGGCTGGCGCAAATGGTTTGTTACAACGAGAAGACAACAGCCGAGTGTATACACCATAATATAAATGGCACCACACAGGGCCATCTTCCCCAAGGGTGGGAATTCAACAGCTGGTGCAGCGCTATATCCCGGCTTGCATTAGAGGAGTCACCAATCTTAGTGTCGGAGAACAAAGGGGCTGGCTAGACCTGCTTAGTTTGGCCACAGCAGAGCTCCCAAATCCTGGCACAGACTCTCACATACCGAATCCCAACAGCTCTGGGCATCAGGTGGTTAAAAGATGTTAAGGAAGCAGGTCTGAAAAGAGTCCATAATGAGACCAAATCCATAGGAACATACGTGTTTACACAACTGCGAAACCTGATGTAGGTAGTCCGAATCCAGACATTTGCACCTTTTTCCAAGGGCACTTTTTTCTTATGGAAAAGAACACATCTAATTGAAAATACAAATCTACGTGCATTATGCCCCCGGAACTCCTTTCTATGTGGTTACAGGCCCGCGCATTGTGGAAGGACGCGTGTACTTTTAACAGCGCCGAGAGACGGTAATTCTCAGACGGCTGATTAATGCAGGTGAAACTTTTTGCTTGTATAAAATTGCTTTGAAATTTGTCCTCTCCAGAGGAGAAAGATCTTCAGGATTTCTCTTCACAGCTGAGAGAAATTCAACAGTGTATACTGAGGAAATAATTACGTGCACACACAAACACGCACGCACACACACAAAAGAAAAAAAACAGATAAAAAAACCGAGAAATCTGAGAAGTGCTTTCCATCAGAGAATTTAACGTAGTCTGTGCTAGCAGGAGTGGATTATGCGCCCTTCCCATACTAAAACCTTCAGAAAACAGATCACCGGGCTAAGATTAAAATAAAGGCAAGATCTGGGATAAAGCGAAAAGTGGGGTTGTGTCCAGAGAGAGAAACATTTCTGCATGGGCAGGAAAACTGCTGGGAATAAGCCTGGAGGTAAGATTTTAAGTAAAATATACTGGTTGTGCCGTTTAGTGACTCCGAAGATATGTTGTCACCCCATGGGATCTTCTGGAGATGTTCCAGATATTGTACTCATGTGTCTGTTTTGTATTCACCCTCACTTAAACTCTGCCTATTAGAGCAGAGGTGCTCAAACTGGTCCTCAGGTCCCCTCTAGCCGGTTTGGTTTTCAGGATATGCTTAATAAATATGCATGAGTTATTTGCATACAACAGAGGTAGTGCATGTAAATATATTAAATGCATATTCATTACGGATATCCTGAAAACCAGAGGATCAGCTTGAACACTACTGATCTGGAAAATGAAGAGCAAAAATATTTGAGTTTTGACAATTAGCAACATGGATATTTGTAAAAAGGAAAAACAAAAAACGTTTATATATATGTATCTACACACACACTTAGCAGCCTGAAAGAAATATTGGGAGAAGCTGCCACAGATACTACAGTAATGCCTCCCACTCTGCGCACAAATATCTATCAGATAACACTGCAAAGAAGAACTTCCCTCGATTTACAGAAAATGTCTAACATTTTCCATGCAAAGGTTGATATTAAAGGGCAAAACTCATTTCCTTTAAAAAAAAAAAAATATGATTAGGCCTACCCTAATAAATACATTAATACAGAAACAGAACATTATGGTCCATCTCATCTGCCCAATTTCAATCCGTTACAAATGCCATAAGCATCAGCTGATCCCTGGCTTTTCCCTCACTTCTCTACCACTAGGGAACGTCTCCGCGTATATTACCCTAAGCAACATGCATGCCAACCCTCTTTATCCTATTTTAAATCATAGCATTGTTTTCACTTCTTTATTCCTACTCCCTCTCACATGCTTACTCAATCACAACACATCCACTTGCATCTCATTTCTATCCTTTTATGCCATAAACCGCACAACACACAACTGCTCACATAGGAACCAAACATATAACTGCTACACAAAGAAAACAAACTGTTTACTTACATACAAAATAATATAAACAAAATGACACCCTCATCCCCATCTTGAAAAGCTGTGGGAACGGGGGTGCTCCCGACTCCCCTTCCCTCACTTTGCTGACAATGGGGAGCAGACATGTCCTCTTCTCCACTATGCTGGTGCCATAGGACCAGCATGTCAGGGTGGGACCTGAAATAGAAGGAGAACAAGATAAGGAAACAAGGATTTGATTTATTTAAACTCTGTCCTATAAATTAATTATGCTCATCTCAGCCACCACACCAAAAGAGAACGTGAAGTGTGACCCAGGTGGAAAGAAGGAACCTAGGACAGAAGACAACGCAAATCTAGAGATGGCGGACCCCTGGACAATATAAGAAGTGTGTATCTATATCTCATCATGTATCAATGCAGGAAAGGAAAATCATGTGCACAACATCCGTCTAAGCATCCTCCTTCCCTTATATAACCCACAACATACAGTCCTCTACTAGATTATACCATGACAGCCATGCAATACAATAAGGCACATGCTGTGTGAGCGAACAACTTGGCCAGACTCACAAACACACCATAGATACAACAATCATGCAAATCATACAACAGCACATTAAAAAAAAATAAATCACACTTCCAGTCATACACACACATACCATCATGCATGCATGCAAACAAAAGAGCAGCAATAAGGACTCACCTTGTTGGTCTCCTATGCCAAGGAACCTATCCAGGTTCTTCTCTAGACAACATGGCAGCTTTCGTGTCCACTACTTCTCCCTTCTGGTAGTCAGGAAGGAGGCTACCCCACACTAGGAACAGGGTGTCTGCTGGTCCCCTCACTGGTCTGAAAAACAAATAATAAGACACCGTTTGGGTGTCCCAGTACCAGCCCAGGAGGACCAGTTGGAAAAATGAGAGCTGCTGTGCTCCGGCTCCTTGTGCACATCCCAACGTTAGTTAGGCACTCTGGGAAGCACATGGCCAAAGTCTCGTCAGCCTTCATGAATTTCCTGGGCAGTGCAGCACAGGAAATTAAAAAAAGGGACCTTGTCCGTTTCACACAGTTGATAAAAGGTACAATAAAGGACTGCTTATGTAAGACGGTCATGATATGGGATGCGACTTCCTTCTAACCTGGCCAGCTAAGATGACTTGGTCTTTGATCTCTGTGGCTAAGAGTAACTATTTTATGAGTACTCATGGAAACTTGGAGCCTCTCACAGGAAAATCTTCCATCCTAGCTGATGAGTGTACCCGACCAGACCTCTCGTCTCTCTGCAATGGGAGAAGTTGCGTGGATACCTGTGCTGTCATACATAACACCCTCATGGCTTGGCTAGTATTATTAAAGTTCTGACCACCTCTAAGTTTTTGTGTGCTGCGTGTGCAAAAAAGTTGTCATGTGCAACGTGGTGTACAAATTTGCATATGGTGTTCTCTGAAACACCATTCTGTTTTCTTTTTGTTGTGCATGCTAGGTCTTCCTGCGTGTATGAGCGCAATTTACAGGAAACATTGCAGACTGCTCTGTAGTATCTGACTTCTGGTTTCTTCCAGTGTGACAACTCCATTATAAATGCCAAAACTATCCATCTGCCTGACTAATACCTCAAGGTGCAAATGGGCTTCTATAAGACAATGCACTTCTCCAATGTGATAAAGGCTAGTGACTGCACTCATATGGCCTTGATTCTTCCAAGGGTCTAGGAAGCCATCTACCAGAACTGTAAGCATCATCACAGTCAGAGCATGCAGTTCAGCTGTGACTATCACTTGGCTGATCACTGATGTGGTGACCAAATTCTTGCGCCTTGCTAAGGACTGTGTGCTCATGACCTTTGAAACAGAGCTCTGCTGGGTCAATGTGGGAGTGAAGCCAGTGTGTGTAGTGTTGTGATGGAAGTCTGAAAAATGTCCTTTAATAACAGTCCTTGCTGCTGGGTTACTCTAAGTCAGAGCTTTCCAAACTGTGTGTCGCAACACGTTAGTGTGTCGCCTGCAGTGTGAAGGTGTGTTGCGCAAACATAGCACATTAAAGCCCAATCCACATGGCAGTAGCACCTCTGAAGCCGCTCCCCTCCAGCATCATTCCCAAGTGAATTTCCCATTCCGCAAACTTTCACTCTCACGGAAGCGGTTATGAAATTTTATTTATTTTTTTTAAATAGCTCTGTCTGCGGAAGCTACGGAGGGATCGTATTTCAAGATCTGTTCGGATTCTAGAACAAAGAATATGGACAGAAAGCTGGTGTATTGTTCTTAGGTATCCTTAATGGCAAGTCTCTGGCACCGGCTAGGTCACTTAGGCCCTAATGACGCCACGCCGTCAACTCCGACTGCACACAATGCAGTGCTAACGTTGGCCAACCATATGAAGACGACATTTGTGATGAACAAAATGTATCGACACTAGAGAAAACTACACAAGAATCAACTGTTGAACCGTCTTGTATTAATAAGCAAGAAGTGTAAAGGAAAAATTTCCACGCCTAATTTATAGAATGCAGATTATATAAAACTGGGGTTCACATTTTCTGGTAATGAAAACAATCCTTGTCCCCACTGTTTAGTTTGTGGGATGATACTTGCAAATGAAAGTATGGTACCAAACAAATTAAAAGCGCCATTTTAACCTCAAAAACACAGTCATTTGTCAGAAAAGCCAGTAGAATACTTTATTGAACTTTCAAAATCTATAAAAGAAGCAGTCTGCATCGTTAACTAAGAGAATGAAGACATCAGAGAAAGCTCATAAGGCAAGTTATTTGGTTGCTCAAATAATTGCCAAAAATAAGGAGCCACACACTATTGCCGAAACCACTATAAAGGAATCTTGCTGTGCTATTGTTCGAACAATGTTTGGGCCCGAATTTGAGATAGAAGTTAATAAAATCCCTTTGGCAGATAACACAATTGGAAGACGTATTCAAGACATGTCTGATGACAAAGCTTCAAATGAAGGATATTTTTCAAGAAGATATGCTTTTTACATTGTAGTTAGATGAATCAACAGATGTCAGTGGGTTAGCACAATTACTGGTTTTTGTACGTTTCATTCATGCTGACAGAATTGAGCAATTCTTGTGTTGTCTAGAACTTCCAATGAGAACTAGAGGTGAAGATATATTTAAAACATTAGATTGCTTCATGAAGGAAAATAATTTGCAATGGTAAATTGTATAGGAATATGCACAGATGGAGCTCCTTCAATAGTTGGTCAAACAGGTTTTACAGCTTTAACAAAGAGAGAATAAAAATATAATTACTCACTGCTTTTTACATTGCAAAGTACTAGTCGCGCAAAGCATTGGTAATGAATTAATAAAGGTTATGGATCAAGTGGTTCAAATGGTCAATTACATTAAAAGCAGACCTCTTAAATCAAGGTTATTTGCTCATATTTGTGAAGAAATGGAAGCAAAATTTAAAAACCTTATACTACACACAGAAGTTAGTTGGCTCTCAAGAGGTCGCGTGCTTTGTCGTATATACGAATTGAAGGAAATGATGCTTAAACTGAGGAAAATCAGCAAAATAAAATCTGTGATCTAATTCAAAACAAACTATGGTGCACAAAACTAGCATGTCTTGCCGACAAATTTGAACACTTGAATAAAATAAACAGCAGTATGCAAGGAAAAGGAGAAAATATTGTAACAGCGGTAGATAAAATTTGTGCTATGAGAAACAAGATAGCAATTTGGAAAAGGAAAGTGACAGAAGGAAATTTTGAAATGTTTTCCAAAACTGCTGACTGTGAGCTAAAATGTGAGATCAGTTCGATAATGGTTGACCAGTTAGCATTGCTCGGAGAGAAAGTTTATCACTACTTCCCAAATATTGAAATCCAAGATTATGATTGGATCAGAAATCCATTTCTTTCAACTGCAACAATTGACTTTTCACTTACTGAAGAAGAATTTGCTGAAATAAAAAATAATCGAAGTCTATTAAGGAAGAGGGTGACAGACAACTTTTGAATTCATGTTTCAAAAATGTATCCAAACATAAGTAAAAAAGCGTTAAAAATGCTTCTGCAGTTTTCCACTACATACACTGGTGAAGTATCCTTTTCAATGATGACAAATTTGAAGACATTGAAACGTGGAAGCTTAAAAATGCTTGATGACGAAATGAGAGTATCTTTATCTAATATTCCACCAAATAGTCCAAAGCTGTGTTCATCCCATGAAGCTCATACATCTCATTAAAGAGGTAAATAGTTATTGGTGTTATTCAATTAGTTTTATTTTTGTTACTCAAATTATAACATTAATCTTGGAAATTATATATTTTTAACATAAAAAGAAAATTATTCCTTACCTGCTAATTTTTGTTCCTGTAGTACCAAGGATCAATCCAGGTAGTGGGTTATCCCCCCCTTCCAGCAGATGGAGTCAAATAGAACTTTGAATGATGCTTCCTTATAAAGGTAGTGCTCCCTCTATTAATCCTCAGTATAGAGTATATCAAAGCAAAGAGGAAAATCAGGATGATCAAGAACAATAGAATTAAGTAACAAATAACAGTGTGCAAAAGGCACAAAAAACAGTGTCAAACAACAAACTTGCAGAATGAACCATTAACCAGCCAAAAGAAAAAAGGCACTGAAGAACAATTTGAGCAGAGAGGCAATCCCAAACCCAATAAACAGTCAGGGAGGGCGTCTGGACTGATCCTTTGTACAACAGGAATGAAAATTAGCAGGTAAGGAATAATTTTCTTTTCCCTGTACGTACCAGGATCAGTCCAGACAGTGGGATGTACCAAAGCTTCCCTATGTAGGGTGGGCCCCGGAAAGCCCTGCTCGAATGACCCTCGAGCCAAAGGAGCCAAAAGTAGGCGACTGTATGAGTAGACTATAATGACGAGCAAAGGTATGTAACTATTTCCAAGTTGCCGCTCGACAAATCTCCTGGAACGAGACAGATTGCATCTTCGCCCAGGAAGCAGCCTGAGCTCGAAGAGAATGGGCCTTGACACCCGGAGGTTGTCGACCCGCTCCAATGTAGGCCACCGAGATCACCTCCTTCAGCCAGCGAGCAATGGTAGTTTGACGCCTTGGCCCCCTTCCTCGGACCATGCCAGAGAACAAACAGAAGGTCCGACAAGCGAAAATCATTAGTGACTTCCAGATAGCGAATGAGGATACGCTTGACATCTAGCTTGCGTAAATCCGCCGATGCATCCGCTGAGAAGGACGGAAGCGCTACTGTCTGATTCGAGTGGTACTCTGAAACCACCTTGGGCAGAAAAGCAGGCACAGTGCGCAAGGAAACTCCCGAATCCGTAAAACGAAGGTAGGGCTCTCTGCACGAGAGTGCTTAAAGCTCAGAGATTCTGCGGGCAGAACAGATAGCTACCAGGAAAACCGTCTTGAGAGTGATATCCTTGAGGGTCGTGGAACGCAAGAACAAGATTGAGACTCCACATGCTTCACCCCCCTGAGGAATCTGATGATATCCGGGTGAGAGGAGAGGGAAGTTTCCCTCTCGTTGATGAAGTAGAGCGCCTAGGGCAACGACTTGCACTCTCAGCGAGTTGTAGGCCAGACCCTTGTCCAGTCCCTGTTGAAGAAAAGATAGGATCTGAGCCACCGAGGCGGTCCGTGGCGACACAGGTATGGAGGCACACCAGTTCTCAAAAACTTTCTATATCCTGATATAGGAGATGGAGGTAGACGTCTTTCTAGCCTTGAGAGGGTCGAGATAACGGCCTCTGGGTATCCACGCCGTCTCAGCCGGCGCCTCTCAAAAGCCAGGCCGCAAGACAGAAGCCGATCGGCCTGGGTGGGAAGATTACCGGACCCTGATGCAGCAAGCGTGGGAAGGTGACCCAGACAAAGAGGTCCGTCCACTGCGAGGTTGATCAAGTCTGCAAACCACGGACGACGGGGCCATTCTGATGTCACCAGCATTAACACACCGGACCCTGGTGGGACTCTATTCTTCTGGAGCACCTTGCCCACCAGAGGCCAAGGGGGAAACACTTAGAGGAGAACATGACGGGGCCAGGGAAGGACTAAGGCATCCACTCCCTCTGCGCCGTACTCTCTTCTGCGACTGAAGAACTGAGCTCCTTGGCATTCCGGGAGGTTGCCATTAGATCCAGATAGGGGGGTCCCCCATCTGTGGACCAGGAGATTCACCGCCTCCTCTGAGAGTTCCCACTCTCCGGATCTAGATGTTGACGACTGAGAAAGTCGGCTTGAACGTTGTCTACGCCTGCGATGTGGGAAGCTGCTAGGCAGGAGAGATGAGTCTCCACCCACGCCATCAACCTGTCCATCTCCCGAGAGACATGCCGGCTCCTTTTGTCCCCTTGGCGATTGATGTAGGCCACAGTGGTCGCATTGTCTGAGAGTATTCGGACTGCGTGATGGACGAGAAGTAGGAAGCGTTTCAATGCCAGACGCACTGCTCTGGTCTCCAAGCGATTGATCAGCCAAGTTGCTTGGGAAGGCGTCCACTTTCCTTGCGCAGAACTCATCTGACACACCGCTCCCCAGCCAGAGAGACTGGCGTCCGTTGTGATGATTAACCCATTTTGGGATGTCCAAAGGAACACCCTGGAGAAGATGAGACAGGTTGAACTACCACGAGAGACTGTCCTTGGCTCCCTGCGGGAGAGGAAGGATGGCTTGGAAGTCCAGAGACACAGGCTTCCAGCGGGACAGCAAGGCACGCTGTAAGGGATGCATATGTGCAAACACCCAGGGGACTAGATCGATGGTGGAAGCCATGGATCCCAGGACCTAGAGGTAATCCCATGCCGTTGGAAGCGAGACCCCGATGAATCGCTGTATCTGAGCTATGAGTATATGAGCCCTATCCGGGGGCAGAGACACCTTGCCCAGCGCTGTGTCGAAATGCGCCCCCAGGAAGTCCAGAGACTGAGATGGAGAAAGGCTGCTCTTGGCGAAATTGACCACCTAACCGAGGGAGTGAAGAAGCGTCAACACCTTGTCGACCGCCCGGTAGCACTGGGCTGAGGACTTTGCCCGAATGAGTCAGTCGTCCAGGTATGGATGCAACTAGACTCACTCCCTCCCTCCGGAGAGCGGCAGCTACTACTATCATCACCTTCGTGAAGGTTCGAGGAGCGGTCGCAAGACCAAAAGGTAGAGCCTGGAACTGGAAATGCTGTCCCAGAATCTTGAATCGCAGAAACGTTGATGCGCTTGGAGGATGGGAATGTGTAGATAAGCTTCCATCAGATCCAGGGAGGCCAAAAATTCTCCGGAGTGTACCGCCTCTATCACGGAGTGCAAGGTTTCCATCCGAAAGTGGGGAATCTTGAGGGCTCTGTTGACCATCTTGAGATCCAAGATCGGGCGGAAAGAACCTTCCTTCTTGGGGACTACGAAGTATACCGAATAATGTCCCTGGCCTACTTCCGAGGGGGGGGGGGGAAACCAGACGAATCACTCAGAGCCAGAAACCCTTCTAGTGTCTGCCGGACTATGAGTTGTTTCTGGACTGGGCCACATGGAGAGAAGAGAACCTGTCTCTTAGCGGCCGAGCAAATTCTAATGCGTAGCCGTGTCTTAGAATATCCAGGACCCACTGATCTGATGTGATGTTGACCCACTCCTCGTAGAAAAGGGAGAGACGTCCCCCTATCCTGGGGATCGGGAGTGGGCCGGCATAGCTTCATTGTGAAGACTTTGAGGACATCCCCTGGGCCAGACCAGAGTGGGGCTGTCTTCGGGCACGAAAGAACTGAGTCCAGGATTGAGATCGAGAGGACGGCTGACAAGGAGCTGCAGTCCTTGCCTAGCGGAACAACGTTGATTCCTGAATCGGCTTCTAGTGGAATTAAAAGACCTAGAAGAACGAGGGCGATCCTCTGGCAGTTTGTGTACCTTATTCTCTCCGAGGGACTTGATAATCTGGTCCAGATCCTTCCCAAATAGTAGCTTGCCCTTGAAGGGTTTGGATCCCAGCTGCGACTTGGAAGAATCTGCCGACCAGTTGCGAAGCCAGAGGAGGCATCTAGCAGAGACTGCAGAAACCATAGATCTGGCCAATACTCTCAGAACATCATATAGAGCGTCTGCTCCATATGCTATGATGGCCTCCAGGTGGTCTGCCTGAAGTGCTTCCTCAGGAGGCAACTCCTGGGAGCTGAGCAGCTGTTGAAGCCAGCGGAGGCCTGCACGCTGAGCGAAGGAACTACAAATGGCCACCCGGACCCCCAGGGCAGACACCTCAAAAACTCTTAAGATAAACTTCCAGCTTTCGATCTTTAAGATCTCGCAAGGCTGCACCACCTGTTACTGGAATGGTAGTTCTTTTCGTCACCGCTGAGACTGCAGAATCTATTTTAGGAACCTTAAGAAGCTCCAGGAAATCACCGGGAGAGGATATAGCTTATCCATGGCTCTGCCGACCTTGATGGGAGGGTGGGGAGAGCTGCAAATAGTACTGCCTGCAAGCTATAGAATGCTCCCACTAAAACAGGAGCGGAGGCTACAGGAAGCTCTCCAAATAATTCCCTCAGAAAATTCAAAAATTTTTTTTTTTAATTAGACTTGATCCATCCAAAAGAAAGGAAAGCTGAAAATAAAGAAAATTCCTAAAATAGCTTTCTAGTCATCTCAGTGGGGAATGAAAGCCACCACTGTCATCTGCTGGAGTCAAGAGAATACTAAGGATTAGTAGAGGGTGCACTACCTTATAAGGAAGCATCCTTCAAAGTTCTATTTGACTCCATCTGCTGGAAGGGGGAGATAACCCACTGTCTGGACTTATCCTGGTATGTACAGGGAATGAAAGGTTTTCATGAGATAAATAAAATGTTTCACGACACAACCTATGTATATATTTAAAGAAACATACATAAATTGTCGAAATAAGTGTCATTCGTTTAACCTCTGGTTTGCTAGTAGACTGAATTACTGTGGTCGTGAAATTGTGTTTGTCTAAAAAGTGTGTCACCAACTTGAAAAGTTTGGAAAGCTCTGTTCTAAGTAATGGGCATCCATTCATACTTCGGCTATTAACTCCATTCCTGCCCCAGCTGCTGGTTCAGAAAAGTACCAAGCAGTCCATAAGAGCAATTACAGAATGCCTATTCTGGGGTGAATTTTTCAGACTTACATGGGGGCTGTGCGAATAAAATCGGGCACAAGTACATCTCTGTGCATAGTAAGCAAATGTTTTGAAAGGCCAAACTACATGTGTATTGTTGCTGCTATGCGAAAAAGTATGTGTACACAAAGAGGGTGTTTCAAGGGCATTCTGGAAGTATGCACACATTTATGCATTTTTATAAATGGCGTACGCAGATACAAGAAACATGCACTAATCAAGTCGCGGATATTAAATCTGCAGTTTTTGGGTGTGAAATCTGGAGCAAGTGGCGAGGATGTGGGTGAACTGACGGAGGTTTCAGCAAACAAACTTGGACTTATGTGCACAAATATTTTCATATGTGAGATAAGCGCATACATCAGCCAACGTTATAAAACACCTGCCTTATTACACACATAGGTTACAATAATTGAATGCATAAAATATGTGTGTGTTCATTTATAAAATAAGTGTTCAAACTCTAAGGTCCACATTCAGACAGTCTGGATATCAAAGTTAGTTGGATAAATTTATTCGGCTAACTTTGGAGGTATGTTCAATAGTGCAGCCGGCTAACTTTAGAGCAGCTCTTTGGCCAGATCACATTTAGCTGGCTAAGATAATTTGGCTACCTTTGAATATCTGAGTTAGCTGGTTAAGTGGCTAACTCCTCCTCCCACTTATGCCCCCGGAGCGCCCTTACCTTACAGGGTCATTTACCATTTCACGTTACGCACGCAATAACGCCATAACGCGTTCATTAAATAGCACAATGCGTGCTAGTATGCAAATGTGACATTTGCTATGCAAGTGGGAGGAGTTTTCTGTGCATTCTCAAACTAAAAGGTTTTTATTGCACATACTGTGGTGGGGGAGATTCAAACAGCAGAAAATCTTCAGTGATGTCAACTTTGCTGTTCATACCTCCTACTATGTAAAACCGCCTCCCTCCCCAAAACTTACCCCACCTCCCCAAATCCCCACACTGAGTTAAAAATGCCTCCTCTTACAGCGGTATAAATAATAAAGTGACATATTGGTCTCTATAGAGGCGCACTCTCTCTCTATCCCCCCCCCCCAATGGCATGTGCGATAAAATTCTTTTTGCTATAATGCCACCATGGTGGATTAAATCAGAGCGCAAAGCAAAAATTAGCACAGGTACAATAAATTTATTGCACCTTGCAGAAATTACCTATGTGATGCAGGAGCAGGGAAATTAGCCTAGACCCCCCCCCCCCCCCCTTTTTATTTATTTTTTTTTAAATCGGAGGAAATATTTCTGTTATAAATATAGCATTTAATAAATCTAGGGGTCAGCCAGCTAAAGCTTCTGAACATGAAGCTCCATGTGGATCCGTGCATTAAAGAAATGTATACAGACTGAAACATTCGTGCATATTTTGGGGGCAGTAATAAGCAGTATTTTATAAACTGTGTACTTCCTGCTGCAGTTTACAAAATACAGGCATGAAGGAAAAGTGTGTCGTCAGTAGCTTCTGTTGCCGGACACAAGTAAAGATTTAAAGACACCGAGGACCACATAATGTGTGGCCCATCAAAGCAGGAACTGAGTCAATTCCCACAGGATCAGAAACAGTCAAAAAGCTTCCCTGAATTGCCCTATCCTAGCAGGACCTTTGTCTGCGAGCGAGTTCCAGAGTAATCTTAGAAACTCCTCCAGTAAGAAAATTCAAAAAGAACTCGAAAGCCTATTTTTGAAAAAGCATTTCCCAGTAAGAAATAACAATTCAGCTCCTACCACTCTGTCTAGATCACCTGGCCGGAGACTGCCCTTAATATCTTCATTATATCTAATAGATGTTTGCTCTTGACAATCCAGTTGGAACCCAACCACTATTTCCTCCTATTTTAATTAAACCTTTAAACCTTTTTAATACGTACTTTTGTCTATATTTAGTATTTTATTTTTACTATGTACATCCACCTTTGTAAACCGTTTTGACTACTTCCTAGTAAAAAAACCCAAAAAAACAGTATAGAAAAATTATTCAAATAAATAAATATACCTAGCTGCACCAATCCGTGCCATCTGCTGAAGGTTCCACCAGATCCCAATAAGGGGAGTAAAATCAGCTCAGATTTTCTTCTTTGTCTCCATCTAGTAGAAGGGGGATAGAACCTACTTATCTGGACTGGTCTGGCATGGATGATAAGGAAGCCCATTTTATTGTGTCAACCGCAGTGGAGGCTTTGTACCAGAAGATGACCCAGGCATGCGGTTTGCTTCATAACATGCACATCCAGCATCATATGCCTTGGTTAGAAATAGAGCATGGCAGAGGTGGAGTTGTTGGATCTGCAGGAGGGAGAACCTTCAGAGGCACAGCAGCTACATCACAGAGAGATCAGATCTTTCGTTATTTCAGATGAGTCCAGAGAAGTTAGATGTGAAATCGTGTAGAGTGGAAGTGATGTCCTTAGTTAAGTGGAGCAGAGACGGACTATACACAGATATTGTAGTTATTTATTAAATTTATATACCTCCATTCAACATTGCTAAGTGGTTCTGCTATCTGATGTTCTACATTTCAAGTGATGGACTGTTGAAAGCAGAGGATGCACATGTCCAAAGCAGATAAGCATTCTTAATCCTTCCTGTGCAAGGCTATGTTACATAATCATTTCTGATTGTCAGGACAACCTATCCTAGAAGGGCTGGATTGGAGACTGCATCTTTGAAACAGTAAAAAGCAGGCACATGTCTGTAAAAGGGATTGTTCCTCGATGTGCAGGATTGATAAAATAATGAGTGCAAAGCAAAGTATGCAAAGGAATGAGATATTTCTATTTCTTGTAACTAATTTTTCCCTACCTAATTCTATGGAGTAGGGGCATATATGTATTTTTGAGCATACTTAAAAAAAAGAGACAACATGGTGAATGATGTATGGGCAAATACTTTTGGCTTCTTAACCTTAGTTCAAAACATCAAGGCTCCATGCTTTCCTAGATGATGGTGATATCAGGGAAGCACGTTCAAAGTAGAGTTAATTGAGGCTCGTGCGTATCATAATGAAGCCAACAATGTATAAATTGAATCCGAGCAAGAGTAAAGTAAAGGAGTCTAGGCTTTATTGGCCTTATCCAAGATAGAGTGTCACTTTTTATTAATTTAGACTTGGAATAATTTCATTCATCATAGCTCATGGATATTTTTGTGACTGAACATTTCTAAGTCCCAAATTCACTCAAGCAAGCTCAAATGCACAATTTAAGAAAAGAAATACCATTATGGAAAGAGCTGGCCATCCCAATGGGGCGATGGATTACAACAAAAATGGACACACGCACATTGTTTGACATCGCCCCCCATGTCGGATATTTCATGCCTTCTACTGCTTAGAGCGTCACAAGTGTGGGGCAATCAGCCTAGGGAAAGAATATAAAAACCCCATGGAGAGAAGGCATCTCAAAGAAAGGAGACATGCTAACAGGAAAGATATGAGAATGGGTAAAATAGCACGAGCTCCTTAAAAGAGCAACTCTGCTAGCTGATTTGAAGTATGAGTAGAGTTCCTGATCTTGGCAATGACCTTCAATGCCCAGAAGCCAAATATCCATACCTACATCAACACTGCTATTCCTTGGAACCTTAAAACCTGAATAGTAAAAACCTTCAGAGGGGTAGATGGCGTTAGTCTGATGTGGCAAAAATGACAAAGGTAGGTGGCACCTTATACTAGACTAAGCAATTTACTGAGGCATGAGCTTTTGAGCATCTGACGGAGTGGACTCTGCTCCTTGAAAAGGTTATGCCTCAATAAACTGGTTAGTCTATAAGGTGCCATCTGCCTCTGTCACTTTTAAAAACCTGAGGTTTCTGAAACTTTATTTCTGTTTTCCTTTCTCTGGATAGTCTCTAAAATGGATTTCTCTCCTATTATGCTCGCTCCCACTCTCCCCAATTTGCTGCTCTGTTTTGGTCATTCACTACATTTTGCTACACTCCTATTTCTAGTTGTTCAAATGTGTTATTGAAGCAGCCGTTTCTGCATGAATGAGTGGTTTTCTTGCCACAGCAGCAGATGGATGGAGGAAATCATGTAAATCGCAGCATTTCTCAGGTTTACAAGCAAGCAACTAGTGTTACCCATTTCCAGTATCACAGTTAATGCACAAAACGATCTGAGATTCATATTCAGCGCATTTTCTGGCTAAGTTTGGCATTTAGCTGCACAAATGCCAGGATTTAAAAATCTCACCCATCCGACATCTATGAGATATTTAGATAATATGTTGCTTTCTGGCTATGTCAGGGGTGGAGCGCTATTATCCAGGTAAGATAGCCAGATAGTCCCAATTTTGAATGTTATCTGGTTAACCTAGCCAGCTAGCTTTAGGACAGCCGAAGTGCAGCCCTAAAATCACCCAAGTTCCATGTTAGAAGTAATCACCCAGGAAAAGAACCTTGGGGTCCTTGTGGACAATACCTTGAAATCTTTGGCTCAGTGTGCAGCGACAGTGGTGAAACAGGAAAATAGAAGGTTAGGAATTATTTGAAAAGGACTAGAGAACAAAACTGACACTATCATAATGTCTTTTATAGATCCACATCTTGAGTACTGGGGTGCAGTTCTGGTTGCCCCATCTCATAAAAAAGATATAGCAGGACACAGAAAAAGTACAGAGAAAAGAAGAGGGACAAAAATGATAAAGAGATGACAGATTTATCAAATTATGAGTAGGATGGAATGCATAAATAGAGAAAAGAAAACTGGTTCTTACCTGATAATTTTCGTTCCTGTAGTACCACAGATCAGTCCAGACTCCTGGGTTTTGCCTCCCCACCAGCAGTTGGAGACAAAGTTTTGACAGACTGTGTCTTATATACCTAGGTGCCACCCACAGCCTGCCAGTATTACTCAGTGTCAAAGCAGAATAGCTCCAACCCAAATTAACTATATACCAGAACCGTAAACTCAAATGGAGCACTGACCCCCAAACTGTAAACCAGTCCCAGTAAATAGGGTAAAAACGATTGCTCTGCAGATTAGAAAACAAACAAATGCTGATGTAGCGGACTCTCTATTGCCTCTATGCAGTAAACGGGCGGGATTCTGGACTGATCCGTGGTACTACAGGAACGAAATTTATCAGGTAAGAACCAATTTTCTTTTCCCTGTACATACCTGGATCAGTCCAGATTCCTGGGATGTACCAGAGCTTTACTTAGTTTGGGATAGGATCCGGAGAGGACCGCTCTGAGCACATCTTCTCCAAAAGTAGCCACCTCCGGCACCTGGACATCAAGCCTGTAATGCCTCGCAAAGGTATGCAAGGATTTCCATGTAACCACTCTGCAGATTTCCTGCGGCGAAATCTGACATTCTGCCCAGGAAGCCACCTGAGAACGTGTCGAATGCGCCAGAAGCCCCACTGGCAAGGGCCTACCACTGAGCAAATATGTGGAATTAATCGCTTCCTTCAGCTACCGGGCTATTGTGGTCTTAAGACGCCATGTTACCTTCTCTTTGGACCACTCCAGAGTACAAAGAGGTGATCTGAGACTTGAAAATAGTTGGTAACTTCCAGATAACTGAGCAGCGTCATGCGAACATCCAACTTCTGCAAATCCTTAGAAAGAGGATCCAACCTGTCCAGATCGGAAAATGACAGAAGCTCCACAGATTGATTCAAATGGAAGGAGGAAGCCATCTTTGGTAGAAAGGAAGGAAGTGTTCGCAAGGAGTCACTCGAATCTGAGATCCTCAAGAAAGGTTCCCTGCATGACGACGCCTGAAGCTCAGAAACCCTATGAGCAGAGGAAATTGCCACTAAAAACATCACCTTCAACGTAAGGTCCTTCGATGTTGATAAGGGCAGCGCATACAAAGCTGTAAGTACTAAGTTTAAATTCCAAGATGGGCATGGTGAGCTCACCGGGGGACGCAAATGCCTTGCTCCCCTAAGGAAGCGAGAAACATCCGGATGCGCAGCCAACGCTACGCCGTCAATGGTACCGCGCAAAGAACCAAGAGCTGACACTTGCATTTGCAAGGAACTACAGGACAATTCCTTAGCTAATCCCGCCTGAAGGAAACAAGATATGACACGGACGCCCGAGTGGCAAAATCCGCTGGTCCATGCACCATGACTCAAAGACCTTCCAGACACGAACATAAGATAAGGAAGTTGAAGACTTACGCGATCAAGAGAGTAGTGATCACCTCATTGGAATAGCCTTTGCCCTTCAGAAGCTGCCTCTCAAAAGCCATGCTGCTAGACAGAAGCGACCAACCTGGTCGAAACAGACGGGTCCCTGATCAAGCAGGTTCGGAAGATAAGGAAACCACAGGAGACCTTCCTCCGCCAGATTGACCAAATCCGCAAACCACGGCCTTCGCGGCCACTCGGGAGCCACCAAGATCACCTCTGCCGGGTGTCTCTCTATTCACCTGAGTACTTTGCCTATCAGAGGCCAAGGAGGAAATACGTATAGTAGAACCGTCATTGGCCAGGGAAGAACTAGAGCATCCACTCCTTCCGCTCCTGTGTGTCTGTAGCGAGCAAAGACGCATGGAGCCTCGGAATTCTTGAACGTCGCCATCACATCCATGTGAAGAGCGCCCCACCTGTCGCAGATGAGTTGAAAGGCTCTGTCCACCAGCTCCCATTCGCCTGGATCGAGTCGATGCAGACTTAGAAAATCCACGTGAACGCTGTCCTATGCTGAGGAGGTTCTGTTCCGCCCAGCCTATTAACAGACTAGCTTCCTCCGCCACCGGCTGGCTCTTGGTTCCTCCTTGACGACTGGTGTAAGCCACTGTGGTCATGTTATCTGACAGCACCCTGACCGACTTTCCCCTAAGAAGTGGAAGGAATGCCTGCAACGCCAGCCGTACCGCTCTGGTCTCCAAACGATTGATTGACCACCGAGAGACTCTTCCAGAGTCCACTGCTCCTGCAGGTCACCACCGTCCAATCTGGAACCACCAAGGGAACTCCCCTGCTCAAACTGTCCGAGAGCAGCCACCAATGCAGACTGGAATGAGTGGAATTCGTCAGAGGCAGATACTGATGGAATTGTTCGGAGACTGGATTCCAGGGGGAAAGTAAGGCTGACTGCAAAGGATGCATATGAGCGAAGGCCCATGGAACTAGCTCCAGAGTCGAAGTCACGGAACCTGCAAGTAATCCCAGACCCTCGGCTGAGCTTTGGAGAGGAATACTCTCACCTGTCCCTGCAATTTGACAATGCGGTCAAACGTTAGAAAGACTCTCCCCTTCTGAGTGTCAAACAAAGCTCCCACGTATTCCAACGATTGGGAGGGAATTAGGTGACATTTGGCCATATTGACCACCCAGCTGAGTGCCTTCAAGAGTTGCAACACCTGCTAGAACGCTGCCTGGCAAAGTGCTTCCGACTTTGCCCGAATCACCCAATCATCCAAGTAGGGATGCACCAACAATCCCTCTCTGCGTAGCTGTGCTGCCACCACCACCATGATCTTGGTAAACGTCCTGGGCGCTGTAGTAAGACCGAAGGGCAGTGCTTGGAATTGATAGTGCCGATCCAGAATGGCAAATCTCAGGAACTTTTGATGATCCTCCCTGATCCAGACATGCAAATACGCCTCTGTTAGATCCAGAAACACTAGATACTCCCTCGGGCGAATGGAAGAGATGATTGATCGAAGCATCTCCATGCGGAATCAGGGGATTCAAAGGCATCTGTTGACCCATTTTAAATTGAAGATGGGCCGGAAGGACCCTTCTTTGTTTTGGTACCACGAAGTAAATGGAGTAACGGCCCCTTCACTGCGCTGACAAAGGAGCTAGAACAATGGTGCCCAGGTCAAGAAGGCGTTGCAATGTCTGCTTTACCGCTCGGTGTTTTGTGGCATACCTGCACGATGAGATCAGAAACTGTTGGCATGGTCGACGTGCAAAATCTAAAGCATAGCCGTGTTTTATCACAGATAGAACCCACTGATCCGAAGTGATCTTGGTCCATTCCTCGTAAAACAGAGACAGTCTGCCCCCTACCACTGGATCCGAGGAATGGACTGGCTGCCCATCATTGTGAAGAATTACCGTCTTGGGTAGACTGGGAGTTACTGGGTCTACCGAAACATCATCCTCGAAATGGTAGAGACCAAGATTGCTGCCTGCCAGTACTCTGCGGAAAGGAAGAAATGGGCATGCGGGGCGTTAGAGATCTTCGACCCCCACGAAAGCGTGCCCTAGAAGAAAGAGATCTTCTCGACCATGGTCTGTCTTCTGGTAGACGATGAATCTTATTCTCGCCCAAAGACTGGATATGTCTTTCAGCTCTTTGCCAAAACAGCAGCTTGCCTTTAAAAGGGAGAGAGCCCAACTGGAATTTTGAAGACACATCCGCCGCCCAGTTTCTCAACCACAATAATCTTCGGGCCGAAACAGCTGAGACCATGGATAGTGTGGAAGTCCGCAGAAGGTCAAAGGGCATCCGCACTATATGCTATTACCTCTACCATGCGTCCTGCCTGAAGAGCTTCTTCCTCAGACAAAAACTCATTGGCCTGCAGCTGTTGCACCCAGAGGAGCCCTGCTCTCAAACCGAAATTGCTACACTTCGCTGCACAGACCCTCAGCACAGACCTCAAAGATTTTCTTCAGCTGCATCTCAAGTTTACGATCTTGCAGATCCTTGAGAGCCGTGCCACCCGTGACCGGGATAGCTGTCTTCTTCGTGACTGCAGCCACGGTTGCATCTACCTTAGGGACTCTGAGAACGGCCAAAGCCTCCTTTGGCAGAGGATAAAGCTTATTCATTGATTTTGTGACTTTAAGCCCCATATCTGGGGTGTCCCATTCTCTGTAGAGCAGATCCGTAGCCGAGAAATGGAAAGGGAAAGCCGTAGGAGGACCCCCTCAGATCCAACAACACAGGGTCCATAGACCCCAAGGACATCTGTTCCTGTGCTGTCTCAATGCCTAACACTTTCAAAATGGCGGGAATAAGAGGCGCCAGTTCCTCCCTTCGGAATAGCCTTACCACCTTAGGGTTATCTCCTTCCACGCCATGGGACTCTTGCGCAGCACTCTGCTGCTTGTCCCCCTCACCCTCTACCCCCTTCGGGGGATGGGTAGGCAGGTCCTGATCATCACGGTCCGGTGAGATATCTGAGGATGAATCTGAATTGTTCTGTGGCGCCATGGACCTCAAGGGGCGCTTAGCCTTAGGGGCCCCCTGATCCGCCCTTTGCTTGGACCGTTTCCGGGGCCTAGGGGGCAGTGGGGATGAGATTTTATCCAAGCTCTGCTTCTTAGAAGCTCTTCTGGCCTTAAAGGCCTTGTGTAATAAAAGTATAAAATCTGAATTAAAAGAGGATGAGGAGGAGGAATCCTCCTCCTCTGCAGGGTCAACCCAGAGTAAAATCTGATCAGGGCAAGCTGATTTGGCATCCCCCCCGAGAGTGATCGCTGAGGCGATAGTAAAGGCAGCAAAATGCTGTCCCCCGACGTGGCCGAAGCTGCTGTGCTGAAATTTTCCAAAATGGCACCCATTCCAGCGCTCAATGGGAACAGGACAGAAGAAGCAGCAGGAAGCTCCCCAAACGTGTGGGAGACCGAGGTAACCCGCAGCACAACCCCCCCCCCCCCAGGCAGTGCACAAATCGTCCCGCGACAATCGAGTTCGCGTTGAGCCTCACGCCCGGCATGCTGACCTCCGTGGCATGTCGGACTGAAGAGGAAAATCAAAAATCCCTTTTTTTTTTTTTTTTAAATCAGCACAAGCAGGAGAAAAGTCAAATTAAGCACCGCAGGAGGGAAGAGAGCCGAGACAAAAACAAAAGCAGTTATTTATTCTATTTTTTTTTTTTTACTTGCCTGGTGCAGCTAAGGTCTTGCTGCTGGTTCTCCTGGGGTGAGTGAGCTGGGCTCCCTGGTGTCAACCCCTAAGCTGCTGAGTATTGGCTATCAGGTCCTCTACCACAGCCACAGCTGCCTCATGAACCAGGGGGGATGGTCACTCAGGACCTAGCAACCCCCTGGGAGGCTGAACTCTGTCGGTTTTTGGGTTTGTTTGTTTTTTTGAGATAATCCCCTCAAATTGAAATTAAACCAAAACCAAATGTAGTCACCTGAAGCTAAATGACCAACAATCAATCACACTAAGCAATACAGACTGTGGGTTGAGCACTCCTACCATCTGCTGGAGACAGAGTAATACTGGCAGGCTGTGGCGGCACCTAGGTATATAAGGCAGAGTCTGTCAAAACTCTGTCTCCATCTGCTGGTGGGGAGGCAAAACACAGGAGTTTGAACTGATCCAGGTATGTACAGGGAATGGCTTTTTTACCCTTTCAAGCAACACTAGGAAACATGCCTGGAAACTAGCAACCAGCAGATTTAAAACAAAATTGCAGGAAATATTTTTTTCACTCAGCAGTCAAGATATGGAATCTGATGCCTCATTCAAGGCACCTAACTTAGTAGGGTTCCTGAAGGAAAAGTCCATAAACAGTTATCTCTGGGAGTGAGCTGCAAGAAACAGATCAGGTACTGGAGATCTGCCGGGTAATTGTGACCCAGTCTGGCCACTGTCTGAGACAGGAGGATGTGCTCGATGAACCTTGGTCTGACCCACCATTGAGCTTCTTATGTTAAATGCCCATGTGGCTGAATGTGTCAGCAAAGTTTGCTGGATAAGTTTAGCCGGCTAACTTTGCTAGCTGGCCAGTGTCTGAATATGGACCTCTTAGTATTCTCCAATAAGCTCTTTCCCTGTGACTGAAATTTCTCTATGCCTCCTCCTCACTATGCAGGATGACATTACCGTAATGCACTGTGACTTCTCAACTCCCGGAAAACAAGATTGCCACCCTCTGGTTTATTTATTTATATTCCGTTTCATTTCATTTTAAAACTTCACATGTTATTTGTTAAGTCAATATACCCAAAAACTTAACACAGTGGCAACAATTTTTTTCCCATATACTTAGACATATCTCCTTTAATGCCAAAAAGAAAGAAAAACATAAGGTTTACCTTTTCTTCTGGAGAGCAGCAAAATTCTTTTTGAAGATTGGGCTGATTTGGTTGAGTAGTTCCACCAGGGAATGACTGAGGAAACTGGGGTTGGCAGGCTTAGGGTTGAAGATATATGCAGTGGATCTGTCAAACAAGGAGCCCTCGATAAGTGGCCTTCACAGTCAGGCATCATTGCAGGCTTTTACCATTTCTGTTCATAAAATACTGGTTTCCCCCATTATGCCCAGCTCAGAACACAAGACTGCCTACAGTTTTATCTGCAGGAAGTCTTGCCCAACCTCAGTCTCCGCTGGTCAGTACTCACTGGTTCAAGTAGAAGCCTCGGGTAGACGCAGTGATGCTCACATGCCTGTCCTCTGTCGTGATGACGTACAGGTACATGAGGTCGCCATGCATCTTCCGGTTACCGGGGGGAGGATTCCAGCCGCTCATGGTCAACACTTTCAGGCACTGCAGAGGCTGAAAGGACACAGCAAACCCACCTGCTTCAGGTCTGGCTCCTTACCAAATGGACTCATTCACCACGACAGATACTGTGGGCATGAAGACAACTGCGCAGTCGAGTGAGTAATTTTCCACGACAGAAGAGCCTTGTTCTGCTAACAGCAGCGTGAAAAGCATAAGAGCCTGTGCTGGTTTTCGTGTCTGCGGTAGTCTTGCTGTGCTAATATTTTCCAAAGCTGGCTGTAAAGTGCCATTATCGATCAGGCCCCAGAAAGGTGGTACCGAAGGCACTTACCCACACTGCTCAGTATATGGAGGCATAAGAGAATTTTTTTTTCTAAATTTTCTTGATCAGGGAAATTAAATTTAAGACAAATGTAATGGAAGGTAAACCAAGATCGCATCAATATGTCCCTTACACCATGGAGTGCCTGGATCACATTAGATGAGCAGAAGGGTCCTCATGTATGTGTGTACACACATACATATATATTAACTGACATCATATATAAACTTTTAAATTTGTATGGAGAAATTACTACTTAATTTCATTTTCCTTAGTGTAGACAGATGGACTCAGGACCAGTTGGTTTTGCTCTCCTGCCAGCAGATGGAGATGGAGCAAGCTGTCGTCACAGTATATATACTCCTACAATGACTCCAGCCTGCCAGTATTCTCTTCAAAAGCAACTGTGGACAGACTAACAAAAAACTTGAATAAAAAAAAACAAACCCACCATTACTGTACTCAACCAAAAAGAAACTGAAGTAAAGCAAGAAACATATGTACCCCAATCCAGGGACTGGATGAACATTTACCAGTAATCTCTTGGAACACGTCACCCCACAGGAGGACCATTGACACAGTCATTTGGCAGTCAAGGGCAGGAAGCTGAGTCCATCTGTCTACGCTAAGGAAAATGAATCAAGTACATGGTAATTTCTTCTTTCATATCATGTAGACAGATGGACTCAGGACCCTTGGGATAAGAAAATTATTACTTACCTGCTAATTTTCGTTCCTGTAGTACCATGGATCAGTCCAGACAGTGGGTTATGTCCCCAATCCAGCAGATGGAGTCAGCCCAAAGCTTCGAGGGGGCGTCACCATAAATACTACTACCCCCTCTGCAGGAGTTCAGTATCGAGTATATCAAAGCCCGAGTAAACCGAAAACCCCCTGCTTGGATCAAGTTGAAACAGAACGGCAACAATAAGCCGCTGAGTGATAACTGAGTAAACTGAAAAAAACCGACCCACCAACGGGTGGGCGGACACGAACATAGCGTGTCAACCTCCAAGGGAGTAAACAGTGACAGGGAAAACTGGAAACACGTAATAACAAACAACAGCAGTAAGTGCACTACTGTAAAAAGGAGACACAGCTGAACAGACTCAGCATCCACATACAGTCGAGCAGGAGTAGGCCCTAGGACCCAAATGCGGTGGGCGTCTGGACTGATCCATGGTACTACAGGAACGAAAATTAGCAGGTAAGTAATAATTTTCTTTTCCCTGTACGTACCTGGATCAGTCCAGACAGTGGGATGTACCCAAGCTTCCCTAACCCGGGTGGGATCCTGCGAGACCTGCTCGTAGGACCTGTTCGCCAAAATGTCCCTGGACGGACGAGGCGAGATGTAGTCTATAGTGTCTCGAGAACGTGTGCAACGATTTCCAGGTGGCCGCTCTACAGATTTCTTGCGAAGACACCGAGCGGCTCTCTGCCCAGGAGGCCGCCTGAGCGCGAGTCGAGTGTGCTACGATGCCGGGTGGGGGAGTCCGCCCCACCCCAATATAGGAGGCGGCAATGCCGGCCTTCAGCCATCTGGCAATGGTCGTCTTCGAAGCCTGAGATCCCTTGCGGGGACCGGACCAAAGGACGAAGAGATGGTCAGAAGTCCGGAAATCATTCGTAGCCTCCAGGTAGAGCCTCAGGGTGCGCTTGACGTCAAGGAGACGAAGAGACCGCGGCTCCGACGAAGAGAACGATGGAAGTTCCACCGTCTGATTCACGTGGAACGCAGACACCACCTTCGGAAGGAAGGAGGGGACAGTGCGAAGTGAAACACCCGAATCGGAGAACCTGAGATAAGGTTCCCTACACGACAGGGCCTGCAACTCCGAAATACGCCGAGCGGAGCAGATGGCCACTAGGAACACCGCCTTGAGGGTGAGATCCTTGATCGTCGCATTCCGCAGCGGTTCAAATGGAGGTCCTGACATAGAGCGTAGTACCAGATTGAGACTCCACGAGGGACAAGGATCGCGCAGTGGAGGCCGCAAATGCTTGACCCCCTTGAGGAAACGGGCGATGTCCGGATGTCGCCACAGAGATCCTCCGTCACGCAGGAGAGAGCCAAGGGCGGCCACTTGAACCCGAAGCGAGTTGTAGGCGAGCCACTGGAGGATCTGAGGAACAGACACTTCCGAGGGTCTTGTGTTCAGGCCGGTACACCACAGCTCGAACACCTTCCAGACCCGCACATAGGCCACCGACGTCGAGGTCTTCCGAGACCGCAGCAGCGTGGATACTACCGCCTCCGGGTATCCCCGTCGGAGGCGACGCCTCTCAAAAGCCAGGCCGCAAGACAGAAGAGTTCTGCCTGGTCGAAAAATACTGGTCCCTGGTGGAGGAGGCGAGGAAGATGTCCCAACCTTATGGGCCCGTCGATTACTAGGTGGAGAAGGTCCGCGAACCAAGGACGTCTCGGCCACTCTGGCGCAACGAAGATGACAGTCCCCCGATGAACCTCTATTCGTCGTAGTAGCCTTCCCACCAGTGGCCATGGGGGGAACGCGTATAGAAGTAGGTCGGCCGGCCACGGGAGCGCTAGGGCATCGACGCCCTCCGCCCCCCGTTCTCTCCGGCGACTGAAGAAACGAGGCGCCTTGGTGTTTTGAGCGGATGCCATAAGATCCAGGTGGGGGGGACCCCACCGCCGAACGATCAGCTGCATGGCCTCGTCGGAGAGGGCCCACTCTCCGGGATCCAGGAGCTGGCGACTGAGGAAATCCGCCTGGACGTTGTCCACTCCCGCTATGTGCGAGGCCGCCAGGCGGGCCAGGTGCCGTTCCGCCCACTGCATCAACATCTCTGCCTCGAGCGCGACCTGCGGGCTGCGGGTTCCACCCTGTCGGTTGATATAGGCCACCGTGGTCGCGTTGTCCGACAAGACTCTGACTTCCCGATTCCGAAGGAGTGGCAGGAAGTGAAGAAGAGCCAGCCTGACCGCTCGGGTCTCCAGACGATTGATGGACCACGTCGATTCCTCCGCGGACCACGTCCCCTGCGTGGCGCTGCGGTCGCAGACTGCCCCCCAGCCTACGAGACTGGCGTCGGTGGTTACCACTACCCAGTTTGGTAGATCGAGGGACATGCCTCGAGCCAGATTCTCCGGGACCATCCACCAGTCCAGGCTGCTCCGTGCAACCTGGGGCAGCGGGAGTATCACCTGGTAGTCCTGCGAAAGTGGTTTCCAGCGGGATAGAAGTGCCCTTTGTAGCGGCCGGAGGCGCGCAAAGGCCCAGGGAACCATGTCGATGGTGGAACCCATCACCCCCAGGAGCTGTAGATAGTCCCAGGAAGTGGGCGCTGGTAATGCAGAGAACCGCTGTATGTGCTCCCGCAGGGAGTGCGCCTTGTCCTGCCGCAGAAAAACCGCCCCCAGACGGGTGTCGAAGGTCGCCCCCAAGAAATCCAAGCGCTGCGAAGGCACGAGGGAGCTCTTGGAGAAGTTCACCACCCATCCCAGGGACTGCAGAAACTCTATCACCCTGGCCACTGCCGCCTGGCCATGCCGGAAGGACTTCGCCCGTATGAGCCAGTCGTCCAAGTAAGGATGAACTAGAATACCCTCCTTCCGAAGGGCAGCCGCCACAACTACCATGATCTTGGTGAAGGTACGTGGGGCCGTTGCTAGGCCGAACGGAAGCGCCACGAATTGGAAATGCTGGTCCAGGATCTTGAACCGGAGAAGGCAATGGTGTTCTTGGCGAATGGGGATATGAAGGTAGGCCTCCGTCAGATCCAAGGAGGCCAAAAACTCCCCTCGGTGTACCGCCGCGATCACCGAACGCAGCGTTTCCATGCGGAACCGGATCACTCTGAGGGATTTGTTGACTTCCTTCAAGTCCAGTATGGGGCGGAAGGAGCCGTCCTTCTTTGGTACCACGAAGTAGATGGAATAGTGGCCCGAGCCCACCTCTCCGGAGGGTACGGGCACAATGGCGCCTATCTCCCACAGTCTGTCCAGCGTCGCCTGCACCGCCTCTCGCTTGATGGCCGAGCCGCAGGGCGAGAAAATGAATCGACCCTTCGGAGCGCGGACAAGTTCCAAAGCGTAGCCGCGTCCTATGGTGTCCAAGACCCACTGATCCGAGGTGATCCGTGCCCACTCCTCGTAAAAGAACGCCAGCCGCCCCCCAATCTTGGGGACGGCGGAGTGGGCGAGCTGAACATCATTGAGAGGACTTGGGCGAAGGTTGTCCCGCCGTGGAAGCGGGGCGCGCGGGGCGGCGTCCGCGAAAGGAGCGAGACCAGGGCTGAGACCTGGGGGCAGCGGGCCGAGCCGCCGCCGGCCTATAACTCCTATAGCGCCTTTGCGCTCTGGCTCTGGTCCGGGAGGACGAAAACGCCCTGCTGGAGCGATATCTGTCTTCCGGCAGGCGATGGACCGCGTTTTCCCCCAGAGACTTGATAATCTGGTCCAGATCCTCGCCGAACAGGAACTTACCCCTGAATGGCAGGGAACCCAGACTTGACTTGGAGGACGTGTCCGCCGCCCAGTTGCGGAGCCATAGAAGTCGACGTGCCGCCACCACCGAGGCCATGGAGCGGGCAAGGACCCGAAACAGATCATAGGAAGCGTCTGCCCCGTATGCCACCGCAGCTTCCAGTCTATCCGCCTGGGCGGCTTCTTCGGGTGGCAACACCTGAGACGTGAGCAGTAGCTGCACCCAGAGAAGACTGGCTCGCTGGGCAAGCGAGCTGCACATCGCAGCCCGCAGCCCCACTGCGGAGACCTCGAAGACCCGCTTGAGGAAGACTTCCAACTTGCGATCCTGCGTATCCCTTAACGCTGCTCCACCTGTCACCGGAATGGTCGTCCTCTTCGTGACCGCTGACACCGCGGAGTCCACTCTGGGTACCTTGATGAGATCCAGAAAATCTTCCGGCAGCGGATATAGCCGTTCCATGGCGCGGCTACCCTTCAGAGCGGCTTCCGGGGCATCCCATTCCCTGGTGAGCAGCTGCAGGAACGACTCATGAATGGGAAAAGCCCGAGCCCTCGGGCGAAGGGCTGCCAGCACCGGGTCTCCCTTCTTCGAGGAGGTGACTACAGCGGGCGCGACGGGAGCTGGCGGGTCCGGCGGGGGATCAAGGTCCAAACCCTGAATGATCTGTGGGATCAGGTCATCTAGCTCGTCCCGCTGGAAGAGGCGCAGGGTACGTGGGTCCTCACCCTCCGAAGTGGAGTCCCCTTGTCCCGCCGCCGCGGGGTCCGACCCAGGGGAGGCTGGTGGCGACCCAGGCCCCCCCGAGCCCACGGGGAGCCGTGGTTGGCTGGGGAGCTGTGGGGCCCCCACACCCGCCGGGGCGGGGGGGGCCGGATAGGCGGGCGAAGGTCGCGGGAGCTTGGGTGGTGGCGGATCCGCGGGCGCAGCCAGGTCCTGCAGGTAGGCTGTATGCATCAGCCGTATGAACTCCGGCGAAAATCCCGGCCTAGTCGGGGGGGCCTCCGCGGGTGGGGGCCCCGGGGGACCCTGCCCCCGCGGGCCTTCCTCCTGGTCTGTCTCCGGTACTAACCTCGGGGGAGAGCCCTCTGAAGCCACCTCGTCCCCCTGCGCTGCCTGGGCTCCTTCAGGACGCAGCGTGTGTAAGATGGCCGCCGTTCCCGCCAGGAATGGGGGAGGGGCCAGCCCGCGCCGCCCGGGTAAGGCTGTCATGGAGGCCCGATGCGTGAGGGACCGAGAGGTGCCTTCTCCTCCGGGAAGGCACCGAGCACAAATTCCCTCCCTGGAAACGCGCGATCCAGGTTCCCCACAGGCCGAGCAACGCGCCGGCCGCGGCATCTGGAGCGCAAGGGTAACAGTCCCCGACAGCCCAGAACTCCTGAAAAACCCGGGGGGGGGCCGCGAAACGGATCGCCGCTGCGGGGGGGCCCGGGTGGCCTGCGCTACCCGCCAAAGACAGAAAACGGCGCCGCGGGGGGGCCCTCCTGGCCGCACGACCCGCCGGTGGTGAGCAGCCCTCTCCCCGGTGCAGCCCACGTGGAGCCTCAAAATGGCCGCGGGAGAGGGTGAAGACGCGAGTAGGCCGGAGCACCGGCAGCCGCGTGTAACCTAGCTGCAAGGGAAGGAGAAGAAGAAAATCACACTTACCCCGCAGCAGCCCCGGACAGCGCCGGTAAATAGAGAAAGGAGAGACAGAGGACAATACAGAAGTCACGCCTCCCCAATCAATCAATTAACTTAATTAATTTTTTTTTTTTTTTTTTTTTTTTTGTAACACAACTTGATCCAACCAAACAAACCTGACAACAATAAAGCCTCCAACCAAGGGAAGCAAAAGAACAAAGGAAAAAGAGAATCGGGAGCAAGCCCAGATTCCACTACTCGCATCTGCTGGAGTCAGAAGATACTGAACTCCTGCAGAGGGGGTAGTAGTATTTATGGTGACGCCCCCTCGAAGCTTTGGGCTGACTCCATCTGCTGGATTGGGGACATAACCCACTGTCTGGACTGATCCAGGTACGTACAGGGAAGTACCAAAGCTACTCACCAATAGGTGGGAGGCTGCCCATGGTCCAGTCAACATCACACTTGCAAAGACTGAGTCCTCCCAGGCCAGCACATCCAGACGATAAAATCTGGAAAAGGTGTGTAAGGACCACCACATTGCAGTTCAGCAAATGTCGATGGGAGACAACAATCTAATCTCTGCCCATGATACTGTCAGAGCTCTAGTAGAATGAGCCTTAACCTGAGTTACAACGGCTTTTCAGCATTCACATTTGTGGCTGTGACTACCTCCCTAATCCAGTGAGCTATTGTATCCTACGAAGCTGGTTCACCCTGCTTCCTTCCACCATGAAGGACAAACAAGTGATCTGTCTTTCAGAAAGTTTCAGAAACCTTCAGATACCACACAACACAAAAACATAAGAAATTGCCATGCTGGGTCAGACCAAGGGTCCATCAAGCCCAGCATCCTGTTTCCAACAGAGGCCAAACCAGGCCACAAGAACCTGGCAATTACCCAAACACTAAGATCATCCCATGCTACTGATGCAATTAATAGCAGTGGCTATTCCCCCTAAGTAAACTTGATTAATAGCTGTTAATGGACTTCTCCTCCAAGAACTTATGCAAAGTTGAGCCTGCTGCGGACGGTGGTCATAACAGCATGAGGTTTTGGGTAGAAAGTTGGGAGGGTGATGGTCTGGTTGATGTGGAAAGCCAAAACCACTTTTGGTAGGAAGTTAGGATGCGTACGCAGCGTAACCTTGTTATGGTAAAACTCAAGGTAAGGTGGGTAGTGAACTAAGGCTTGTAGCTCGCTGATGCGCCTTGCAGAGGTGAGGACGACTAAGAAGAGCATCTTCCAGAAAAGGTACCTGGGATGACAAGTGTCCAACGGTTCAAAGGGTGGAAGCATGAGCTGTTCCAACACTATGTTGATATCCCACAGTACTGGAGGTTTATGGGTTGGTGGTGGTAAACATAGGACACCTTTCATGAACCTGGAGATGAGGGAATGACAAGAGATATGTTTCCCCGTTGAGAAGAGTGTGGTAAGCTGCTATGTACTCGAAGTGAGGCAGTGGCTAGGATTCCCTGTAAAGCAGATGGAGATAATCCAGGAGGCGTTCTGGTGGACAGGTGAGTGGATCTGTCCCCTTGGCCAAACACCGGGAAGCATAATGTGACCATTTTCGTTGGTAACTCAGTCTAGTTGATGGTTTTCTGGAGAAAACCAGAATATCTTGAAGTTGAGGAGAAATGTTTAGGCTTTGGAATACGAGCCTTTCAACCTCCAGGCAGTGAGATTCAGTGATGGAGTGGGTGGAGCAGCGATCCTCCTTCTTGGGTAAGCAGTTGATATCCAAGTGATATCCAAGTGACATCCAAGTGATATCCAAGTGACGCAAGAGGCAATATTCCTCTGCATCTCTGACCTTACTCAAGGACAAGGAAATGGACTGATTCAAATGAGATTCTGAGACCACCTTAGGCAAGAAGGATGGAACAGTACGCAGCTGTAACGCCATGGAGTCACCTGAAGGAATGGCTCCCAGCAAGACAGACTGCAGCTCAGAAATTCAACACACAGAACATATAGCCATCAGGAAAACTGTTTTCAAGGTCAATAACTGCAAGGAAAGGCTAGGCAGTGGTTGGAACATAGGGCCTGCCAAAAATTCAAACACCAAATTAAGACTCCACAATGGAACCAGTAATCTCATGGGACTCAGAAGATGCTTCACTCCCTTCAAATAGCAGGCCACATCAGGATGAGATAAGGAATCACCATTCACTGGGTACCTGAAACAGGCAAGGAATTAAGGGCCAATCCTATATTTAACCCATCATGCAAGTATCCAAAATGAGCGGGATCTTAACCAAACGAGGAAGAATATCTCGATCCTCACACACTCTCCAAACTTGTACACATGCCAAGGAAAGTGGAGAACTGCTGAGCACAGAGCAAGGTAGCAATCACTGCAGAAGAATATCCATGCTTCAACAAGCGAGCCCTCTCAAGGGCCAAACTGCAAGACAAAATAGAGTTGCATCTTCGTGAAGGCCAGGTCCCTGCTGCAAAAGATTCTTGTGTGGTGGAAGATGAAAGGGGGTCTCCACCAGGAGTCTTCGCAGATATGCATACCACAGTCATCTGGGCCAATCTGGTGCTGCCAGGAGTACCATCCCTGTATGGCCTTCGATCCTGTGAACTATCCTGCCCATCAAGGGCTATGGAGGAAAGGCAAAAAGCAACTTGTCTTCTGGCCAGACCTGTACAAAAACATCCATGCCCAGGGACCAAGGATGTCTCCTGCAACTGAAAAGGAGCCTTCACATTGCAAGAAATCGCCAGTAGGACTAACAGAAAGCCCAAGCAATCCACTACCAGCTGAAAAGCTTCATCCGACAACACCCATTCTCCAGGGTCCAGATTCTCCCTGCTGATAAAAGTCTGCTCTTACATTGTCTTTTCCTGCAATGTGAGAGGCCGAGATCATCTGTAGATGTCCTTCCACCCATTCCATAAGTTGGTCTATTTCCTGAGACACTTGCTGGATTTTGGTTCTTCCCTGTTGACTGATGTAGGCCAGTCATTGCGTTGTCAGACATCACTCAGACCGCTTGACCCTGTAGTCTGTGGCCGAACCACAAGCATGCCAATCGGATCGCCCAGGTTTCCACACGACTGATGTTCCAGAGTGACACTCCAGCATTCCAGCGTCCTTGGGCAATCAGCTCCTGATAGTGAGCTCCCCAACCCTGGAGACTCGCATTTATCATGAGTATCAACCAGTTCAGGGAGGTCAAGGAAACACCCTCTCTCAGATGATCCTCCTGCAACCACCACTGGAGGTGAGAACAGATTTCCATCGGCAAGTGGAGCCGAACCGAATATTCCTGAGACTGTAGGTTCCAACGAGATAGCAGGGAGTGAAGAGAACACATATGCACCCTTGCCCGCACTTCCAGGATTGCCTTCATTAAACTGAGCACTTGTAGATAGGACCACACTGTCGGGAGTATAATGCTCACCAACTGACGCACCTGTGACATCAATTCCTGAATCCGAACTTCTGGCAGGAAAACTTTGGTTCGACACGAGGCAAGCCAAACACCCAGATACTCCAAGAATTGAGATGACTGAAGGCTGCTCTTGGCCAGGTTCACCACTCAACCAAGCTCCTACAAGATGATCTCCTTGTTGCAGGTCACCAGGCAGCTCTTTCTGAGATCTGGCTCGAATCAACCAGTCGTCCAAATACATGTGTACCAGGATTGCATCTCTTCTCAACATCATCACCACTACTACCACCATAACCTTGGAAAACATTCTGGGAGCGGTGGCTACACCAAAAAGGCAGTGCCCGAAACTGATAATTGCGCCCCAACACTGCAAAATGCAGAAAATGAGGCTTCAAAACGGATGGGACTATGAAGGTAGGCCTCGGACAGATCCAGGGAGGTCAGAAATTCCAACTGTACAGCCATCATTACTGAGCGTAAGGTTTCCATGTGAAAATGAGTCATCTGCAAATGACGGTTGACTCCCTTGAGCCCTCCTTCTTGGTAATAAAATAAATGGCATATCGCCCCATACTTTGAGATGTAGGCACTGGAACCACAGCTCACAACCGGAGGAGCCTTAGAAGTATAGATTCCCCTGCCTGCTTCTTCTGCAGGGTGTGGCAAGTAGAAGCTATGAACATGTCCCAAGGAATACTGTGAAATTCTAGCGCATATTTTTCTCGCCTCTGGGATCTCACCTCCGGGATCCACTGATCTGATGTGATCTCGATCCACCTCTGATAAAAGACAAAGAGGCATCCCCCTCTCTTTTGTTCCTGAAGGTGGGTCGGCAAACCTTCATTGGGAAGCTCAGGAGAATCTGCTATCCGAGTCTGCTCCTCTTAGGCTGTCTGGGACGAAAGGACTGAGACCTATCGAAAGGTCGATCTTCTGCAAGGACGAAAATGCTTGGAATCCCGGAGATGACCCCTCATTCCAGAGGGGCGCTGCAACCGCTTCTTATCCTCTGGCAACCAAGGGACCAGAGATTCACCCAATTTCTCCAACTCGCTCCCAAACAAGAGCGAGCCTTTAAAAGGCATTTTCATAATATTAGCTTTGGAGGGTAGTGTCAGCCGAAGAATTTCGCAGCCATAGTTGACATCTGGCAACTATCACCGAAGTCACTTCTCTAGCCGAGGTGTGGACCAAATCGCAGCCCGCATCTGCTAAAAATGCAGCAGTGGGTTCCATAACTGCTCTAGAATTCACTCCAGAATCATCAGCTTCCTGAGCGAGAAGTAGAGAAGATCGTGCCACTAGGGCACAACAAGAAGCTATCTGTAAGGTCATTGCCACAGCTTCAAAGACTTGCTTAAGGATGGCCTCAATCCTCCTTTCATGCACATCCTTCAAGGCTGCTCCTCCCTCCACGGGGATAGTCGTCCACTTAGAGTCGGCATAGACCAGCGCATTCACTTTCGGAAAATGCAAACGCTCCCTCACCGTGGGATCCATGGGGTACAGGCCTTACAATGTGCAACCTCTTTTGAAATTGGCATCTGAAGCACCCCATTCAAGATCAATCAATTCTTGAATGTCATCCATAACAGGGAAAAAGCAAGAGGCTTTATGCAAGGAAACCAAAATGGGATTCTTCTTTGGTTCAGACATGGAATCTGCACCAGGAACACCCAAGCATCTTCAAGGTCTGGGAAACCATAGAGATGAACTGCCAACCCTGAAAGAAACACAACATGGTATGGTTCCAGTCCTGGAGGAATTTCCCCATCTTCCAGGGAGTCGGGATCAGTCTCCTCAGTGCCATCTGGGTTTCGGTCGGGAATACCTGCAGCAAACCGAGATGTGCTTCGGCACTTAAACATAGGATTGGAAGAGGGAGGGGCCACTGGCTAAGGATCCGACCTGACAGGATTGGTTGAAGCTGAGGACTGCGCTTTAAGAAAGGATTGCAAGCCTTGAAAAAAACAAAAAAATCTCTATCCAAGAAGAGTCAGCAGGATCCAGGCCAAACCGAGAAGGAACTAGAGCGAGGCCCACTGAGCTGCCATCTCCCGCAGAGGAACAAGTCAAGTAAGTTCCAAGATCCAGCATACCTCCAAACAAATCCTTAGCCACACCATCATCAGGCTGGGAGGACCCAGACTTACCAAAATCAGAGGAAGACAATTCACCCTGACACATGTTAGAGGACACATCAGTCTGAGATGCCTGAATATGACAGGCAAGACAGAGAGAAAGGCACTTAGGTTTCTTGCTCACCAGCAACATCAGTGCACAGCTGGAGAATGTACATCCAGCTTGCTCGCACTGAAAAATTTCAAGCGCACAAAAATTAGGCACTGGAAGAGTAAGTGCTGTAAAAAATACACACACAAACTGTGCACCAAAACCTGAGTGCACTACCAATACTTAAAAATTTGTGCACACAAAACTGAGTGCACAACATGTGCACAGAGCTGGACGCACTGCACATACCAACATTACTCTACAGGGCAGTCGCACATGCACAAAAGCGTGCAAACACACCTCTGTGGGCTACCACGTGGCACACAGGGAAAAAGCCTAACTGCGGGGCTTAGCCCATCTGAACTGCTCAACCCACCAGACTGCCTAGTTCCCTGAACCCCAAACAGGAGTGGGAACAAATGTCAGATTGGCACACCGAGCACGGAGACAAGAGGAAGTCTGCAAAACCCCTCTACACTGTCTCTGCCTTTTCCTTTAAAAAAAACAACCCCAAAAAACACTTACCTGAGCTCAACCTTTACCGGCTGAGTTCAGAGAGTGTCTCCGGCATGTGACGGCACATGCCCTCTCCCCCGCAGCGGTCTGCCTCCTGCACCCACTGCCTTTAAGCTGTACAATCAGCTAAGTCCACGCCAGCAAAACCAGCTACTGGACCAAGGCACACATCTGAGGGACCATGGAAATCACTTCAGGAATACTCAACTGAGGGAGGGACCATCTAGTATCAATCTAGTATCAATCAGGTAAGCAAGGCTTATTATTTTTAAATTCTCCTTCCAAAATCTGAAGCAATCCCCATTTAGAGATGCACATCCACCATCTGCTGGAGACTGAGAATACTGGCAGGCTGGGGTCACTGCGGGAGTATAGATACTGTGACGTCAGCTTGCTCCATCTCCATCTGCTGGCAGGAGAGCAAAACCAACTGGTCCTGAGACCATCTGTGTACACGCTAGGAAATTTAAATATATAATTTTTTATTTTACGCAAGCATACATTTTACTATTGCCATTTTGTGCACAGCTGGACTTACTGTGGTGAGATTCACTCCTTTATACAATGAGTATTCCATATCACAGAGCCTGAGCTCATAGCACCAGACTGGTCCCGTCACTCATTACTTTTTTTTTTGTTTTATTCTGTTGTGCTTTATTTTTAATTCCAGAAACGACTACTTGCTAAATTGGGTTTCCAGCTCAGTCAGAACCAGGGGTGATCCTGGCATAAAAGTTTATGATGTTTTTATGGGCATGTCTTTCTTTTTTTTAAAATTTATTCACAGTTGCCAACCCTAAATTAGGAGGATCCTGCGGGTCCTATTGCAAATGGAACCCTACTGCCCCCAACCCAGGCTGGGGAGACTCGTAGTCAAAGCGGGCAAGGGGCTTGGAAATGAACTTGGAATAGGTTACCTTCCAATCCCGGTTCTGTGGCTGGAGGGAGTAGAGAGGCCGGTCCTTGCTGCCTGGCAGGATATGCTCCGGAGGAGTGCAGTCAATCTGTTCCATTTCTAAGCCTTTCTTCTTGCGGTTTCCACTTTCTATAGAAACAAACAAGAAAGATTCATGAAAAAAAGTCTACAATCAAGTTTGCGCAAAAGAGGAAGAACTTACCAGCAAGAAAGTTGGCAGCCCGTCTCCGATTTTCTATAGCAGTTTCTCCAGGTACAACAGTAGGGTCACCCTTGTGTACCCGGTCACACTTCTACCCAAGTTGCAGTTACAGTTCTGAGCTACTCGTTTGATTCTCCTATTTTGCCACAGATTTGGCCAAGCCCCTTTAACTCAATGCAATCCAGTTCACAGGATTCTTCACAGGCCAGGATATCTTGAATTGAATTTCAATGTAAAAAAACACAATCCCAAGACCATGCTGTGCACATGAACCTTCCAGACTAAAACAGGTCCCTTCTTCATATATGGGCTTTACAGTTCTTGCATGACAGTATCTTTGGATAATTCTTATGTCAGTGCAAAAAAAAAAAAAAAAAAGCTACTGCGGCCTTCAAAGACAATAGTTTCCTCCAGGAAAGAGGAGGAGTGGGCCTCGTGGTTACAGCAAGGGAAGCCAGGGTTCAAATTCTGCCTCTCCCATGGACACTCCCCCTGTGACCTTGGGCAAGCCACTTTATCCCCTGTTGCTTCAAGTACCTACTTACGGATCGATACTGTAAAACCGCGGGAGAGCGGACGAACGCCCGCTCTCCCGGCGCACGCACCGGCCCTTCGCCGGTGCGAGCGATCCAGTATGCAAATGAGGCGACGCGGTGCAAACGAGGGAAAGGAGGCGCTAGGGACACTAGCGCGTCCCTAGCGCCTCCTTTTGGCCTGGAGCGGCGGCTGTCAGCGGGTTTGACAGCCGACGCTCAATTTTGCCGGCGTCGGTTCTCGAGCCCGCTGACAGCCACGGGCTCGGAAACCGGACGCCGGCAAAATTGAGCGTCCGGTTTTCGGCCCGACAGCCGCGGGCCGAATTCAAATTTTTTTTTTTTATTTTTTTTTTTTTTTACTTTTGGGGACCTCCGACTTAATATCGCTATGATATTAAGTCGGAGGGTGCACAGAAAAGCAGTTTTTACTGCTTTTCTGTGCACTTTCCTGGCTGCACATTTTACTTACTGGATCCCGCGCGCATACCTAATAGCACCCTCAACATGCATTTGCATGTTGAGGGCGCTATTAGGTGCCGCGGGTGGGCCGCGTGTTTTCCTCCCCTTTCTGAATAAGGGGTAAGGGAAAACACGCGTCCAGAGCAGGCTGACAGTGCGCTCCGACGGAGCACACTTTACTGTATCGACCTGTTAGATTGTAAGATTTTTGGAGCAGGGACTTCTGCCTGGACACTTATCAGCATTGTACAGCACTGTGTACATCTAGTGGCATTATAAAAGTGAGAAGCAACCAGAACCCTGCACCAAGTTTACCCAATTAACTGGCTAATACTACTCTTTTCTTCACTGCTCCCTCCATGCAGCTACCACCCATGCTGTGTGCCAGGGATGGGCTACCACTAGACCATGCATCTGTTTCTGAAGCATTACTAGAAAAGTACGCCAACATCCTTTTCAGATAAAAGCCCAAAGTGTTATTTTTCTGATCCTGGATTTTGGGCTCCTATTCTAAACCCGAAGTTCCAGCTGAGTGAGCAGCTGCATGCAATGCTGCAGAAACCTTCACGGATGTTCATTCTTAGGGATGGGAAACATCGCGAGCACTTAAGGTTTGGCACCTGGAGTCTGCCGTTAGCCCCACGGGACAGGGAAAGAGAAGCTGCTGCTGAGACTTGGGGCCAGAGGAGCCACCAGACCTAACAGAAAGGGAAGAGGCTAGAGGGACAGTAAAAGTAAAACACAAAAAAATAAGCAAAAATAAAGCAAAAACATACAAGAATAGAGTAAAAAGTAAATTATAAAAAAGGAAAAAATAAATTCTCCCTTGTTCCTAAACATTCGGCTGGCAGCCATGCTTTCCATCTCTTCTTCAGATTAACTGGATGCTTTGCTCTCTTGTGCTGAAAACCAACAAATGGAGCTTTGAATTGCAAGTGTGAATGTCTGGAAGGAGGGTGACAGGACTGGAGTTAGGAAGCAAGAAAACAAAGCAGTTTCCTGGAGTGGGAAGGCAGGGAAATTTCAACATTAAAGCAGCCTGGAGTCTTTTTTTTTTTTTTTAAACGCACAGCTTTGCTACTTGATGGTACAAGAATGTGCTGTAATTATAACCCTCCCTTCCTATCTGCAAACAAAATTACTAATAAACTCTAGATCTTCATGAATTTCTTCACTGAGCCGGGATACCCTGCATCCATAGGTCAGCAGCCCTGCTGCTCTTGGAGAAACTGGAGGTTAAACCAAAAAAATGGCACAGGCATGATGGAGCTACTTCCTCAAAGAACGCCTTTGGACCCTACCTCCCAGGTCTCCTTCGGTGAAGACGCTCAGGAAAGACAGCGAGTTGCAGTCTACACCGTTGAAAGCATCCGATGGGTCTAGGCTCTTCAGGAGATCTCGGATGTGGCGCACATGAATTCTGGCTTCTCGCACCGTGTAGGGCTCTGAGGAAGCAAGGAGGGAAGACAACCTGAGGCTGCTGAATGCACATTTTTTCTTATCTACTTTTATCACTGTTAAATTCTTTCAAATGAAAAGCTTCCTTCGCTTCCATTGCCTTTCAGCCCTACAGGGAATTTAAGAAGGGCTGGCTCAGCACTAGAAGGCAGGCATATTTTCTGTACATAAATAAAATGAATTCTTTAAAAAAAAAAAAAAAAAAATGCATTATGGCAGTGTAACTGCTGTTTCCCAAGGATTAGGGCTTCATTAAATTTAACAATTTTTATTCCGTCTTTCCAAGAAGGAGCTGCTCTATGCAGAGTGCAACCACCATTTACATAAAACATACACAGACAGGTAAAAACAATCAAACAGTAAGACGGACTTGATAGTACCTAAAACCCACACCCACTAAAACAATACATAACAATCGATAAATTAAAACAGTCCAAGCATAATTAAACAGTAAAGTCTATTTACTCAAGCACTGTAAATAAATCATCTTAAAAGCAAAAAGTTATGAAGCCACCAGCTTAAAACTGCTGCGAGAGTGCAAACGGCTGCTTTCCGAAAATTTGGGGGCTAGCAGGTACACAGTGCAAGTGGTCTGTAAAGTAATGGCCCCGTGACATGCCATGTACTTAGTAGTACAGCATCCTAATCTTCCTTTAGAAATGCAAACACATCCAAGGTATGGCAAGGCACATCGCGCACATAAGGAAACAGCACTTTCTAAAGGATAAGCCACTTCCTCCCTGAATTTCCTGCCATGCGGAAACACTTCCCAAATTTTCCACATTCACGTTTTTCAGCTTACATGGTAAGTAACTGAGGTTCCTTCTCCATTCTTTTGTAAATCTTGTATCTTTAAAAAAAATCAGAGGAAATTTGTAGAGGTGGAGGAGGAGTACTTGGGGCACCGGGGCTCAAAGTTGTTTCGGTCATAGAGGTTGGCATTAGCTCACTGCCTCCTCCAGCGACCTGTACCACCGGTTCTAACCCTGTTTTTGGGGGAAAGAAGGCGGGTATCCGAGGTTGGGAGGCAACAAGTACAGGGGATGATGTAGACATCTCTCTGACTTTTGCCTTCCACTTAGTGTGTGGCATTAACTTAAGAATCAGACAATAGATCACAACGGGCCCTGTCCTTCCAGCCCAATATTCAATTTCACATCAATAGCTTCATGAGAGGAGGCCTCAGGGTGAGATGAGATTAATTTTGTACTCACATTTAAAATATATGCTCTCCTGGAACCTTTGGAAATTTCAATAATTCTATTAATCCAGGGAAAGCTTGTATGAAACAAAGCCGCACGCCCCTTTGGCGCGCGCCAGGGACGTTGACGTGCCGTACAGAGTCGAGTTTTAAAGGTCAGGAAGTCCCGCCCCTATGACGTCAGCGGTACGGAAGTCCTTCACCGCTAAAGTCCCAGGCTCCAGAGTAGAGCTCAGCCAGCACCAAAGTTGGAAAATCAGATTTTGAGGTAATATGGCATCAATGTTCTCTCTCACCTCCACCTCAGAGTTGCTTGGCTTTCTGCCCTCTCAAAAGGACTAGTTCCAGGGTTGCTACCTTCCGGTGCCTTTCTTCTGAGCCCCCACAGAGGGCCTTATCAAGACGAAACTGCCCATTTGCTCGAAACCGGGACTGCCCCGCAAAGGAACCTTTGTTACCTCTGGGCCTATCTTCTCCCCAAGATGCTTCACAAGCTCCTCTAAGTCCTCACCAAATATGAGCTTTCCTTGAACGGTAAGGCTTAAGACCACACATCCGCCGACCAGTTCTTTAACCAAAGGAGCCTTCTAGCTGAAACGACAGACAAATCTAGAAGACGTTCTGGTTAGGTCATCTGCTCCATAGGCTGCTACTGCCTCCAGACTATCCACCTGCTTAGCCTCTGATAAAGATAGCGTTCTCATGGCCTGCAGCTACAGAACCCAGTGCAAACTGGCCCTCTGCATGAAGCTATTGCACTTGGCAGCCCGAATGCCCAACACAGACACCTCAAATATCTTTTTGAGATGAATTTCCAAATTTCCTGCATGTTCTTCAGCGCTGCTGAACCAGCTGAACCAGCCACAGGGATAGTGGTCTTTTTAGTGACTGCAGACACTGATACGTCCACCTTAGGAAGTACTAACAACGCGAAGGTGTCCTCTGGCAATGAATACAACTTAGCCATTGCCCAACCAACTTTCAGGCCAGTCTCTGAGGGTATCCCACTCCCTGTCTTGTGAAAGGAAAGGCTTCCGCTGGACCTCTCAGACCATCCTCCTGGGGAACCTTGATCCCCAGCTCCGAGAACATATAGAATTAAGGACCACAACTCCTTTTTCCAAAATAAACGCACTACCTTAGAGTCATCCCTCTCTGCCACCGGCACCTAGCTCAACCCTCCACCCGGATCTGGCCCATCTGGACCTTTATTGGGGACAGTTTGAACAGTGTCAAGTCCTGGATGGATCCGGAAAGGCTAGAACCTGTGGAGACCCTTCCGAGTCAACATCTGGACTGCCCAGCGCAGTCCTCATTCCAAGGATCCTGGATGCCGTGTGCAGAACCGGACCCCTAGAACTTCCAGATCTCTTAGCCAGCCGCTAAGCACCGGATCCCTGAACCCAGCTCGTCCACCCGGCTGTCTTGCGCCAAATATGCTTTGTGCATAAGTAGGACAAATTTGGAGGAAATGGTACAGGATCCTCTGAATGTTCCCCTTCCCCACCCAAATCGGGCTCCCTCTGATTAAAAATGCCCTGCCCCACCGGAGACAGCAGAGGGGGAATGTCCTCATCACCACCCCCAGAAGCAGCCCATAGAGATCCTCAGCGCCAGACAACATGGCCTAATTTCCTGCACCTGGCAAGAGAGGGCGGCTGCCTTCAAAGATGCACCCATGCTCGTTTTAGCTTTAGCCTGCTGCTCCTGTGCGGGCTCAGACAGCCCCAAACTGCCCTCTCCCCAGGAGAGGGATCGGGAGCACAGCCTGGTGCAAGAGAGATGCACCGCGCATCACTGCATAAGCAGCGTGCACTGCCGCGTGCCATAGAAAAGAAGCTGTGCAGACTTTACAGAGGTCGGACCATGCAACAAATCACCCAAAACCCCGCCACCCACACGCTCACCTCACGACAGCTACTCCAAGGCCCTCAATGCAGCCGACCTGGCTGCAAAAGCCTTGTCGCTTCCCTTCTTCCTTTTTTTTTTTTTTGTAAACTTTACTTACACAACAGAGGAAGCCTAGAAAGACTTCCCTGACAGAAGAGCTGCTGCAGAGCAACTGTTCCTCTGGGGGAGGAGGGAACTGGCCCCACCAGTTATACCCCCCCCCCCCCCCAAGGTGGTGACCAACCGAAAAAGACCAGGGTTCCTGATCCCCTGTTCATTTCCCTCAACACCAGGAGGGATACTCCCACCAGGGCCTCGCAACCTCTTGGGAGGATAACTCAAAAGAATTTGAGATCTCTCTTTTCCACCCCCCCCACCCAAGACTGCAGGGATTGCACCTCTATCCATCTGCTGGAGGCAGATAAATACCAAGGAGCTGCAGTGGCACCCCGGGTTATATGCTGATGCAAGTGAAACTGTCTCCAAATGCTGAAAGGGAGGCATAATCCCAGGAGTCTGGACTGATCCAGGTATGAACAGGAATGCTGGTCTTCCAGATACCAGGCGCTGCCATTTTATTTATTAGCTGGATGCTACGATACCAAATCCCTCTGCACGACAGATTTCAGACAAGTCAGGATCCAGTAATTGGTCCTGGGATGTGGAACCAAAAATGCTCCTAAGTATGTTCTCCCAACTGGCTTTTAAAGACTTGACTGATACTGGCAGCAGTTACTGTACTGGCAGCAGTTACTGGCAGCAGTTACTGTACCCAGTGTACACCTCCAGAAAACAGTCTCCATACCACGCTTCATCCTGCACGAGGCCGTGGTATTCAAGAGGGGGAGAGGACCCCTCCTGGATTCAAGGCAAACGCAAAAGATTGGTGCAGTAGAGAAATAGTCACTTTGATGAGCAAACATGAGGTTTAGCTGCTTTGAAACAACGTTTAATTTGCGAACATTTGATGTTCTGCTTTTTGCTTGGTTTGGTCAAACAAAAAAAAAAAAAAAAAAAAAAAAGGTGTCTTGCCTTCCACCACTTTCAGCAGTGATCCTTCCTGCAGCCCCTCGATGCTCTTCAGCTCGGCAAAGTTGTCTAGCACATTGCCGTCCAGCTGCAGGGAGAAGCAAGTCCGGTGACAGGTATCTTCTCTATCCATCAGCACCTGGTGGATCTCCTGCACCATCTCCTGAGGAGACACCTGCAACAAAAGAAAGAGCACCTTAGCCATTACTTCCTCAAAACCAGGGGCATGAACACAGCTAGTTATATAAAGAGGACATGTAAAAACTTGAAATAAATGAATCAATCCTGGGAAGGCCATGGAAACTAGATGGGACTTTTTTTTATATTTTAAGATGCATTACTATAAATGAATACCTTTTGTGCTGGGTACTTGTTACTTTATAAAAAAAAAAGAGTGCTGAAGGGTGTATTTGGCAACAGGACACAGAGAAACATGCAGATCAGGAAAGCAGAAAGCCCTTACACTAAGGAACATATGTTCCAAGGCTTGGATGCTAAGCAGATGGCTCACAAATGCCTTAACATTGCAAAAATTGGCTTTAAAAAACAAACAAACCACCAAACAGCCCTATCAACTAGGGGTTTCACTAAAAGAAAAAATGGATTATATTAAATTGGCACCAAACTATCAACCACTCATCAGCTGAGGACACCAGATTTACTTCTCTCTGATGGGGCAAGGGAACCTTCACCCTAAGGTTTCTGGTACATCTCTCCTCTAACCCTAACCCAAAGCACAGATTCCTAGAAAACCACACTTTTGGTGGTCCGGTACCAGCGCTGCTCCTTTTCTCTTAGGGGCTGGAAGTGCTAATTCCGCTTCACTCCTTATGGAGGAGTCAAGCAGAATAATCAAACCCCTATCCCTCAGGCAGCAACTCGCCATCCTGCTTTGGGTTATCGGCCCCACTTCTCAAATACCTTTTTAACAGCGCAGGCTCCTTCCAACTTGGCTGATAAAATGACCTTGGGGAAATCTTCATTGGACAATGACAACCCCCTATACACCTGTTCCCTATGGATATTTAAAGTTTCCCCAAGGAAACGCCTTAAGAGATTGTAGCCAAAATGCCTTTCTGATCCATACATGGGATGAGTAAAATGAGAGGCACTCTCGTTCCATTTTAAAGACGACTGAATTATGAATGCATACGAAAGGTGTGAGAATGCACAGCGCTACGGTCGAAGCTTTGATGATTGGCACTACTGCTCACACGTTTTAAACTTGTGCTAATTTAACTCCTATTACCACTAATTGCAAAGCACTCTGCCTTCAGCCAATTAAATTAAAAGCTCTGCACAAAACATTTGAACCAATGTATTGCATCTACATCAGTTAGTACCTGGCACCGATAACCTTTCCGTTACAGTGTTTGCAAAAACACACTGCCCCTGCACTTTCCATGTAAAATCCAGCCAAGTAATAATTAAAAATAACTGCCACTAGATTTTTCCGAAGCATCGAGTGTACACGCAGAGCTGTATAACAAAAACATGGCTTATATAAAAGTTACAGGCATGCAATAAAAAGATAAACAGAACTTTAGGGAGTTCCCTGCCTCAGATAACATGGTTACGCACTGTAATAGCAAGCTTTATCAATTTAGTAAGAGCCAATGCAGCGGCAGCACCCGGCATTGTAAGAGACAATGTGGTAAAAGGAGCTTCCACCAAGTACTGAGTCAAAGGGGATGAAGATTTATGCAAGCAAGACTTTTTTTGGGGGGGGGGGTTATTCTTAATTACTTTGGGAACATTTCATAAGTGTTCTTTCACAATGAAAGCACAGAGTATGTTGTACAGAAACATAGAAATATGTCAGAAAGAGACCATTTCGGCCTGTCTACTCTGCTCAGCCACACCAACTTATTCAGCTTTACAATCTCTACCACTCCCTCAGAGATCCCCTGTGTTTTTATCCCGGGTCTTCTTTAAGTCAGATACTGTCCTTGTCTCTACCACCTCCATGGGAAGGCTGTTCTATGTATCCACCACCTTCTCTGGAAAGAAATATTTCCTTAGGATTACTCCCGAGTCTATCCCCTTTCACCCTCCACCCATGACCCTTTGTTCTAGAACATCCTGTCCTTTCTAAGAAGACTGCCTCCTGTGCATGGAAACCTTGGAGGATTTAAATGTCTCTATCACCCCTATGCTGTCTTTCCTCTAGGGCAGCGGTTCTCAACCGGTGTGTTGCCGCACTTCCCGGTCCCCCGCTGACCCAGCTGCTCCCCCTACCCAAGCAAAATAGCCCGGGCGGAACACAGCAGGACACCTGGAGTCAGCAACACCGGCATGCTCTCTTCTTCCCACCCCCTGTGGCCCGGAAGAGAAAGTGGTGAGCAGCGGGTGGGAAGAAGAGACCATGCTAGCGCGGGCAGCATCAGCCCAAAGAAGAGAGGCGCAGCGCAGCTCGGAGTAAAACAAGAAACAACATCAACCCACACGGCCAATGGGACTCCTTTCTCTGTGAGGGCTAAAAGTGAAGGAGGTTGCTGATGCCTTTAGGGTTGGAAGTGGAGGAGGCTACTGTCGTCGCTAGTTCGGGGGGGGGGGGGGGGGGGAGTGAGTGAATGAGCAAGCATATGTGTTTCAGATCGTGTGCATGAGTCAGCATGTATGTGAATGATTGAGGCCTGTATATGTGAAAGTGTATGTATGTGACTGGGAGCCTGTGTGTGAGAGATAGCATGAATGTAAGTATATGACCGAGATCCTGTATGTGTAAGTTTGTGATTGAAAACCTGATTGTGTGAAAGAATGTGTGCGATTGAGATCCTTTGTGTGTGAGAGAGATCAGCTCAAAACCCTTCTTCACGCTCAAGACTTTAGAACGGTCCTACAAACAATAATCTTCTCAAAAATTGACTACTGCAACACAATACTTCTTGGCCTCCCCGAAGCCACCATCAGACCTCTTCAGTTACTACAAAACACCGCCGCCAGGTCCATAACAAACATAAAAAAATGCAACCACATCACACCCACACTAAAAGAACTTCACTGGCTTCCCATCAACCAAAGAATTCAATACAAAACTCTCACCCTCATCCACAAAAAAACAAACGAGATGAATTGGTTAAGCAATGCCATACTCCCATATTCCACACAAAAACTTCAGGTCCTCAGACACTGGCCTCCTAGCCGTGTCAAACTCCAAAAACAACACACCTCACATCAACCCGCAAACAAGCCATATCCGTGGCTGGCCCCACACTCTGGAACTCCCTCCCACCTCCACTCAGAAATGAACCTTCCACTCAAGTATTCAAAAAACATCTCAAAACCTGGCTCTTCAGAAAAGTCTTAGCCACCCCCCGGACTCATCTCCCCCCTGAAAACAAAACAACTATTCCTAGCACACAAAAAACACAAATTCTCATCCCACTCATTAAACCTTCCCCCCTCCCCCCTTTTGAGACCAACCTATTTAAATCTAAAAACCTCCTCCTCTATGCACCCCCCCCCGGTCTCCTCCAGCACAACCTTTCCCCCTTAATCGAAACCATATCTACCCACATCAACCTACAGGAGTCAGCCATTATTCTGGGGGATTTCAATCTCCACATATACACCAACCCCCTCTGATCCACCAGCCAACTCCTCCTCTCAACCATGTCCACCATTGGATTCACTCAAATCAACACCCCCATTCAAAAATCCGGACACACCCTTGACTTATTTTTCATCAACAACAAAATTTCCTCCTTAGGCCCACCCACTGCTACCCCAACCCCATGGTCTGACCACAGTCTCATACAAGCCAAGCTACAACTTCAACGTACCCCAATTATACCAAACAAGCGCATCATCGAATTCACCAAACCATGCGCCAGCGATGACCTTGCCGAGCTACTACCGGAAGCCTTAAAGAACCTCAACAAAAATGCCGCCATGAACGCCTGGATCTCCAATGAGGATATAGCCAAATCACTATGCCCCACAGTAAGAAAAGAAATTAAGACATCAACGAATCACAAATCCCCCTGGTACACCCCTGAACTAAACTCAAAGCGAATCCTAAGACATACGGAAAAACTATGGAGAAGAACCCCAACACCACAGCTGAAGGATAAATACAGGACCCTTCTTCACAAATATGTAATGGATATCAACACAGCAAAGCGAAACTTTTATACAACAAAGATACACAAATACCAATTCAACCCCAGAACACTCTTCTCCTATGTCAAAAGACCTAACCAACCCAAACCAAAATGACTCAGCCCTGGACATCCCCACCATCTCCAGCGAAAAGCTAGCACACTACTTCAAAGTCAAGGTCAACACCATCATCGCCAAGATTCCCCCCCCCCCCCCCCCCCCCCCCACCCAGAAGTAATAGAAACTCTTCCGCTCATCTCCATGTGGTCACAATTCACCCCTGCTGCATCAACAGAAATTGAACCCATCATAAAAAAAAAAAGCAAAAAAAAACAAAAAACACAACCCTGCTTCCCACCCCTTAGACCCCATCCCCACCAAAACTTTAACTCATCAGCAAGACCATCACCAAACCTATTTACAGACATCATTAACCTATCACTCGAGGAAGGAATTTTCCCTGACAAACTCAAACACACCATAGTCAAACCAATCATCAAAAAAACCTCAACTCGATAAATCCGATCCAGCCAACTATAGATGGTTACAGTGCGTAACCGTTCATAGCGAAAATGGTCAATCAACTTACAGAACACATCGCAACCTTCAACATCCTACAACCTGCACAACATGGCTTCAGAAAACTATTCAGCACTGAAACCCTCCTTCTTACAGTCACTGATACTATCCTCAGAGGGCTCAACCATGGACAATCATACCTCCTGATACTCCGACATATCTGCCACCTTCGACACTATCAACCACAGAACACTACTCACCATACTCAAAGAAATCGGATTACGAGACACTACAATCAAATGATTCGAATCATATCTCACAACAGATCCTACAATGTAAAGATAAACTCATCGAAATCCTCCCAAATACCAATTACACACGGCGTCTCACAAGGACCCTCCCTATCCTCCACCCTATTCAACATTACCTCCTTCCACTTTGCAAATTCCTATCAGAATCACACCTCACGTATTTTGTATACGCAGACGACATACAAATTCTACTTCCCATAAGTGAAACCATAGAAAGCACCCTATACAGATGGAACCATATCAGCTCAAAAATGACGCTTCTGCTATCACAATTATCTCTCTGCCTCAACCGAAACAAAAACAGAGTTCCTACATATCTCCAATGATCACCCCTCGGCCCCCCTCAAAATCAACACCCCCCAAAAAAAAAAAAACATAGGGGTGCAACTTACACCATCTACGAAAAATCTGGGAGTGACTATTGACAAAGAACTCAACTTCAAGCACCACATTTCCAACATGATTAAAGATGGATTCTTCAAACTGCAAACACTAAAAAAGCTCAAACCCCTTCTTCACACTCAAGACTTTAGAATGGTCCTACAACAATAATCTTCAAAACCCACTACCGCTGCCTCTCCCTGCTCTACTCCCCTCGCCCTGCCTTACCAACCACCCCCCTCCTAGCCGCATATTAATGCCCAACATCATGAACCCCCCCCAATTAACCTCCCTAAGACTCTATTAGATCGCATCCTATTTCTTATTTCCCAAGTTGCAATGTTTGTTTTCTCTTCTTTGTTTATACCAGTTACCATGTTTTGTAAAAATAAGCAGATCTTGCCTTATATGTTTAGTTGTATGTAAACCGATGTGATATCTCGATCGAATGTCGGTATATAAAAGCAATAAATAAAATGTATGATTAAGAGCCTGTGTGTAAGCATGTGAAAGAGTGTGTGAGAGAAAAAGACAGCATGCATGTGAGCGACTGAAAGCCTGTGTGTTTAAGCATGAAAAGATAAACAGCATGTGTGTAAATGTGTAATTAAAAGCCTATATAAGTGAGAGAGAAAAAGCATGTGTATATGTTAGCGATTGCGTGCCAGTGTGAGAGGGGAGAAAGTTGCAAGCAAACCATTCCTCCTCCTGCAAATTCCAAACAATATCAGGGCACCTGGATATCAAACGTTCCCAGGTACGCACAGCAAAACATTTTTTGTACCCTTATTTTTCATTATTGGGCCTGTGTATCTGTTTGAAATATTTTATTGGTATCCAGAAATTTTTGATATGAGTTTTTAATTGGATATTCCACTCATCAGCTGTTTTGAAATAATCTGTTCTTTTTATTATGGTTTTACTGTTACTGATTTTATATTTCTTGATTTGTTTTATAAGGATGGGTGATGTTTCTTTTTTTTCCTTTGTTGCACTGCATACAGAGACCCTGGCTTGTTGCGGTAAATTCAGTTTTTGTCTGCATGCTTCTAGTTGTGTGTTTTGGTCTCTTTATTCTTTGTTAGTCACACGTGCAAACCCTCACCTGAGGTGAGGTTTTCTGCTGGCGTGTAGTTTCTACATAGGGCTCTATAGCAGATTGACTTGGTCCGTTTTCCTAATAGGAGATGTATTGGTGTCTTATTTTCAGTGTTGCCTTTTCTTAGGTAAGGTGGTTACTGTTGGTGCTGTTTTGGTGTGGGATGTTTACTATTTATCTATTTATGCAATTTCTTTTTTTTTTAATTTATAATTTTTATTGCTGTTAACAAGAACAATATAAGCAAAAAGCGAAAGATACAGCAGTATGTAATACATTGTATTATTTTCCCCCCTCCCTCCCCCCTTTCATGCTACTCAAAAACAGTAAAATAAAAAGAAAGCCATATCATGTTATTTATGCAATTTCTGTTGAGACAGAATATGTATCTTTTCCTTGTGTCATTAACAATAAAAATAATTACCGGACATAAGCAGTGTGTCACACATGTGAGCGCGGTCTGACAGGTGTGTCACGGTGGGAAAAGGTTGAGAACCAGTGCTCTAGGGTATACATGTTCAGGTCTGCCCCCATATGATTTAAAATTAAGACCTTTGACTGTTTGAGTAGCCCCCCTCTGGACAGACTCCATCCCTTTTATATCGTTTTGATGGTGCGGTCTCAGGAACTATATACAGAATTCCAAGTGAGGTCTTGCCAGGGACTTACAAAGGCACCACCCTCTGTTTTGTGATGACCATTCCTCTCCCTATACAGCCAAGCTTCTTTCAGGATTTTACTATCTCCTTATTCACCTGTTCGGCGCCCTTAAGATCATCTTACTTAGAATTTCACCTTCCTATACCTCATCCTGAATTCGTAACTCTGAAGTTTTTAAGAGTTAAATCTTAGCTGCCAGACTCTAGACCATTCCTCGAGCTTCGCTAGATTTTCCTCAAATGTTCCACACCTTCTTGGCTCTCTACCCTGTTGTAGATTTTAGCACCATCGGCAAAAAGACAAACCTTTCCATAATCGTTCCGCAATATGACTCACCAAAATACTGAAAAGAACCAGTCCAAGGACCAATTCCTGTGACACCACTATTTATTTATATTCCACCTTTCAGGCACTTCAAAGCAAATTACATTCAGAGACTGAAAGCTAGAACTCCATTTACCACTACCCTGTGTCGCCTCCCACTCAACCAGTCAGCCTAAGGCCCATACCAAGGGCATTCAATTTATTTATAAGTCACCTATGCAGAACTGTGTCAAAGGCCTTACTGAAATCCAAGTACACTACATCTTGTATTCTGCCCAATCCAATTCTCTGGTTACCCAATCAAAGAAACGGATCAGTGAAAACTTCTACTTTAATGCAATTTGACTTGTATTTTTTTTTTTTTAGAGTGCAGAATGTGAAAAATGTCCAAGGGTGATAAGACGTTACAAGGCACTGTGATAGATATAGATGTGTGTGTTATGGACCTCTTTTTCGAAAGGCCGTTAGGTATCAAAGGCAAAGGAATGACTATGGAGGTACTACCTATTCATACTTACACCACTAATAATATGCAGTTTGCTAACCCTACTGTTATATCAGTTTCCTTGATTAATACTCAGTCTGTGCATCATAAAGTCTCCATAATAACAGATCTTATCAAGGGCAATTCTTTAGATTTATGCTGTATTACTGAATCATGGCTATCATCATCTGAAATTGTACTAGTAAATCAGTTACAATTATCAGGCTACTTGGTATTTTCTAAACCAAGTCACAGTAGGTGAGGGGCTGGTCTCAGTTATAGCCAGAACTTCCTTCAAACCAACGGTTGCTCCTATTTCAGCTAATGCTCCATTAGTATTTTTTTTTTTACTTCAGCCCATAACTGGAGTTTGTTGATATACTGTCCTCCTGGCTACCTAAGCACTAATTATTCCACCTTACTGGATATATTTGCTTGCTGCCAAAATTGTTAAAAAAAAAAAAAATTGTATAATTTTAGGAGATTTTAATTTACACGCAGGTGTGGTTCTGTTACTTGTCAATAGTGGATTCTTTCCAACCTCCATGTTCTCATTAGGATGCTCTTAGATTATTCAAGTCCCTACACATAGGCTGGGCCATATTTTAAATCTAATCTTCATTCATAATCAGTGGGACGCTCAACATATATCATCATCCATTTCATTATCTGACCATTTTTTAATGGGTGGCTTGTTAAAAGTTCCAGTCTCTAGCCCTCTGGCAAAACAATAAGCAATATATATCACCCTCCATTTGTTATTGACAAATTGCAAAACTGCTGGCTCTCTTTACCCAGCATGCCAACAAACTCAGATGCTGAAGAATTAGAGGCCAGTTGACAGTCTTCATTACAGTCTGCCTTAGATGATCTTGCACTAAAGTGATTCAGGTTACCCGTAAGAATTATGCCTCTTGGTGTTCTTCTGATCTACGGTTATTAAAGAGAGAAAAATATAAAACAGCAAGTAGAGATCAATCTAAGTGAACCTTGTATCGGACAGCCATAGACACAAAAAGAAAATTATTCTCTTGTAGAACTGCGACTGCAGCCTCCCATCCATGCAAATTATTACATATTTATTTTATAATTTTTATATACCGACATTCTTACATTAAAATGCAAATCATACCGATTTACATAAAACAGAAAAAGCAGGAAAAAATATTTCCATAGTCAAATACAGAGAACATTTATAATAAAATTGTTAACAAAGGCATAAGGTAGGGACTTGAAAAAAAGGTTACTTAACAGAAAACGTAAAAGAAAAAATATTAAATGAAGCACGGCGCGCGGCACCTGATGGTGAGGCACTTTTCAACTGCCGCCGGAGCTCACAGTGACGTCATTCTTTGACTAACATGGGCCTATGTGATTCCAATGTCATTGTCAAGTGAAGATTTTGTGAGTTTCTTTAATAGGAAAATTAGGAATTTAACAAAGGATTTACCAGTTTCTATTGACAATGCCTTTTCTCTTGTCCTGGCCCCTTCTTCTCGGTCTGACTGATTTGCCTTCCACAGTGGAAATTTTGTTCCATGTTAGCAGCATTAGAGGACACCTAATGCCCTTTTAATATCTGTTTCACTGCACTGATTAAAGTTATGAGCTCAGATGTAGAGGTCTTTTGTCAAAGCACTTGTTCATGCCACTTACTCAAGGGAACATGCCCTCAGATCTAAAGGAAGCTACAATTCATCCTCGTCTCAAAAAAAGTCTAATGCTAATCCCCAAGAATGAGCTAATTATAGGCCAATTTCATCCTTTCCTATGTTAGCAAAAGTAGTTAAAAAAAGAATGTGTAAACAGCTTCAGGATTTCCAAGCTGACAACAATAATTTTACTCGAATCATCCTAGATATGCCACTGAAACACGATCCAGTGGGAGCACTGAGAGAAGAGAATCACCTTGCTGGTGGCTGAAGAGAAACAGTAAGTACTGCTTTGGGAAATTTTTAGAACTTCAAAGTTTTGGGCAGAATTAACTATTGGGGTATATTTTTTATTGTATTTTGTGTGTTTCAAACAGCTAGTCAGAAGCAGGTAAAAAGCTAAGAGTTGTGTGTGTTTTTCCCTCCCTCTCACTGACCCACCCCAGCTCATCCTTTATTTATAAGCAGGAGACACTTTCGCTTTAAAAAAAAAAAAACCAGTCTTAACTTAAGCTCAGGATTGCCCCAGGGCTTATCAAGAGTTTAATCATCCAATTTTAGATCACTACTAGATAAATAGTGACTACACCAATACATTTAAAGGACTAATTGTATGCATTCCAACTCCCATAACTGCCTAAACTTAACTACAATTTGAACAAAATTAAGATAAAAGGCAGCAGTCCAGCAACAAGAGGGGGGCCTCCCAGTCTTCTGCATCGAGTGTCACATGTATGATTTTTTTACCCGCCAGTGAGAGGTTGTATGTGTTCACCTGATGCAAAGAGCTCCTGGCTCTCAGAGAACGAGTCCGATCTCTGGAGGCTAGAGTGGCAGACCTGGAAGAGCAGAGGCAGACAGAGAGGTATACAGATGAGACCTTCAGGGACATAGTAGCCAAGACCCAACTCCAGTATGGCAGGCCTGGTGCTGCCTTGGAGGAAGAAGGTCTCATGATGGGAGAGCATCAACCAGGTGCAGCAGGAAAGGATCCTGTAGCAAGGACCTGCTCTCCAGGTAATGCACTGTCCTCTTGCACAGAGGATGGGTCTCCCAGGGCCACTGCTCAGGAGGGAAGGGTTAGGTCGGCCGCAATAGTTGGTGATTTGATTATTAGGAATGTAGATAGCTGGGTGGCTGGAGGGCCTGAGGATCGCCTGGTAACATGCCTACCTGGTGCAAAGGTTGCAGACCTCACGCGTCACCTAGATAAGATTTTAGACAGTGCTGGGGAGGAGCCGGCTGTCATGGTACATGTGGGCACCAACGACATAGGAAAAATATGGGAGGGAGTTTCAGTAAGCCAAATTTAGGCTCTTAGGTAGAAAGCTTAAATCCAGAGCCTCCAGGGTAGCATTCTCTGAAATGCTCCCTGTTCCACACGCAGGTCCCCAGAGGCAGGCAGAGCTCCGGAGTCTCAATGTGTGGATGAGACGATGGTGCAAGGAAGAGGGATTCAGTTTTGTAAGGAACTGGGGAACCTTTTGGGGAAGTGGGGAGTCTTTTCCAAAGGGATGGGCTCTACCTTAACCAGGGCTGGCGCTAACCTTTAAAAAGAAAATAGAGCAACTTTTTTTAAAGTCTATCATTTTCCAAAAGTTACACTATACAAGACTACAAATTAGGAACAAGATACAAAGTGTAAAATTATAACTTCCGCTGGTTTCCCTATCTTTCACCCCACCACTGATCCAAACGCTAGCAGATCCTGAGCGGGAACATGATAAATATGCAGCTTGTGAGTCTTGACTCCTCCTCCAGAAGGAAGGGAAAACTATGTCTGCCCAATTGCGCTCCACCTTGAACACACAATTGACTCAGATGCCTAGAAAGTCAATTGAGATAGGCAGTGAACTCTAGAAAGATTAGCATTTCCCTCTGTTACCGCAGAGCTAACAAGTCATTCCGTGCCCTGGCTTTTAGAGACGTTAAGTATGCTTGCCAGATGTCCAAAAAATAAGGCATATTTCTGTGGCGATGACCTATGTGCTGTCAAGTGTTCATAAACCGCCATTTTATGTAATTTTAACCTCCAGTATGTAAGAGATGGAGACTCTACAACTGTCAGTGTTCTAAAATCTCTTGGCCAATAGAAATGCTTTCTGGAGAAAAGGAAAATTGGTTCTTACCTGATAATTTTCGTTCCTGTACCACGGATCAGTCCAGACTCCTGGGTTTTGCCTCCCTTCCAGCAGATGGGGACAGAGAAATTTTGATGGACTCTGCCATATATACCAGGGTGCCACCTACAGTCCGTCAGTATTACTCAGTCACAAAGCAGAATGGTTCAAAACCAAACTATATACAGTAACTGAAAACCTTGAACTGGATCACTAACCCCCAAATGGGAACAGAACCCATTAAATACAGTAAAACAGATTGATCTGCAGACTCAAATTAAACAAATGCTGAATGAGCGGATTCTCCATTACCTTTAAGCGCCAAGTGGGCGGGACTCTGGACTGATCCATGGTACTACAGGAATGAAAATTATCAGGTAAGAACCAAATTTTCCTTCCCCTGTACGTACCCGGATCAGTCCAGACTCCTGGGATATACCAGAGCATTTCTTACCTGGGCTGGGATCCGGAGAGGCCTGCTCTCAGCCCCCCCCCCCCCCTTCTCCAATCCTCCTGCACCCAGACCCTGGACATCCAGCCTGTAATGCCTGGTAAAAGTATGTAAAGATTTCCATATAGCCGCTCTGCAAATCTCCTGCGGCAAAATCTGTTGGCATTCCGCCCACGCCGCTGCCTGAGAACGAGTAGAATGTGCCCGAGTACCCACCAGTAAAGGCTTACCATGTAGCTTATAGGCGGAATTTATAGCCTCTTTCAGCCATCAGGTAATCATGGTCTTAGATGCCATATTACCCCTTTTGGGGAGACTCCACAGCACAAAGAGAAGATCAGAGACACGAAAACTGTTTGTGACTTCCAGATAATGCATCAAAGCTCTGCGAACATCCAACTTCTTTAGGTCCTTAGAAAGAGGATCCGACCGATCCAGCTCTGAAAAAGGACAGGAGCTCCACCAATTGATTTACATGAAAGGAGGAAACCACCTTTGGAAGAAACGAAGCAACCGTTCACAAGGATACTCCAGAATCTGAAATCCTTAAGAAGGGCTCTCTGCATGACAATGCCTGAAGCTCGGACAATCTACGAGCCGAGGAAATCGCCACGAGAAACACCGCTTTCAATGTCGCTCGTTTCAGTGGTTCAAAGGGCGCCGCACACAAAGCGGTGAGGACTAAGGTCAAGTTCCATGATGGACAAGGAGGCCTCACCAGCAGGCGTAAACGTTTCGCTCCACGAAGAAAGCAAAAGACATCTGGATGTGCAGCCAATGCTACTCCCTGTACAGTACCGCGTAAACAAGCAAGAGTTGCCACCTGCACCCTTAAAGAACTACACGATAAGCCCTTAGTTAACCCCGCTTGAAGGAAACTCAAAATCTCTGCCACAGACGCCCGGGTAGGAATAATCTCACGGTCTGAGCACCATGACTCAAAAATCTTCCATACTCTAACGTAAGACAGAAGTGGAAGTTTTACGCGACCTCAAAAGCATAGCCACTACAGTGTCCGAATACTCCTTACACTTCAGATGCTGCCTCTCAAAAGCCATGCTGCTAGACAAAAGCGATCGACCTGGTCGAAACAGACTAGCCCTTGATGAAGCAGGTTCGGAAGATCTGGAAACCACAGAGGACCCTCCACCGCTAGATTGACCAGATCCGCAAACCAGGGACAACGCGGCCACTCGGGAGCTACCAGGATCACCTCTGCCGGGTGTAGCTCTATTCGCCTGAGCACTCTGCCGATTAGAGGCCAAGGAGGAAATACATAAAGCAGAACGTCCATCGGCCAGGGGAGCACCAGAGAGTCTACTCCCTCTGCTCCCGTGTCTCTGCGGCGAGCAAAGAAGCATGGAACCTTGGAATTCCTGAACGTTGCCATCAGATCCAGGCAAGGTGTGCCCCACGTGTCACAGATGAGTTGAAAAGCTCCATCCGCTAGCTCCCACTCCCCTGGATCGAGATGACTGCTGAGAAAATCCGCGAATACGTTGTCAACTCCGGCTATGTGAGACGCCACTAAGCTGACCAGGTTCTGCTCCGCCCAGCTGATCAACAGGCAAGCTTCCAATGCCACTGGCTGGCTCTTGGTTCTACCCTGGTGATTGATGTAAGCCACCGTGGTCGCATTGTCGGACAACACCCTGATTGACTTTCCCCCGAAGAGTGGGAGAAAGGCTTGCAACGCTAGTCGCACTGCCCTGGTCTCCAGACGGTTGATGGTGAAGAATATGATTGATCAGATACACAATATTAGGAAGGAAAAATACCCAGACGCCTCTGCTGTACTGTGGCCTGTCAGAGGTGAATGAACTCTGAGTGCCTTTCTGAGCATGACTTGCAGAATGTCCCTGAGATAGACCTACTGGCACCAACAGGAAGAGGCCTATTCAATGGCAACATTTACTTCATAATACAAGGAAACTTGGTTCGTATGAAACCAGGATGTAAGCTTTTGTCTTACAAATGTATATCTCAACGGACAGAAACCAGGTGAAAAGAAGATCCTTTGAGGTTACAGTTTTAATTAAATCCTGGTGCCAAGAAACGGAATTCAGGCCTAACTCCTATTGAAGCCACAGACTTGCTATTTGTTTACACAACAAAGAAGAACAACAGGATACTAGAAGGAATACAGTGCATCAAAGCTATGGTGATAAAGGAACTTTTATGGTGGAAGGGTGGTTTCAGGGAAGACAAGTAAATAGTATGATTTTTACAAATGAATGGAGGATGTCCTCACAAGCATTTCCTATACATGATAGATTGTCATGACAACAGCATAATGTATCTTTGTAAATAAGTCTTTGGGCAGTCACGTCATTCATTCTGGAAACTTCGGTAGTGCTGTATTTTGATTATATAAGTCAGGGCATGTCATATATTCATTGAGATGCTAGTTATTACAGATAGAGGGCATATAGCATCTCCCAGGAACACTTGTCTTTGACTTCTTTACAAAGCCAAAATAAACTAAATTTTAAACCTCTTGCTGAGTCGAAGTGTTCTTGTTGCCCTGGCCCTGCGTACAGAAATTATGTACAATGGTCCATTCAGCCTCTTCTTGGGACCACTGCCCCTGTACAGACTTCTGCAGACAAACCGCTTCCCAACCAGCAAGACTGGCATCTGTAGTCACCACTGTCCAGTTGGGGACAACCAAGGGAACTCCGCGGCTCAAGTTGTCCGAGAGTAGCCACCAATCCAGGTTGGCCCGTGTGGACTCCCGTCAGCGGCAAAGACAGATGAAATTGTTCGGAGACCGGATTCCAGCAGAAAAGCAATGCTGACTGTAAAGGCCGCATGTGAGCGAAAGCCCATGGAACCATTTCCAGGGTCGAAGTCATGGATCCCAAAACTTACAAATAATCCCAGACCTTCGGAGGATGTTTGGACAGCAAGACACGCACCTGTCCTTGCAATTTGGCAATGCGCTTGGATGTCAGGAAGAGACTTTCCCTCGTTGTGTGTCGAACAAAGCTCCCAGAAATTCCAATGATTGGGAGGGAATTAAGACGACTTTTGGCCATATTGATCACCCAGCCGAGCGCTCTCAATTGAATCACCCGGTGTATCACTACGTGGCAAAGCGCTTCCGATTTCGCTAAAATCAGCCAATCGTCCAAGTATGGATGCACCAAACCTTCTCTGCGGAGTTGCGCTGCCACCACCACCATCTTGGTGAATGTCCTAGGTGCGGTAGCGAGGCTGAAGAGTAGAGCCCGAAACTGGTAATGCTGCCCCAAGATGGAGACCCTCAGGAACCTCAGGTGATCTGACTGGATTCCAATGTGCAAATACGCCTCCGTCAGATCCAGGGATGCCAGGAATTCCCCCTGCCGAACCGAAGCAATGACGGACCGTTTTAATGATCCAAAGACAACGACAAACCTTTTCCGTCGGAAAAAAAAAAAAAATCAGCAGAACCAGGGATCACAATTTGAAGCTCCAGAACCAATGTCAGGAAGTATTTCTTCACGAGAGGGTGGTGGATGCCTGGAATGCCCTGGTGAAGACCAGAAGTGTGAAAGACTTCAAAGGGGCGTGGGATAAACACTGTGGATCCATAAAGTCTAGAGGACGTGAATGAAAGTGGAAAAAAAGATTTGCATTCACAAAAAAGCGGGGAGTAACTTGCTTTTTACGGCAGTTACTACCCCAAACCAAATAAGCCTGATACTTCACTTTCAATGCATATCCAGCATAGCTCGCTCTCTGCTTCAATGACAGGGGGAATGAAGAAAAGTGGATCTATATACAGACAACCAACAAGGACTGAATTACATAGTCTGGGTAAACAAATAAGCATGGGTGTAGCTTGCTTATTGTGGCGGTTACTACCCCTAACTAATTAAGCTAGAAATTTCACTTAGATGCAGCTCCAACACTGCTCTCTACATTAACGGTGGGGGTGGAAGGGAAATAGAACCAAAAGATTACTAAGAGCCAAGAGTAACAGATAAGTATGAGAAAAAAAAAAAATAGTGCGAAACTTGCTGGGCAGAGTGGATGGGCCGTTTGGTCTTCTTCTGCCGTCATTTCTATGTAACATCTCCATTCAGAAGCGGGGTATCCGAAGGCATCAGTTGACCCGCTTTAGATAGAGAATGAGCTAGAAGGTCCCTTCCTTCTTTGGCACTACAAAGTAAATGGAGTAACGCCCTTTCATTGCTCTGCCGGAGGAACAGGAGTAATGGCGCAGAGTTCGAGAAGGTGCTGCAACATCTCCCTTACCGCCCGCTTTGTTGCATAACCGCACAGAGAAACCAATGGCGGGGGTCGATGGGCAACATCTAAAGCGTAGCCATGTCTTATCACAGATAGAACCCACTGGTCAGATGTGATTTTGGTCCACGCCTCGTAAAACAGAGACAATCTGCCCCCTAACTACTGGAACAGAGGAATGGACCAGCCGCCCATCATCGTGAAGGCTTTCAACCCTGCGTGGACTGTGTGTTACCAGGTCTACCGAAGTGTCACCCACGAAAGGACTGAGACTATGCCTGTCTGTTGGAATTCTGCCGAAAAGAGGAAGTGGGTGCTCGCGGAGGGCGAGACCTCCGACCTCCCCGAAATCACAACTTAGAAGAAAAAGAACCTCTCTGCTTTGGCCTATCTTCCGGTAAGCGATGAACTTTATTCTCTCCCAGAATCTGAATGAGATCCTCCAGTTCTTTGCCAAATAGCAGCTTGCCTTTGAAGGGCAGAGATCCCAGCTGGGATTTGGAAGAAACATCCACTGCCCAGTTTCTTAACCACAAAAGACGACGGGCAGATACAGCGGATACCATGGTCCTGGCAGGTGTACAAAGTAAATCCTATAGAGCATCCATGCTATAAGCAACGACAGCCTCAAGACGCCCAGCCTGGAGGGCTTCCCCCTCCGACAGCGAATCGTTAGCTTGTAGTTGTTGCACCCAGCGAAGGCCCGCTCATAAAGCAAAATTGCTGCACATAGCCACTCGGACCCCAAGCACTGAGACCTCAAATATCTTCTTGAGCTGGAGCTCCAGCTTTCGGTCCTGTAAGTCCTTGAAGGCCGAACCAGTGACCGGGATGGTGGTCTTTGAGACAGCGGAGACTGCCGCATCCACCTTGGGTACCTGAAGATCTAAAGCCTTCTCAGGCAGAGGATACAGCCTATCCATCGCCTTGGAAACCTTCAGTCCCAAGTCAGGGGTGTCCCATTCCCTGAAAAGCAAATCCATGGCAGAAAAATGAAAAGGGAATGACGAAAGTGGCCCCCACAGGCCTAACACTGGGTCAGAAGACCCTAGGCAGGACTCCTCATGAGGAGCCTCAAATCCCAATTCTCCCAAAACAGCGGGGATGAGAGGACCCAGTTCTTCTCTCCAAAAAAGCTGGACCACCTTCGGATCATCTCCGTCCACCCCATGAGAGCCACGCAGAGTGCCCTGCACCTGGTCCTTGTCCCTCTCGACCCCCCTCGGGGGCTGGGATGGTAAGTCCAGATCTTCCGAATCTGAAGAAGAATCTGATACAGCCTGAGGAGTCTTTAAGGGCCGTTGTGGCTTAGGATGACCCGTGTCCTCCCCGGGCTTGAAGCGCTTCCTAGGCCTGGCCTTCTGATAAGATGGACTTGTCCAGCGCTCTCTTTTTTCCTGCTTTCCGGGCCTTAAAGGCCCGGTGCAGCAAGAACACAAAATCAGATGAAAAGGAAGAAGCAGAGGAGGAATCATCCACATCCCCCTCAGGGATATCCCCTGCGCCTCGTGAATTAAGCCCTCCTAAGTCACCCCCACTCAGGGGCTGTCTTTTTCAGCGACAAACGTGGTGGGAGATTCCCCTCCCCCCTCTGCCGTAAGCACTGCCGAGTTCACTGCTGTGAGCGAATTCAAAATAGCGCCCGTTCCCGCGCTCAGCGGGAACGGGCCGAGAGAAGGGGGCTGTAGCTCCCCAAAGGCCCCGGAGACAGTCTGGACCCGCAGAACGACCCTCCCGGTGGTCGTGGAGGCTCTCTCTCTTCCTGAGAGAACTGGCACACAGGCTGTCCCGCGAGAGCCGCGCTTGCACGGCGCCACATGCCCTACAGATGATCTCCACTGCATTTTCCTGTCCAGCCAATCTACCAGTTTCTCCCTTTGAAAAACACGACGAAACAGTGGCGAAAAGAGACGAGAGGAGCCCACACGCAAACGCCAGGAGAGGGAGAGTCAAGAAGAAAAAAAGGCAAATAGGAAAATTAGTTTCTTACCTGATAATTTTCGTTCCTGTAGTACCAAGGATCAGTCCAGGACACCTGGGTTGTGACTCCGCACCAGTAGATGGAGACAGAGCAAAACTTGTCGGGTTGAGTCATATATGACCCTGTGCCAATCTTAGCCCCTCAGTCATACGTAATGTCAAAGTAGAAACCCGATTAGGCAACCATAGCTAACTAGCAAAACTCGCTACTTAAACGGAAATAACTCCAAACCCCTTCGGGAACCAGACTCCCCAACCGGGAGAGCGAAACAAACAAGCGGGTAGCTTAAGTAATAACCATGAGCGGACTCTCCGTTACTTTAGCGTAGCACTGCGGGCGGGATCCTGGACTGATCCTTGGTACTACAGGAACGAAAATTATCAGGTAAGAAACTAATTTTCCTTTCCCTGTACGTACCAGGATCAGTCCAGGACACCTGGGATGTACCAGAGCCAACTTACCGAGGGTGGGAAGCAGAGAGTCCCGCTCGGAGTGCCCTCTCTCCAAACCCTCCGGCCTCAGTAGCCTGAACATCCAACCGGTAATGTCTGATGAAGGTATGCAACGACTTCCAGGTAGCCGCCCTGCAAATCTCTTGAGGCGACACCTGCGAAGATTCCGCCCAAGACGCAGTGTGGGACCGCGTCGAATGAGCCCTGAGACCCACAGGCGGAGGTTTTCCCCGCACTATGTACGCTGAGCCAATGGCCTCCTTGAGCCAACGGGCGATCGTCGTGCAAGACGCCGCAGAACCTTTCTTTGGGCCCGAAAGCAGCACAAACAGATGATCTGTTACCCGAAAAGGATTAGTGACCTCTAGATAGCGAAGAAGGGACATCCGCACATCCAGTTTTCGTAATTCTCTCGTTTTCGGGTCCGAAGACTTCCCGACCGCAAAAGCGGGAAGCTCAACGGATTGATTCAAATGAAAAGCCGACACGACTTTAGGCAGAAAAGAAGGAACCGTCCGTAAGGAAACCCCTGCGTCGGAGATGCGCAAAAACGGCTCCCTACAGGACAACGCCTGCAATTCCGAAACACGGCGGGCCGAGGCAATTGCCACCAGGAATACGGTCTTCAACGTGAGATCTTTGACCACAGCGCGCTTCAAGGGCTCAAACGGTGCCGAGCACAAGGCGGAGAGAACCCAATTGAGATTCCAAGACGGACAGGGAGGACGCAAGGGAGGACGGAGGTGTTTAGCCCCCCGCAGGAAACGGGCGATATCCGGGTGAAGAGCCAGGGAGGTTCCCCGGACCTTACCACGCAAACAACCAAGCGCCGCCACTTGGACCCGTAGGGAACTGCACGCTAAGCCTTTGGCCAGCCCGGCCTGGAGAAAAGCCAGAATATTGGAAACCGCAGCAGAAGTGGGATCCAAACCCCGCTCCACACACCATTGCTCAAAAACTACCCATACCCGGACATAAGCCAGGGACGTAGACTGCTTCCGGGACCTCAGCAGCGTAGCTATTACCGCGTCCGAGTAACCTTTTCTCTTCAATCGATTCCTCTCAAAAGCCATGCCGCGAGACAGAAGAAGTGATCCGCATCCTCCAAACAGACAGGGCCCTGATGAAGCAGCCCCGCGAACCCCTGGAGACGAAGGGGAGCCGCCACCGACAACTGGACGAGGTCTGCGAACCACGGACGGCGCGGCCACTCCGGTGCCACCATGATCACGTTGGACAGGTGCAATTCTATGCGCCGCAGAATCTTGCCGATCATTGGCCACGGGGGAAACACGTACAGCAGCACATCCGTCGGCCAGGGAAGCACCAACGCGTCGACGCCTTCTGCTCCCCTCTCTCGACGCCAACTGTAAAATCGCGGAGCCTTCACGTTGTGCCACGTGGCCATCAGATCCATGTGGGGAACACCCCACTTCCTGCAGATGAGGAGAAACGCTTCGTCCGCCAGCTCCCACTCTCCAGGATCCAGACGATGACGGCTGAGAAAATCTGCCTGGACGTTGTCGACCCTGGCAATGTGAGACGCTGCGTGTTGCTGAGATTTTGCTCCGACCAGGCCAATAAGAACTGCGCCTCCTCCGCCACCAGTGGACTTCTCGTCCCGCCTTGACGATTGATGTAGGCCACGGTGGTCGCGTTGTCCGATAGAACTCGGACCGCCTTTCCCCGTATCAACGGTAGGAAGGCTTGAAGAGCCAGACGGACCGCTCTGGTCTCCAGACGGTTGATAGACCACTGGGCTTGCGACTCTGACCAAAGGCCTTGCACCGATTTCCCTAGGTAAACTGCTCCCCAGCCGGAGAGACTGGCATCCGTGGTCACCACCGTCCACTTGGGCACTAGAAGGGACACTCCACAGGACAGATGACTGGGATCCAGCCACCAGAGTAGGCTGGATCTCGCCTGGCCAGCGAGTGGGAGCGGTAGGTAGAAATCCTCCGAAACCGGCTTCCGGCGGGATAGTAAAGATGACTGCAATGGCTGCAGGTGAGCGAACGCCCAGGGTACCAACGCGAGCGTTGAAGCCATAGACCCCAGAACTGTCAGGTAATCGCAGACTCGCGGGCGGCTTAGAGACAACAAACGCCTCACTTGAGATTGCAGCTTGCATATCCGATCTTGAGATAGAACCACCTTGCCCTGTTTCGTGTCGAATACGGCTCCAAGATATTCCAAGGACTGAGTGGGCGTCAGTTGGCTCTTGTTGTAGTTGACCACCCAGCCCAGGGACTGCAATAGCTGTAGAACCCTGGCCACCGCCTGCCGACACTGACCCTCTGACTTCGCCCGAATCAACCAATCGTCCAGGTAAGGATGAACCAGAAGTCCTTCCCAACGCAGCTGCGCCGCCACTACCACCATCACTTTCGTGAATGTCCGAGGAGCTGTCGCGAGACCAAATGGGAGCGCTCGAAATTGGTAGTGCCTTCCTAGTATGCAGAACCTTAGGAACCGCTGGCACGATGGCTGGATGCCCACGTGAAGGTACGCTTCTGTGAGATCTAGGGAAGCCAGGAATTCGCCCGGACGCACCGACGCAATCACCGAGCGAATTGTCTCCATTTTGAAGTGGGGAACGCGAAGGCATCTGTTTACCCCTTTTAGATCCAGGATTGGTCTTGACGTGCCGTCCTTCTTGGGAACCACGAAGTAAATGGAGTACCGGCCCCTGCCGTGCTGATCGACAGGGACGGGGGAAATGGCTCCCAAGTTTTCCAATCGCCAGATGGTGTCTAGCACCGCCGCCCTTTTCTTGGGGGCCTTGCAGGGCGAGACCAGGAACTTGTCCGCTGGGATGTGAGCAAAATCTAACTCGTAACCGTGTCTTATCACGTTGAGGACCCACTGGTCCGACGTCACTCTGGTCCATTCCTCGAAAATTAAGGTTAACCGCGCCCCAACATTTGGAATGCGTGCTGCAGGCACGGCGAGGGATGGACCGGCCGAACTTCATTGCGAAGACTTAGACCCCGTGTTCGACGGGGCTCCTCCTTGCCTACCGTAACGTTTCCCCCGAAAGGACTGCTGCCACTGAGGGTTCCGAGAGGAAGACGGCCTATACGGAGGGCCGGTGGATCTTTGAGGGCGCGATTTCCTGGGCCCCCGAAAACGGGATCTGGCAGGAAACGAGGACCGCGTTCTGGCTCTATCCTCGGGCAGCTTAAATGCCCTGTTCTCACCCAGAGAAATCATCAAATCCTCCAACTCCTTGCCAAACAACAATTTCCCCTTGAAAGGTAGCGCCCCCAGGTGAGCCTTGGAAGAGCCATCCGCTGCCCAGTTGCGCAGCCATAGGAGGCGGTGCGCCGACACCGCTGCCACCATGGACCTAGCGGACGTGCGTAGAAGATCGTGAAGGGCATCCGCCCCATACGCTATTGCCGCCTCCAACCGCCTCCAACCTATCTGCCTGAGAGGCATCCTTCGCAGACAGACCCGCATTCACCTGAAGGACCTGGGCCCAGCGCAGACTAGCTCTCATAGCGAAGTTAGTGCAGACTGCGGCCCGCACCCCTAGGGCGGAGACCTCAAATATCTTCTTAAGCTGCACTTCCAGCTTCATGTCTTGTATATCCCGGAGGACCGTTGCTCCCATGACCGGGATAGTAGACCTCTTCGTCACCGCGGAGACCGCTGAATCCACCTTTGGAAGTCTGAGCAGCTCCAGCGCCTCCTCTGGAAGCGGGTAGAGCTTATCCATGGCCTTGCTGACTTTCAATCCTAATTCCGGAGTATCCCATTCCCGGAACAAGATATCCGTTGACGAAAAATGAAAAGGAAAAGCCACTGCCGGCCCCGTAAGACCTAGCAGAACTGGATCCATGTTGGCCTCTTGGCGGACCACCACAGGTGGGGCCTCTATCCTCAGCTCCTGGAGAATGGCCGGAATGAGTGGCGACAGTTCCTCCCTGCGGAACAGCCGGACTACCTTGGGGTCATCCCCTTCCACGGCCTGTGTTCCCTTTCCCGCGCTGGGCTGGGCGAAGCCATCCGCCGGGGGCTCTTCGGGAAAATCAGTATCCGCCACGGAGGAATCCTCTGAATCCGACTCCTGCGGCACGCCCCGAGGGAGCCGCTTCCCCCGTGAGGGCTCCTGGGCTCCCTCCGCAGTCTTCGTAGCCTTCCTCTTCCTTGGCGGAGCCTTGTGGGGACCATCCCCAGAGGTCCCCCCTCGGCTGCGCTTGCTATGCTTGTACCGAAGTACCTTGCGCAGCAATAGCGCAAAGTCCTCCGAGAAAGAACCTGACTCAGAAGAATCGGCCTCGGAATACCCCCCGGGACCGAAGCCCCTCCGAGGAGACCCCTCCCGCGGCACCCCGCTGCGGGGAAAGCGCGGGAGGCAAGGCCGAATCCCCCGCCGCGTCCTGCGCGATTTCGCGGCCGGTGGCCAACATGGCCACCACTCCCGCGCTAAGCGGGAACAAGTCCTGAGGCCTACCTAACGAGCCTCCACCACGCGGCGGCGATCGCGCGATCCGGGAGCGAGATCCCCGAGGTGCCCCGGACGTCTCTTCACCACCTGGGACGCAGGCCGAGCAGAGGCCCTCTCGAGATAGGCGCGCGCGCCGAGCCGCAGGCCCGACACGAAGAACCATGCGGCATGCCGGCGATCGCGGGTAAAAACAGAGACGCGCCTCAGAATAAAAATTAATTCGGCGACCCCCCCCCTGCTAGTGGCGCCCCCCCCCCCCTCGGCGGAACGGAGTGGCGACGCAAGGTAACGGAGAGCTGGCCGAAAGCAAAAACAAAAAACAGCAAACTTTTTTTTTTTTTTTTTTTTTTTTTTCACTGACGCTTGTCGCCGTCCCGTGTCCTGGAGCCCTATTCCTGCAGGGGTGAGTGAACCAGGCTCCCCGGTGTCACCCCTGACGCTGCTACTAGTGGAGCCGGGTCCTCGACCCTAGCAGCGGCCTCGACCAGGGGGGGATGGTCCCCTCAGAACCTCACAACCCCCCTGGGAGGCAGGGCGGCCGGGACCTGACTCTTTAACCAAAAGAAAAAACCCAATTTGGACATAAAAACCACTACCTAGGCTTATCTAGAAAGAACTGATAATCAAAAACAACCCAACCCTGACTAACTACCAGAATCAGGGCGGGCAGGCAGGACTGTGACTGCACCTGCACCATCTACTGGAGACAGAGTAAGACTGAGGGGCTGTGATTGGCACAGGGTCATATATGACTCAACCCGACAAGTTTTGCTCTGTCTCCATCTACTGGTGCGGAGTCACAACCCAGGTGTCCTGGACTGATCCTGGTACGTACAGGGAACTTTTTTTTTTTTTTACTTGCCCGATAGCCTCCAGGACCTGGTCCCACTGGAGGGAGTGAGCCGGGCTCCCCGGTATCACCCCCAGTGATTCACTCAGCGGGCAATAGGGTCCTCGACCCTCCTCCGCAGCTGCCTCTGCAACCGGGGGAGGGGGGGGAATGGTCCCCTCAGGACCTAGCAACCCCCTGGGAGGCTGATGACTGTCTCCTTTCAATGGTATTATACTCCTAAGTTGTTTCGTTTCTTTGATCACTTCTGACCGGTGCTGGAAGGAGCTAAAATGTTCATCTTTAAAAAAAAAAAAAAATCGCAATTCTTCCCAGACAAGAGATATGACAATGGTCCTACTCCTCCAGGTCCTTATAGATATGGGACAAGAGAAGAGGGTAATACAGCTAAAGATCTTTCGAATTACCAATGTCTGGGTGTATAATAGAAGGCAGGTTATTAAGCTGATCAGCAAAAATCTTGGCTAGAATATTTAGGTCTAAATTTAACAAGGAAATCGGTCTATGACCCCCATAAGGCTAAATCTCTTCCAGGCTTGACCAGAATTGTTATACCCGCCAGATTGGAAAAGTAATGTAGGGCATAATTCCCACGAAGAGCATTAAACGTGTTTGTTAATGGCAAAGCCAATTGATCGGCAAAAACCTAGTAGAAGTGAGCTGTATACCCCATCAAGCCTGATGCTTTACCTGGTTTCAAATTCTCAATGGCCTGCATTACTTCCAGCTATGAGATCTCACAATCCAAGCTTTCCTGTTGAATATTGGTCAAGCCCGGCAGAGATACTCCAACAAATATAGATCAATATCTTCTGGTTTTATTGCAGAATTTATACTATAGAGATCAGAATAAAAGCGCAGACGTTGATTTCTGATATACTGGTTTGCGGTCAAAATGTGTCCATTGGCATCCTTTATTTTCAGCACATTATTCAAGCTACGCTGAGCTCTCAATTTATTAGCCAAATGTTTACTTGCTTTATTATCCCCTTCAAAATGTCTGTTTTACTAAATCTAGCTGGTGGGCTATAGAGGCTGAATCTAACTCCGCTAATTTAGACTTATGGCAGGTTTCCAAGTACTTGAGTTTAGCTAGCAACTCATTCCTAATCTTCACCCTGCACATTTTTTCATGAGACGCCTTGGCCCCTCAATACTGCTTTGAGGCATGCCCATAAAGTAACTGAGGAGACATCCGGAGTATCGTTCAGCTCTAAATATGAGCTAATGCTGTTCCAGATTTGTTCCCTAAAAGCCTCATCGGTAAGCAAACTATCATTTAGCTTCCAAAATAATTGCCCTCTATCGTAATCCTGAAACTGAATATTAAACCAGACTAGGGCGTGGCCTGACCATGTCATAGATTCGATCTTTGAGGAAGCAATTCTATTAATGATACCCTTACCCGCTAATAAAAGATCTATTCTAGAGTAGGATCTATGGGCATACGAGTAAAAGGTATAAATTATGAGATTTAGGGAAACAGGAGCACCATACAACCACCAGGTTAGCCTGGGATATAAGGGATTTCCAACTGCCCCTCCCTTCCTGTGTAATCAGTTGGAGAGTATCTGGGAGAATTACCTAGTACTGGATTCAGAGTGACACTGATGTCTCTCCCAATATCAGGTAGCACTGCGCACGGTCCCTAAGAGTCTCACTCAATGAAATATAAAAGTAGCGTTATGTACTAGGGGTATATACTGAAAGCAGTGGGGCAGATTTTCAAAGGGTTACGCGCGTAGGGGCGTCAAAAGGTCTGGAGGCACGTGTATAGCCCTGGGACGCATACAAGTCCTGGGGCTTGAAAGAAATGGCAGTCCGGGGGCGGGGCCAGAGGGCACAATTTGTGAAATAAAAGGTACGGGGGAGGGGGGTAAAAAGGAAAGTTCCCTCCGAGGCCGCTCCAATTTTGGAGCGGCCTCGGAGGGAACAGGAAAAGCCAGCTGGTCTCCCCGAGGGCTCGGCCCGCTCGCAAGCTGCACTAGTGTGCATCCCCTTGCACGCACAAATGGAGGCCGCGCGCGTACCTTTTAAAATCTGCCCCAGTGTGTATAGTTCTCTCTCAGTTTTAATATGCAAAAATGGAAAACACCCTCCCGGATCTTTATGACATCCTTTAAATTCAAAAATGTTTATGAATAAGGAATCGACCCCTGTATCAGGCCGATACAGTAAAACCCACGGGAGAGCCGGCGCTCTGAGGGGAGCACCCGCTCTCCTGTGCGCGCGATTTAGTATTCAAATGAGGGCCAGAGGTAAAGAGAGACACTAGGGACACTAGCGCGTCCCTAGTGTCTCTTTTTTGACAGGAGTGGCAGCTGTCAGCGGGTTTGACAGCCGACGCTCAATTTTGCCGGCGTCTGTTCTCAAACCCGCTGACAGCCACGGGTTTGGAAAACGGACGCCAGCATAATTGAGCGTCCGTCTTCCGATCCACGGGACGATTTTAAATTTTTTTTTAATTTTGGGGCCTCCGACTTAATATTGCTATGATATTAAGTCGGAGGGTGTACAGAAAAGCAGTGTTTTCTGCTTTTCTATACACTTCCCCGGCAGGCATTAAATTTTTGAAAGTAAAATGTGCGGCTTTGCTGCACATTTTGCTTTCTGGATCGCGTGGGAATAACTAATAGGGCCATCAACGTGCATTTGCATGTTGCGGGTGCTATCGAAAACGCGTGGCCAAACCCGGGCTAACAGTGCACTCCACGGGTGCATACTGTACTGTATTGGCCCATATATTTGGATGATTTAGATTGTGGCACCCAATATTGCAAAGGAAACTCACCCGAGTGCATAAGGATGATCATAGCGAGCTTGCAGTGAGTGGTCTGCACAAAAATGATCGCATCGATACAGCGTACTTCATTGAAAGAAAGGCAGTTTCTGTCCAGAATTTAAGTCCTTGACATTAAAAGTATAAACTTTAAAGGAAGTCATAAGGAAAGTTGTAGTAAAATTTGAAGAGTGGATAGGATATCGAACAGAGAGAACAAGTCACAATGTAAAATAGATACGTTATGAATATTGAGAGAAGTAAAAAAAAAGGCTATAATCTGCTACCCATTCACCTACAGTTATAAACAAACTTTGGTGATGCTAAATTACCCTGCAAACCCACCCGCCCCCCTGACCCAACCCCAAAACAGTCTGCTTAGAACAAACCCACAGACCCACTGCAAATAAAGGAGGAAAAAAGTCCAGACTGCCAGGGTCCCTCCCTTCCCCCCCAAAAAGGAAGAGAGACAACTTAGTTGCATCCTAGCGAACGGATATTCAGGAAATATGCAATTAGGGCTCTTAACCTAATGACTGCTTAAACAAAACCTCAAGTCACATTGGTAATCAGCAATGCAGTCGTCCATACAAACAGAACCCCAAAAACCACTTCAGGTTCCATCGCTGGTCATTGCAGATCCCTCAGAGTTAGGACAGAGCCTCCTTCTGCCCTTTCCCATGCACTGCCATCTTCTATGTTCCTCTCGGCTGGGATTTTACCCTCGTCACACAAACACTGCTACTATCAACTCTGCATTATTGCAAATCCCTTTTATCTAGGTCTGCCGGAACTCTAGCTTTGCAAACTATACAAAATTCTGCAGCTCGCCTGGTTTCCGGAACTCCCTTACGTGCTCACATTTCCCAGGTTCTAGCAGAACTTCACTGGCTTCCTATAAGCTGGCGCACAAAATTCTAAACCTTGACATTAGTGTTTAAAACAATTAAAAGGTCTTGCTCCCGGTTGTCCAACGCGCCTTCTGCACTCAGCGTTGAGAAGTTTGCTGAGTGCCCCCAAGTTCAAAAATATTCAGTTGGCCCAGACTTGTGCCCAGATGTTTGGAGTCACAGGCTTTCAACTATGGAATGAGCTTCCAAATGTACTCAAGGTACAGAATGATAGCCTGCATTTTAGAAAACACCTGAAGACATTTATTTTCTCTAGCCTTCTCTGTATAAATTTTCTCCATTTGGTTTCTGGACGCACAAGCATTTACAGCACACCGGTGGCCCTATCGTGTTTTTAATATTATGTCTCTCTATTTCTTGTGATTATTTCCTGTAACTTTTATTAAATGTACTGTGTGTTTATTGCAATCCGCCAAGTTCTCTGGATCAGCAGGCCATTAACTTTATAAATAAATGGACTAAGTTTAGCTATGAAACCGATGCTACGTCAGCAGGTACAGTTTGGGTCAAAACACAAGGGGGCCGATACAGTAAAAATCGCGGGAGAACGGGCCTCTCCTGTGCGCGCGATACAGTAATTGAATTTATTTAAATTAGGGCCGGTGGTAAAAAAGAGGCGCTAGGGACACTAGCGCGTCCCTAGCGCCTCTTTTCGGACAGGAGCGGCGGCTATCAGCGGGTTTGACAGCCGATGCTCAATTTTGCCAGCGTCGGATCTCGAGCCCGCTGACAGCCACGGGTTCGGAAATCGGACGCCGGCAAAATTGAACGTCCGGTTTCCAACCCGCGAGCCTATTTCAAAATGTTTTAACTTTCAGGACCTCTGATTTAATATCGCCATGATATTAAGTTGGAGGGTGCACAGAAAAGCAGTTTTTACTGCTTTTCTGTGCACTTCCCCGGCGCCGGCAGAAATTAATGCCTACCTTTGTATAGGCGCTAATTTCTGAAAGTAAAATGCGCGGCTTGGCTGCACATTTTACTTACTGAATCGCACGGGATTAACTAATAGGGCCATCAACATGCATTTGCATGTTGCAGGTGCTATTAGTTTCCGGGGGGGAATCTCCAGGGATACTTACAGCTTCAAATGTGACAGGTGTGGGAAGCGCAGTCTACATGGGGTTATTAATACCAGCCAGAGCGTATTCTGCACGCCATCAGGTACTTTTAAATGCTGCCTTGCTACAGGGTTAGGTCATAGCAGATATGCAAGTGAAGCCTCCCAAAATGATACCGAAGGCAGTGCAATTTGAGTGAGGCCTGTCTAGGAAACCAGCATATGGCATATTTCAATTGTTCTTCCAAAGTCTCTCAAAACCACTCCACTTGGACTCACCTGTAAGGCAAACTGTTCTATTGCTGGTGCCTGGATCTTGACAGTGAAGCCGGTGTCCTGGATGACAATGAGCTCTTGATCATTGCTTTCGTCTCCTGTCTCTCTCTCCTCATGCCCATTTTGCCTGGGCTCCACCTGGCTGTGATCATGAGCTCCTTCTCCGTTCATTAACGCCATGCTGGATGAATGTTCTGTGCCAAAACAAAAAAACACAACATACTTGACTATGATAGCTGGTTCAAGTCAGAAGTATGGAGAGTTAGTTGTTCCAACCAACACAATGGAGATAATTAACATAAAACAAACTTGCTGCATGTTTCATATACATTTGATATCTACTTGGAGTTTCCAGAGGAAATAAAGGATGCATGAATCATTGAGGTTTTTAGTCCCTAAATGTTTTTGTAGAATTCTTAATGTTCTACACTATACAATACTGTAGCCTTTGATTTGAGGGTCCCTTTTGCTTATAACTAGCAATTCCCAGATCCCTATCCTACTTTTTTCAGTGACTGTTTTCCCAGTGGTATAACCCATGAATGTTTGGATATGTATCTTGGGGTTAATTTTATCTCTACTCTGACCATGTCTACTTAATACTTAATCCAAAGATACCAACAGGATGAGGGCTTGAGAGAGAATGGCTGATCTCAAACGACTGGAGGACCCATCCACAGGAATGAAAGAAAAAACTGGGAGCTAGTCCCTTCTGAAGCAGTAAGCTAAGGGGTGATCTGCTAACAGCTTAAAGACTGGTTAGCGAAAGAGGGGCATTTACCTAGGGAAGAACACACACTCCATGCCATGGAACATATGCTGGTTCTTGTGTCACTTTCTTACTGGTGGTTTACAAGCTACTCAGCAAATCTCTCCACGCTATATGCACACACAAAAAGCAACATGAAAAAAACCCAACAACAAAAAACAAAACAAAACACAAACACACACCATTGCTGCCAAAAAATATAGACCACAAAGCCACTCCAACTTAACATCCATTTTTCTTTAAAATACATTTAAAAAGTTAAACCTAAAAAATATATTACCTGCCTCCAAATTCATTAAAAAAAAAAAAAACAAACAAACTTCAATGTATATTTAGGCTTATGTTAAGCCTCCATCAAGGTGCAGAAATGACTTAAAAAACGTGTCTATATGCTGAACTTCCTCCTGTGTGGCATAAGGTGCTCCTTCAGTTTCCACTGCACCTTCTGTGTATTCCATGGGCTTCACTTTACCGCCAGCTTTAAAAGGTGAGGAACACTTTAAATACATGCTGGATTTTAACATAAAGGAGAATCCCTCACAGTAAGGGCAAGAACCTACCTGGATTCAGCTGAGGCTCCTGCAATGGGAGATTCCAAGCCCTGGCTGGGCAGAGTCCCACTGTAGCTGCTATTACTAGGTATGGAGCATGAACTGGAGGGTTCACACCAGACCTACTGCACTCAGAATGAGGCTGAATAGGACCACATTTCTTTTATTCACTCTACAAAATGCCATTGGCCCAATTCAGCAGGGTGCCCCCCTCCCAAGAGGCTCAGAATGGAAGCAAACACCCGATGACTCAGGCTCTCTGCTGCTTCTCACGTTACTACACCAGACTGTATCGCTGGTCCCTGGAAGATGGAGCACCATCGTCCTTTCCCACAGCTTCAGCCCAAGCAGATTACACCATCACTGTCCAAGAGCCCTGAAAATCACAACCTCACCCAAAAAGGGGGAAAACAAACTAAAGTAGTTATTAACTGAAGTAGTAAAACATTCTGCTGCAGTACTGACCTTACATACTCTTGGCTAGTTCAAACTGTTTTGCTGAACCTGCTTCAACACCTGGACTCTTTTGTTCTTCCAGAATAAAAGGGCTTCAGATAACATACAAACAATAGATTTGCCACTTCATAGAGTTTATGCTCTCTTGGCTCTGGCATGGAAACAGACTCACAAATCACTCTCCCTCCTACCTCTCACCTTCACTAGTGGCGCCATCTTAAAAAATGGCGTGGGCCATACATTGCTCCTACCATGTGACAAGGGCCAACCAATGGCATCGATAGCCCCTGTCACATGGTAAGGGCAAAGGGCCACCGGCGCCATTTTGATTACTGGCAGCCGAATGCCCGAAAGGGGGAGGTCCCTCCCAGGACCCCTGCTGACCACCAGGAACTTTTGGCAAGTCTTGGGGGAGGGCCAGGAGGGCGGGTTGTAGTTAAATAATTTTCTTTATTTTCTTTTGTTTTATATATATATTCGCTCCATAAGACGCACAGACATTTCCCCCCCCCCCCACTTTTGGGGAAAAAAGGAGTGCGTCTTATGGAGCGAAAAATACTAAAATCTTCAACACGGAAGAAACTTCCAGGGAGACTACAGGTCACGCATGCTAAGCAACCACAAGATCCTCTTGATCCTTACTTGTTGCGCAGCTGTATTTGATTTGTACCTGGTGAGCAAATTTGGAAAATAAACGTCTCGTTTAAACCAAAACAAAAGCCCCACGTTCTACTTTTCTTATGAATCGCGGCAATAAGAAATGAAGAGAACACAGTAAAACGACTTTTCGAAAGCTGATCTATGCACGCTCGTACTGTTTCGTCATCATTCTGCATCACACTGTGTCCCTCCACCTGAGAGACGTCATCAACCAGAGACAATTTTACAGTAAACACCAGAATTATGACACGTGACTATCTGGGACATTGCAGTCCTTGTGAAGTATAAAGGTAAGAGGAATTTAATTAAGAAAAAAAAAATATATATATATATATACTTTACATATATATATATATATGACCTAAGAAATAACGTTTCAAGATACAGGCGTCATCCCAATATGATATAAAATATTAAACCGTGGGAGTTTTTCACTGGTTTGTGGATACGTTTTTCTTATACCGAAAAGCGCTGAGTCTCCGGCTACCGTTTGACCCACGTGAAACTCCACACAGACCACAAACAAAAGCGGCGCTTTAAAATGTGCTTTTTTTTTTGTGATGAATAAGAACCATTGATGCTGGGCTTGGGAGAGGGCGGCGCGGCAAGTGCGCTGGCAGCTGCGCGCATACAAAAAAAAAAATAGTAAAAGTGTTAAATCTAGTGAACACCTAATTGAGAGATTGCCTCTTCCTTCTGGCTGGGGCTGTAGAGTAGTGCCGAGTTCAGCTGCTTTGGCAGGTTCCGTCCAATAGCCCCATCCTGCGGGTTATCTCCGATGCCGCTCATTGTTTCCACTACAGCCCGGTAGTCCTGCTCCATGCTTTGTCCATGTGCTTCCCAGGTCGGGGCAGGAAAATGCACTTGGCTGCCGCGATCGGAGGCCGATGGAAACATCCTGTGCACCGTCTCCGACCCTTGAGCCGATAAGTCTGCAGCGGCCTCTGTGCTGTCAGGTCCCGGCCCTCTCGCCACCGTCTCCTCCCCCTGCCTGTGCGTCCCAGAGCTCCCCTCAGGCGTCACACCGCTTTGGCAGGCTCGGCATGGCAGCGGAAGACGCTGTACCTTTGCTGACGGGCTTCTCTGAAGGTCAGCCCGAGGCCTCAGCAGGCCGGCAGCGAGGCTGGGATCCATGCGTCGCTGGCTGGAAGGCGCCTGGTGCAAAACAACGTCTGGGTACGGTGCTCGGTGGCTGCCTGCAGACGATAGGAAGTCAAGCTGTGCGGGAGAAGCAACGGGGGCTTTGGGCAAAAGGGGAGCCCGCTCTTCCCCCCAGTCCGACTGGGGTCGTCTTTGTAGGATCAGGCTCGTGAGGTGTGGGCAACAACCAGTCACAATGTTTCCCATAACTGCACAGCATCCTAAGGCAACGGCTTCAGCTTATTCTTAATTCTCACTTAGATTTTTAAAAAGGCAGGATCTGCAGTGTCTTTGTATTTACACAGGCCCTTGTAAAAGGATTTGCTCTGGTTACTTTGCTACATTCTCACCAACTGCATCCTCGACCAGGTTCAAAGCCTTACCTCGGCTTCTTGCAAACCTGACAAAAAAAAAAACCAAAACTGGCGCAGGGTTTAAACTTTTCCAGCTCCCTACTTGAGAGAATTATTGTCCTGCTACACAAGCATATTCCGGTCTCCCTTTAAACGCTGCATCCGCGATCAAGGAAGCTAGTGCAGGTTCTTCTGATGCCCTTAAAGACCACTCTGTCCAACACAATACAATTTTCTTTTCTCTTATGTTACAATGGCAAACACGTCTTTACAGACAGAGAACAGCCACAGTCATCAGGGACAAACTTCAGGATTCTGTGCCCAGTGCCAGAGCCGAAGGATCAGATGTCCTTTAAAAACCCTGGCTATAAATAGAGTGCCTTTAGCAAGGAGCACGGGATGGCTATCTGAACACTCTGCCAAGCTGGTTAACACAAAGTAAAAGGGCGCTAGTATACGAAATGCATACTAAGCAGCTTGGCACGAAACACATCCTGAGGTGCCCAACTGTGTAAAAAGGGCTCCAAGCTTTCCAAACTTCCAACTAAATGCGGAAAACCAGCAGAAAGAATGACATTTTAGAAAACCTCAGTTCAACCCCCCCCCCACCCCCCTTGCATTTCTTATGGGAAAATTGCCAATTTTGCCTTCAGCACATCACCCATCAGTTTTAAAAAGTAGAAGTCTCCCCAAGTGCCTGCCTCCGCATAAGATTTGGTTAGATCCAATTCTTTAGAAACAAGGAGGAAAAGGGCAAGTGGCTTGGAGGGGAGGGGAGGGGAGGAGAGTTCTTGACATCTGCTAAGCCTCTGTTTCTTAGGGTAAATAGAAGGCCTCTGTACCAAACTGAGCAGGTACCACATACTTCCTCTGTAACCCATCATTCTCTACTTTAACATAAAATGTGGGTGCAAGTATTTATGCGCACAAGCGCGGGCCGGGTCCCCAGCCACAAAACTTTACTACTGCTATGGATGGCGTTTAAGTCATAAAAAATAAAAAAAAAATAGGCTAGTCAGCGGAATTTTAAGAGTTAGGGCTAACAGGGGGAAAGGGAGGCTAATAACCTATAGGGGGTTTGGAAGTTTTATCCCTTATTTGAATGAGCTAGGAAAACAAATAATGGTGTTGGCGCAATTCCCTTATAAAATTCCCCCATTTATGCGGTAGAGACAGCATGTGCACACATGTACGTGCGCTCAGCCTATTTTATACCAAATGCGTGTATGTTATAAAATGGCCACATCCTTTGGCACTAGCTGGCGTACGCGTGTACATGTGCGCCCCTGCGCCAGTATCAAAGTTACCTTCTTAGTCTTTTACTAGTCTGTACCAGCTGAGGCCCCCTGGTCTTTCGTTTGGTCAGTTAAGGTTTACAACAGAGCTCTGCTGTGTTGTGATAGTCAAGATGATGGTGGCTGCTCTGTTTACTGTTTAAATGCTACCCTACTCCCATTCTATTCTTGCACTTAAACCAGTCTGGATGTGTTCTAAAGTGGATGTTATGAGGTACCAGGATAGACAGACAATCTTAATGATGTTAGCAACTTCAGGTTCCAGTTTGCCTATGCAGTAATTAGTGTCTTGTAATGTTGCTTGTTTAGCATTATGGATGTTTTTACTGTACCCTGCCCTGAACAGTGGAAGGGCAGGTAAGACATTTAAAATACATTTGTAATCTGGATTCTTTTTCACAATCATATGCCACCAGCTTTAACAAGAGTCTTTCAGTCATACTTAGAGAGGGACTACTAGTCCAGAAGAAGTTTCAAAATTTAACAAAGCTTTTTTTTTTTCCTATTAAAAGGCCTCATTTCTGCCCAAGTATTCTGGCTTTTCTTGCAACTAATTTTACACTGGAATGGGTTGGCCCAGTGGTTCTCAACTTTTTTCGGCCGGGACACACTGAACATATGACTGTCACGGGGCTATATGTAAACATACACTCTAAATCCTCGGGAACCCCCTTGACCTCCAACAATAGATGCAGAGCAGAACTAGGGCATTACCCATAGAACTCACCATGCTAAAAAAAAAAAAGATATTCTGGTTCTGATGACATCCCAGTAAAAGCAAAACAAACTCCTTTTACTACCAGGCACAATAGCCCTCCTTATGAAAAGTTAATAATTTACCACTAATGCATATCCTATTGAGAAAACACAACAAATAAGATTGATACAATTGCCTACATGCTAGTAAAATACCTCACCTCGGGAACACACAGAGAACCTACCTTCACCAAGTACAGAAAGACCACACATTGAACATATGGAGACAAACTGAAATGGAAAACCAAAAAAAGCCACTCTGCATACAGTGCAAACCTGCAGAAATGGAAAGAGAAATATAGCACCTAACACAGTCCCAGGATCTGCAATAATGCACAGAAACTAATCTGCACAAAGTTACACCTGCATTATAGAACACATTTATTTATTATATACCGATATCACATCTTATCGGTTTACATTCAGGTACTGTAGGTATTTCCCTATCCCCAGAGGGCTTACAATCTAAGTTTTGTACCTGAGGCAATGGAGGGTAAAGTGACTTGCCGAAGGTCACAAGGAGCGAAAGCGGAACTTGAACCCTGGTCTCCTGGTTCATAGCCCACTGCTCTAACCACTAGGCTACTCCTCTAACAACCCTATCTATGAAAAGGCAACACTACAAATATTAAATCAGGTCCTAAACATTAATACATCTCCTATTAGGAAAACAGAACAAGCCAAGCTGCTATAGATCCCCACTCAGAAATAATTGTAAAACTATATTAATAAATGTTTCAAAACAGCTGATGAACAGAATAAGGTCAAACAATTAAAACTCATAAAAATTAAAAATTGTCCAAATATCAATAAAATATTTCAAACAGCAGACACATCACATAATACTCAATAATTAAAATGGCAGTCAATCAAGAAAAATAAACTTAAAATGCCACCTTTACTTACCCTCTCCAGCAACTCTCCTACTCCTTTCCCTTGAAAGCACAAACCAGGAGCAGCAGCGGCTGCTGAAGCTCTGTCCTCACGGTCCTCTTCTTTAGAGCCCACAAGTCACCCCCCCCCCCCCCCCAATTAAACCCTACGACCAGTCTCTGTCTCACACACACCCCAGTCACCCCCCTGCCCAGTCTCTGTCTCACACACACACACACACCAGTCACCTCCCTGCCCAGTCTCTGACTCTCACACACACCCCAGTCACCTCCCTGCCCAGTCTCTGTCTCACACCCACCCCAGTCACCTCCCTGCCCAGTCTCTGTCTCTCACACACACACACACCAGTCACCCCCCTGCCCAGTCTCTGTCTCTCACACACACACACCAGTCACCTCCCTGCCCAGTCTCTGTCTCTCACACACAGCCCAGTCACCTCCCTGCCCAGTCTCTGTCTCTCACACCCACCCCAGTCACCTCCCTGCCCAGTCTCTGTCTCTCACACACATCCCAGTCACCTCTCTGCCCAGATTCTGTCTCTCACACACATCCCAGTCACCTCCCTGCCCAGTCTCTGTCTCTCACACCCACCCCAGTCACCTCCCTGCCCAGTCTCTGTCTCTCACACCCACCCCAGTCACCTCCCTGCCCAGTCTCTGTCTCTCATACCCACCCCAGCCACCTCTCTGCCCAGTCTCTGTCTCTCACACACACACACCAGTCACCTCCCTGCCCAGTCTCTGTCTCTCTCACACACACACACCAGTCACCTCCCTGCCCAGTCTCTGTCTCTCACACACACCCCAGTCACCTCCCTGCCCAGTCTCTGTCTCTCACACCCACCCCAGTCACCTCCCTGCCCAGTATCTGTCTCTCACACACACACAGCCACCTCCCTGCCCAGTCTCTGTCTCTCACACACACTTTGCTTAGAGCCCCAATGCTGTGTTCCCCTTTAATTTCCCAGTGGCAGATTTCCCAGTGCTGCCTCTGCCTTCTCAGCCACACTGAAGCAGCAAACATTTATTTCATAAAAATATGCCACAGCACTCAAGCTTTCTTCTGGCTGTCGGGATATCCCTAGGCTCCTGCGGCCCCCCATCTGCCTGCTTTTACGGCCACTGGGAGCTCCAATTGCCCCATCTGTAAACAGCATGGCTGAGTGCCACTTTTACTTTAAACGTGGTTCTGCCACACTCACTGTTGCATTGTGGGGGGGGGGGGAGGATAATCCGGCCTCTTCGTGCTTGCGATTCACTGCCGCTTTGGGGAATCCCTACTCCATCGCGGTTCCTGGCACGGTTGGCCTCTTTTCTTTGTGGCTCGCCGCTGTGTTTATTTTCAGCACTTCCAGCCCATGTCGGCCACAGGGCCGGGCTTCTTTGCCGCCACGGGCCTGGACACTGCCACTCCTCCCAGCCCCCCTCAAACCACCCCACCCCGGGCTATGAGATGCCCCCCTTCTTCCTGCCCCATCGGCCAATCAGAGGCTTCCTCCTCCCACTGGCAGGAAGAAGGGAGCAGGCTTCCCATTGGCCCACGGGGGCAGGAAAAAGGTAAAGGGAAGTATAACTGTGGCTGTGGGACACCGGGAGCCGCAACACACCGGTTGAGAAGCTCTGGGTTGGCCTATGAGCGGGCCTAGTGGGATAGACTAAGGGGGACACTGAGGAAACCGGAAAGCATAAAATTATTGCAAACAACCAACCTTTCATTCCCCTCAAGCAGAGGCAGGGTGGGCGACAAAGCAAAGATAAAGGAAGCAGGAGTTAATGACTCTGTAGGCCGAAGGTGAGCCCAATGGGAAGCAGTGGGCTACAACTCCACAGCAACCTCCTGGGGGGGTGGGCAGGTATCCTCCAGCAATGCCTCAGGGACACAGACACCTTGGACAGTAGGGCAGCTGTTGAGATTACAAAAGGGTGGAGGTAAGACATGGGGATAGGAGGGCCCACGTGTTGGATTAAGCATGGAAACGTTTTATGCTCATCTGCCCAGTATGGTAGAGAATAGAGGAAAACAATAGCAGAAACTGAGCAGGATAAGGAACGATATTCTGTAAGTGGTCAAGCTTCTATGGCTGGCAGAACAGATCCTTGGCTGGGCCAGTTGGTCTTTTTCTGCTGTCATCTGATACATGACTATGTATTATAGCAAGAAACATTTGAAAAACATTTTAAATCTACAGCATTACATTAAGCGATTATAACTTCCTTATCGTCCTTGCCAGACCAGAATCCTCTTATTTGCACTGGTCTGACAGGACTAAAGAAAAGGAAAATTAACAGATAAGTTAAATTTCACCATCCCTTCAAAGGGTATTCATTTCATCAGGTTAGACTGGGTCTCATGACAGATAAAACTCCAGTAGATATGGAGTGGGAGACAGAACTATGAAGTATTGGGAAGATTTAAGTGCTTTTAGCTGTAAGTTCTTGATTTATCTTTTCTTGTACCTCTCACTGCATGGATTGGTTGCATCACTGCGCTGCCAGTCACAGATCACACAATCATTTACATTCTTTTTTTTTTTTTTTTTTAAACTACTTTCATAATGGTTGTGGGAGGGCCATGTAGTATTCCCCCATCATAGTGTTTCTCATGCTGGTGCCAGAGTAACCCCCGAACCAGTCTGGTTTTCAGGATATCCACAGCGAATATGCATCAGAGATCTGATATCGTAGAGGCAGTGCATGGAAATCTGCTATATGCATGTATCGTTGTGAATGTCCTGAAAACCAGAAAAGGCTAGGGGTTTCTCGTGAACCAGCTTGACAAACACTGCTCACAGCATGCACCTTTAAATATTTATCAGTCTTATTAAAAGATTCATCTTAAGAACATAAGAAATTGCTGTACTGGGTCAGACCAAGGATTCATCAAGCCCAGCATCCTGTTTCCAACAGTGGCCAATCCAGGCTACAAGTACCTGAGAAGTACCCAAACACTAAGTATATCCCATGCTACTGATGCAAGTAATAGCAGTGGCTATTCCCTAAGTCAACTTGATTAAGAGCAGTTAATGGACTTCTCTGCCATGAACTCAGCCAAACGTTTTTTAAACCCAGCTACACTAACTGCACTAACCACATCCTCTGGCAACAAATTCCAGAGCTTAATTGTGCGTTGAGTGAAAAAGAATTTTCTTCGATTAGTTTTAAATGTGCTACTTGCAAACTTCATGGAGTGCCCCCTAGTCCTTCTATTATCCTAAAGTGTAAATAACTGATTCACATTTACCCATTCTTGACCTCTCATGATTTAAACACCTCTATCATATCCCCCCTCAGCCTTCTCTTCTCCAAGCTGAAAAGTCCTAACCTCTCTAGAAGAGCTGTGCCACTCACTCCCTTTAGCATGTTGGTCACCCTTCTCTGTACCTTCTCCAGTGCAATTATATCTTTTTTGATATGTGGTGACCAGAATCGCACACAGTACTCAAGGTGCGGTCTCACCATGGAGCAATACAGAGGCATTATGACATTTTCCGTTTTATTAACCATTCCCTTCCTAATAATTCCTAACATTGTTTGCTTTTTTGACTGCTGCAGCACACTGAGCCAATTTCCTCTCCAAGACCTTATTTCCAGAGACAATAATGCAACTAATTGCAAGGCTAGGCAATCATGCATTTTAATCAAAACACCTAATAGGTAGCATCTCTGGTTTTCGTTTGGCTGGCTAAATGAGACATACTTAAACACTTTAAAAATTTCACATTACAATACAGGAATTTTGCTTCAGCAAAGATCAGCGGCCAATCAATTTAGAAATATATAAATCAAATCTAAGAAACAATACATTGATATGGCTCACTGCCTTAGGCCCCAATATTACTCTGTCTAATCTGTCTGCAGTACTGCCTTGCCCACCACTGACCACATAGAAACATAGAAATGATGGCAGAAGAAGACCAAACGGCCCATCCAGTCTGCCCAGCAAGCTTCACATTTTTTTTTCTCATACTTATCTGTTTCTCTTAGCTCTTTGGTTCTATTTCCCTTCCACCCCCACCATTAATGTAGAGAGCAGTGATGGAGCTGCAACCAAGTGAAATATCAAGCTTGATTAGTTATGGGTAGTAGGGGAAGTAACCGCCGCAATAAGCAAGCTACACCCATGCAATAAGCAAGCTACACCATACACACATCGTTCAGCTGCAGGGACTGCACTATAGCCTATGTCACATTACTGCCTTGTTTGCTCTTAATCATATGCTTAAATTGCACACGCCACCTATTAGGTTTTTTTTATTAAAATGCATGATTGCCTAGCCTTGCAATTAGGTTGCATTATTGACTCTGGAAATAAGGTCTTGCAGAGGAAATCGGTCTGTGCCGACACAAAACAAAGAAAACAAAAATAAACTCAGGCAGTCGTCCAAGCAAAACCTGCCCTGCAGGCTCCAAGAATCTCCAAAGCAAAAGCACAATCCTCAATTTCAGAATTAGTCTGCATCACTGCCCTGCCGGAAATTGTATGGGAGCTTTTCCTTAGTGTCTGTTCTACCTCTCTTCCATGCTATCCCCTTCTCACAGTCAGCTCTTCTGTGCAAGAACTCTCCCCGGGCTCCTACCTATAATTACATGGAACAGTGCCAGGTTAAGCATTCGCAGGGATATTAAGAGATTCTGAAAACATTGGTAAACCACAAACTTTGCTCGGGGGATTTGCCATTCAAACAGCACCCCCCACCCAAACAATGTCTGCAATTATCCCCTATGTAATTCAGCGATACTCAGTGGCTTACCCTTTAACAATCTGCTGTCGTCAAACACAAAGTTCTCATCACTTCAGCAACCATTTTGAAAGCCATGGTCACCAAGTTTCCAGAGGGTAATAGCATCCCTGGATGTCAAACATGTATCGAGACTACAAGAGCTACATGTTCCAGGTTTTTCTTCAAATTGTCTTCCCCGAGGTCAGAAAGGATTTTGTTTTACACGCACACCAGGGGAAGAAACTGATTTAATTTGTATAGGCCTCCTCTCTCCTTCCTAATCATTAGAAACCTGACAATTTTTGGATTGGGTGGTGTGATCTAATCTGGGTATGAAGATCCTTGCCCATCCATGGGTACCTTGAAGGCCGCAGTAAATGATCAGCCAGCTTTGTGCAAGTACAGTGTGTGTTAACATTTTTCTACTCTATACTGTTACAGCCTATATCCATGGTGCTTCTATAGGCAGTTTCATATCCATTTAAACTCTTCACACCGCTTTCTAAGAATTTTACTAAAAAAAAATAAAATATATATATATATAGATATTATTCATAAACGGAAGTTCCTGCAGGATTTCAAAAGCGCAACACAATCTCAGATTAATGGTAGTCGGACTCAGCCTGGGAGGAGCATGGTTTAAATTCTATTTCTGCTATTGGCATTTATGACTAGAACAGTCACTAACTCCTCTTTGCTACCTCAGGTAGCTACTTATTTTAACATGTTTTATATACCGCATATTCGGTTATGCCATCATAAAGGTTTACATTAGGAGAGTGACATTAGAATTTTAACAAATACAATTTAAAGATAAAGTTGGGTAGCAATGGGGTAAAAGAGAGTTAGATTATATAGGGAAAAGTTTTTAGATGTCTGTTATAGAGTTCGTGGTTTGATTAGTCTGTCGTAAGTTGATAGGATGGGGTCTTTGTTTTCTTTGGAGTTGTCTGGTTGGGAGTTTATTGGTGTTGATAGTTAAAATCTTCTGAAAAAGCTCTGGTAAAAAGCCAGGTTTTGAATTCTTTTTTTGAAAGTTTTCGTGTCAACTTGGGTTCTTAGATTTAGGGGTAAGGTGTTCCATAGCGATGGGCTAGCGATGGATATAGCTCTCTCTCGGGTTGATACTAGATGCGTGATTTTTCCGTGAGGAATTTTGAGGAGGCCTTTATTCATTGAGCGAATGCTCCTTTTTGGAGCGTGGAGTTTCAATGTGTTCAGTTAGCCAATGGTTTTGTTGTCCTGTGATTCATTTATGGAGGATTGATAAAACTTTGTATTCTATTCTGTATTTAATTGGGAGCCAGTGCAAGGACATGAGAGTAGGTGTAATGTGATCTTGTTTCTTGGTTCCTGATAGAATCCTGGCGGCGGCGTTCTGAAGAATTTGTAAGTGGATGTATGGTGGTAAAAGGGAGGCCGAGGAGTAGGGCGTTGCAGTAGTCCAGGTTTGCAAAGAGTAGTAGTTGCAGAACTGTTCTAAAGATATTTTGAGTGAGGAAGGGTTTGAGACGTCTGAGTGTCAATAATTTGTGGTAACCTTCTTTGATTTTATTTGTTATATGGGTTTTGTAGGATAATTCATTGTCAATTGTAATTCTGAGGTTTCTGGCATGGTCAACAGGAGAGATTATTGTTTTTGGGTTTTCTATTTTGAGTGATTTTCTGGATGAGTCATTGATTTTTTTGTCAAGAATGATTAATTCAGTTTTATCAATGTTGATTATGAGTTTTAGGTTGGAGAGACATTGCTTGATTTTTCAGAGATAAGAGGTTATTTTCTTGTAGGTTTCTTCTAGCGTATTTTGGATTGGGACTAATATTAATACTTAAGGGGCCGATGCAATATTAAATGCGGAAAGTGGGCTATGACTTTTCAGCGCCCGCTTTCTAAACTGTGCATGGCGCCCGCAAGGGGAAGCGTCATGCAATAAACAAATTAGGGGGTCGTGCTAGCAAGGAAGTGCTAGGGTCGCTTGCATGACCTTAGCGCCTCCTTGCTAACACGACCACGTGGTTCTCGGCGTATTGACATCGGTCTTCAAAGCGGCCGGCAGAGGTTATTTTTTTCTTTTTTTTAACTTTTAAAAAAGTACAGAAAAGCAGTTTTTTTCTGCTTTTTTGTACTTTTTTTCAATGCGCTCAGCTATTAACGCCTGCTCCAGGCAGGCGTTAATAGCTGAGCGATAAATGTTCATCTGAGACAAACATTTATCTTTTTGCATTTGGAGTGAATGAGTAATAGCCTCATTCACATACATTTGCATGTGATGAGCGCTAACTCATTCACTCCGCATCTGATGTGCGTTAAATAGGTGCTAATCCCCTAATGTATTAGGGGGTGGATTAGCGCCTATTTAGCCCACTATAAGTGTAAGGAAGTGTGGGGGAAGGGACTCATCTGTATGTAATGTTTTGTACAGCGCTTGGCTTAGGACACACTTCAACAGCAAAATACATGCATTTATTAATAAGCATGTAACATTATACCGAGCTGAGCCGGAGGAATAACAGGTTCCCTATTAAACACCTCAGCCAGTTGGAGATAAGATTAAACCAGTTCTCCTTTGTGCTGAGCGGTAAGCGCTATGTGCTACAACACAGAGGATCCGGGCTGCGTTTGTGGGTTGGGTCCTTCCATTCCTCGAGTCAGCCAGGGAGGGGGGGATGCTGCAAGGGTTACGCTCACAAGAGCTCTGCTCATCACGCAACTGGGCTAAAGTCCACGAAGCAATGCTTACTTATTTTAATAATACTTAACCATTTAATTAAAAGAATCAGGGCACGCCACATCATTCTCACACAGCAGAACAGTCAAATCATTCTCCCGAGTTCACTGTCTGCTGAATGAAAGCAGGGGGAAAGTGTCAACCAGTCTATCTGAATAGTCAATAGACCGTCAGTATCTGGTTACACATATGCTGAAGCGCCCACAGACCCAAAAAGAAAATCAAAATAGGTAACGTATTTCCGAATGAAGTATCTGGCCAAAAACCATTTTCTGCTGCTGCTTTATTTAACAACAACAAAAAAAAAAGTTGGTGAATTCCCAATTTACCACCGATACCAAAGTTCATTGTTAACTATTCAGTTCAAAACTGACAGAGTACTCAGAATGGGAGAGTTGCATTCACAGCAGGAAATGGAGGAATTCTTTTTGATCTGCTCCTTTAGGCTTTCAGCTTAATCAGAACCAGCCTCTGTTGGGATCTACTGCCCTGAGCCTTAATTTCCTGTGTCTGAGGACCTTTCCTCTATTTTATTTAAGAACATTCTGAGAAGTTGCCATACTGGGTCAGATCGAGGGTCCATCAAGCCCAGCATCCTTTTCCAACAGTGGCCAATCCAGGTTGCAATCACCAGGCAATATCCCAAACAGTAAATAGATTCCATGCTACTGATGCCAGTAATAACTGCGACTCTTCCCCAAGTCATAGAAATGACGGCAGCAAAGGACCGATGGTCCATCCAGTCTGCCCAGCAGCCTCCCATGGTAGCATCTGCCGCACTGTGCAGGTTACCCCCATGTATCAGTCAGTGCTGCTTGATGTGCTTTGCTTAAGGACTTAGCCATAGAAGCAGCACTGTATTTAAAAAAAAACCAACAAACAAACAAGTCATGGCTTGTGTTGGTTGTCTCCGAATCCAGATTTCTCTTTCCTTTCAGCCCCCACCCCCCCTCCTTCGAAGCAGAGAGTGAAGTCAACATGGTTAATAGTCTTTGGACTTTTCCTCCAGGAACTTCTCCAAACTTTTTTAAACCCAGCTACACTAACTGCCTTAACTATATCCTCTGGCAATGAATCCCAGAGCTTATTTGTGCGTTGAGTGAAAAAGAATTTTCTCCAATTAGTTTAAAAAGTACTGCTTGCTAACTTCCTGGAATGCCCCCTAGTCCTTATATTATCTGAAAGAATAAATAACCGAGTCACATCTACCTGTTCTAGTCCTCTCATGATTGATTTATGGACCTCTATCATATCCCCCCCTCAGCCGTCTCTTCTCCAAGCTGAACAGCCCTAACCTCTTAACTTTTCCTCATAGGGGAGCTGTTCCATCCCCTCCTAACTTGTCGTTGCACTGACAGTGCTTGGCTGGGGGAGCCGGGCTCCTTGAGGAACCCTGCAATTTCCAACTGTTCTACAATAAGTTGACGGAAGACACTTATGGCATACTACATCATCTGCTGCTGACAAACTAGCTGAGGCTCCAATTTAGCCCACAGATGATTTCTCTGATACCATAAAATGCATCTCTTTCTTTAACCACCTAATAACTTCATGTTAACAATATATCAAAACATTATAGTTCACAATTTTGATCTGCTTTTAAAAGCCGAAAACAGATTATAGAACAAGGTACATGAAATTTAATGGGACTGTTTATATCTGTTAGTCTTTTGGTCTTACTCTTCTGTCTCCTCACCTTTCCTAAATCTATACCCTTATTTTTATGAACACTTTCTGTAACTAAAAAGTTGTATTCTGCTTTTAAATGTTCTTTCCATGAGTCCATATTTATGCAGTTTATGCTATATCAAAAACACTTCACATATCCAGATCATGCCTGCAAGGGCTTCTGATTAGGATCAGCATAGCAGTGCACTGACCTCTTCTCTCTCCTGCATCCCAACTCCTAATGATGGGAGAAGCGAAGCAGGAGAAACTGTAAAAATAAATGAAAACCCTTTTACACACTTTAATAATAATGTGATTATAAATCAGAGCAAACAGGGGATGGAGATGGAAAAGGGGCCCAACCACACTATGTAAAATGCCTTTGCTAGTTTTACTGCAAAAGGTGACAGAACGGAAACTTAGGTGAACTCAAAAGTCACAGCATAGACACGTGTCCCATATTCTAGGTCAGAGGTAGCCACTTCCATCTCCAGTCCTCGAGAGCCATAAATAAGCCACATTTTCAGGATATCCCACAGTGAACATGCATGCGATAAGCTGCATACAATGGCGACAGTGCATGCAAAACTCTCTCATGTATATTCTGCTTCCATGGTATGCAAATAAACCTCATACTTATTCACAGTAGAAATCCTGAAAACCAGACTGGTTTGTGGCCTTCAGGGATGTCCAATTTATAGTCTGTATGTTCAAAATGTTCAGCAGCCATCTGTATAACAGATGTGTCAGCTATGATATCCAGATCTGTTCCTTGCTGTAGAGGACCCTGGTTGACCACCCCTTCCGAACAGCTTCATTTTACCCTTTGTGATACTGTCAGTAACGCAGAATATTGAATCACAGGCTACATTTGTGTTTTATAATATAACCAACCTAAAGGATCATCAACCTATGTCAACAAGCTCCATATCTTAAGGAACAAGCTGAGCCAGGCCTGGTTTTACCTCATAGCATCTGGGTCCTGTCTTCCTGTCCATAGATGCAATGAGCTAAAACCGGGACTGGTTCAGCCTGCCCTTCAGGACTCTGAGCTTGCATAAAACCACTAAGAACTCACAGGGCACTTTTATCTAATACCAAAGGTATCTCTAAAAAGAATTCCAATTATTTATAGTGCACGAATGTCGTGCCAGATGAGGAACAGAAAAAAAAACCCCAACATTCCAGGCCAGGCACCTGTGTGGAGAAACAAGTTTTTTTTTGGTTTTTTTTTAAATAGTGACACAGATTGCAAAACTGCATATAAACAGAGAGTCGGTGTAAAGTCCAAAGAATTTTTTCTTTTTTTGCGCTGTTACATAGGGAGTATATAAACTGATAAGCATGCAGCACAAAGGTATGGCATTTCGTTCTATTGAAACTAAGAACTGAATGGTGTTCACTGCAAAAATAATTACTTTATAAATTATGCTGCTAATGAAGCAAATTAAACAGTGGACCGTGCTTGGTTTCTTTTTTTCCTTCACTTCGGTTCAGTGAAAATTTACTACATCAGTGGATCCTAAATCCAGATCTTCAAGAACACCCCCTTCCCCCAACAGGTCTGATTTTCAGGGTAAACAGAGTATGAAAATCTTCACCCATGAATATTCATAGTGGATGTCCTGAAATCATTTATTGAGGTACGGATTTGATCTGGGACAACCGTAGCTGCTGTTTCCTGCTACAATAACTCACGGTCAGCACTACCTCACTAATTTACAAAATTAAAACAGGGAAACTAACCCAAAAAGGGTCAGAAACTGGAAGAACACAGATCCTCACAGACAGATGCAGAAGCCTTTATTTAAAATAGAAGGATTTCCTATTCTGCAGGGCCATTTCAACTAAACCAGCTCTGACTGTTACTCCTCTGTAGGTTTGTTAATCTTGTCTTTCCACAGCCAACATCGAAACCTGCAGAGATGATCTCAAACTTTCTCGGCTTATTTAACCTGAAAGTAAATTTAGTACACTATTTTTTTTTTTTAGCTTGCTTCCATCACAAAAATATCTGGGGAGGGGTTTGGGGCCTGGTAGCTTTCTCCTGCTCCTTTGACCTTCCAGCTGGGATAAAGAGCCACAAGCCTTAACTTGCAGTTAGCTATTTCCCCATCCTCTCCCCATTTTAATTTGTCCTTCACCTAGGCTGGTCATTGCAGTGCTGACTCTCTATCAGTGGGATAGAGAGCAGCTCCTGCTACATTAGAACATGGCATAAGTAACACTTGAGTCTGTCAGTAGGTGTCACTATTGCTTGGTATGTGAGACTTCCTTCTCCCAGGGGCTCCAAGAGCAAGTACTGCAGTTTATTTATTTATTTACTTACAAGTTTTTATATACTATCATAATGGTTTACAGCATTTGTATAAGAATAGCTAATCACAGTTCACTTCCTATTATAATACATTACATACATAAGAGTGCTCAGAACGTTTAAAAGTAATCAAAATTAAAATTAATGTTTTCCAGGCCCAGTCGGCATAAAGGAGTAGAAGTTATACCCAGGACTTGAACCCAGGTCTACAGCTCAGCCACTGAGTTGGCTCCTTGGTATTTAAATGACAAATATGCCAGATCACATGAGCACTCAAAATTATATTATAAAGAATGAATACAACTTTGCAATTTAAAAAGAAACAAAAACAGAAAAGTCCTCAGTTAGTACAATGTTTAAATGTTGCCATAGCTGGTTCAGCACCACTGCTGGATATGTCGCTGGTCCAACAGCATGGAACTTTCTGCCAATGGAGCTGATGCTCAAATCTATGAAGCCATTCAAAAAGTTATTGAAGACCTATCTCCTCAATCAGCAGTGTAGAGATTGAACTTGCACTAGCTTGAAAACATCAGCTGTTGTTCTCTGCAGTTATTTATATTTTGGAGATGTGTGTTTGTGGACTATATTTGTGACTTGCATTATTTATGTTTGATTGTAAGCCGCCGAGAACTCTGAATCGGCAGCATATAAAATTTTGTAAATAGATAAAAATATGAACGAAGGTTTCATGCCACTTTCTGGAATCGTAAAGCCTTCAGCCAATCTGACTGCTTAACTGGCCGATACCCCCATCTCTAAACTCTGTACAGCCTCAGCATGTGCAAGAGAATGTGACTTGGACCAGTTCACTGAAGACTATGGGGGGGAAGCTTTTTTTCTGTTGCAGTTTTTAAAATAAAACAATATTATAAAGCACCTTTCAAAATGTAAAATCCATAGGAGTTTTAAATTAAGGAGTATTGCTGCTGTTTAGGCAAAGTGGCAGTCTTAGAGGCAACAATCTTTAATGTATCAGAGCTGATCTCTAAAGATTATTTAACAGCGCCAAAGTGTTGAGAAAGAACTGCCATACAGATAATACAACAGGAAAACATTTAATGACTGATTATAGAGTACACATATACATCAGATAAGATGCATTCAACAGTTAGTACTTCCAGGCCAAATTCACTGTAGCAGAAGAGATAACTAGAGTAATCTGCTCTCAGAACCCCAAACCAACCAGATGCAAAGAAACAGGCCAGAAGGAATAAAAAGTCACACCATTATTATTCAATTACAAAGAAAATCATAGGCAGCCCAGTCAAATTGCACCTAGAGATGTTACCAATAGGACACAGCGACAAATTTGCTGCCGCTAAGGCATAGGTTCTCGGCTCCATATCACGAGGACCACACACAAGCCTGGTTCTCAAGATGTCCACAATGAATATTCATCTTCACTAGATTTAATTTATAGATCAAAGAATGAGCTAATTTGCACATTCTGATTACTTAGTCAACTAGGCCTGCTTTGGACCTTCAGCACTGGAATCGAGGAGGCCTGTTGCCAAGCAGCTGTCTAACGTCTGGTTAAAAGATTCCAATCAATCATTTTCTTCTCAAGTAGATAAAATGAGTACCAATTACAACCAGGCAATAAAAAATTATAAATATACTTTGAATTTTATCCAAAGCAATAGCAAACATAAAAATACAAATAGGATACACATTTCCATTTGATGGAGGGTTCCAATATTTTTGGTCCAACAAGAATATTGTAATACTGTATCTGTTTACATTTCTAGCTATTGTAGACACTATAGAACAAATGTAAGCAAAAGAATAACTGGATCTCCATTAAATAAAGTGAGCTCTGCCATAACAAGCAACAGTCTAATGTTCCTTTAAATTCTAAACTAGAAGCTCCAGCTGTTGCGCACCCGGCCTGCGCATGGGCCTGCTCACCCCGCGAGCTCCTCTGCAGATCACAGGTTGGCCTCCCCAGCGGCAGCCGTGGGCTCCTCAAGGCCTCAGCGGCGGTCACCAGGCCTTCCACTGCGCACCAGGCCTCACGCCGGAGTTCGGCGTCTCCAGTGGTGTTGACCATGCCCCTATGTGCGCGCGGAATGCCCGGCCTCTTGTAGGGCCAGGGGCGGGTCTTAGCTCTGCAGTGCACCCTGATTGATGGAACGATATAAGGAAGTCCCTGCCTGCACTTCCTTGCCTTGGCAATTGGGTTGGCACTGTATGATGTTCTAGTTTGCCTCCGCATTCACAGCCTTGTTCCAGCATCCTTCTGTTCCTGCATCTGTCTGTCCGTCTTCCCAGGTAGTCCCCTTGGACTGACTCTCTGGTACTGACCTCGGCCTGTTCCTCGACCTTCCTGTCCACTGCCTGCATCCTGACCTCTACCTGCCTTGTGACCTTGTCTGATCTCCGGAACCTGACCTCTGCCTCGTTGACTACTCCTCGGACTTATCCTTGGATTCTGACCATGTCTCCTGATTCTGGCTCTGTCCCTTGCCTTGTCATTGCCTATGCTGTTTGGGCCTTCCTTGCCTCTCCAGGCCAACAGCGTGAAGTCTCACCACGCTCCCTTGCTGTTCGTGGGCACGCCTCTCTACTACCTCTCCGGGAGACCCTGCGAGGCCCACCTAAGTCCAAGCGGCCCGGGTCCCTACGGGCTCCACCCGGGGGGACCTCGGGCTTCCAGTGGTGAAGCTCATCCTAGCCTCTGTCTCCTCCTGTGCTCCACCCCCTGGGGGCAGGTGCTTCCTGGTCCCTACCAGGGAGCCATTCTCCACTGCTCCAGGACAAGGGTCCACCTCCAAGTGCAACACTAGCTCTATTTTATCCTACGTAAGGAAAGAGTCTTGAGGAGCCACTTGCATGTCTTGAACATTGACAGCTCCCCCACGAGCTTTATATTACAAATTATTGCTTTTTCCTATGATTTATCTTTTTTCCAGCCCTGCCAAGTGTCTGAACTTTCCTGCGTGATTTTTCCCACTTCTTTTAGGAGCCATCTGACCTCCATAAATATCTGTGTGACCTCCACTGCAGGGTCTACTTACCCCCTCCTACCATGTGCCCTTTCCCCTCTCCTCCTCCCCTCTGTGGGAGTCGCCAGTAGCGGCGTGACTTCCAATGGCCGCCCACCACCAAGAACTTCCAGGGTCACGGAGCATACCAAGCATGAAAGGGAGCTAATACGAATGTGCGCAGAGTAACGGCTTTTCCGTCCTCTCCTTCAATCTACGAACTGGAAGCTCCGGGACAAATCAACAACTTGTCTTGAATACGTGCCCCTTCTGCCCGCCCCCCCCCCCAAGCCGTTCCACCCTTATATGGGAACGCACCCCCCACCCCCCCACTGCCAGATCTTGCACAATACTGCCTCCTGGTGAAGGTGACCTTCACTAGAAGACTGCACAGGGCAGGACTGCCTGAGGGACTCTGCGCAGAGCTTCGTGTGTTGCTCCATCCCCATTCTCTTTTGCTTCCAGCATTTCAATAAATAATACAACTACCACATCGTAAAGTCAATCTCTCGCAATGCTGCCCAGGAGATCTGCTATCCTCGCCCACCTCCCACGGGGCTTTCACAATGTTCCGGGACGTCATGATGCCACGAACAGCCAGGGCAGACACCAATGCCTCTGACGTTCTGGCAAGGGCAGTGTGACGTCAGCTGCAGACGGGGAGGGAAAGAGAGTAGACCATCTTGATTGGGCTGGATATGGGTTACACAGCACTGTACAGATCAAGGTAGTGGGACAGAGAAGATCGGATACGGTAGAGTTTATACTGATGTCTGGCGATCGCTTTCAGTCTCTGGATTTATACCGATTTGGCGTCATGTTTGACTGCTTTCAGGGTTATGCCACTCTTTTCATAAATTATCTGTTCCTAACAGCAACAAATCGACATTTAGCCTTCCTGAAGAAACTCTGGCTAATACTAATCTGCCAATCAAGACTAGAAGAGCAATAAATGCAATTTGGCTACCCTTTATACTAACATTACCACATGACTCGAAAAGTCTTTTTTTTAATCGAATAGATATCTGACATATAATCCTTAACGTACTTTACTAAGTTGTTTTTTTTGTTTGGAATTAGATAAATTTAAGATCCCCATTGGTGCAGGGGGGGGGGGGGAGGAAGGGAGGGATGGGATGGAGGGAAGGTTTGGGGAGGAGGGATAAGAGTTAAATGGACTAGGGGAAGAAAGAGTGAACATAAGAGTTTTACAAAAAAACTTGTATCTAATCAGTTATACAATTTGTGATGTTCATGGTTATATGGTTTTAAAAAATAAAAACAGATTTACCATACATTACAACGCTATGTCATAATTTAAGTCAACACTATCAAAAAAGAGCCAAGTTTACGTTTTAGAACTGGTCAAATGTGATAGTAACTTACACTGTTTCTTCTGAAAATGTATAGGTTGGTTAACAATGCATCATCCTCATTTAATTATGCTGTGAAACTTAACTCGGCCACTTGGTTTCAGGTAACAGATTCTATAACAAACCAAACACTGGGGATCTAAAGCCCCGAGCAGTCGCTGTCATTATTATGCAAAATGCAAAGACATTAGAAGGAAGTATGAATGCCAATGAGAAAGGGATAGCAGTACCCACTGAATTCCAAATCAATCCTAGAGGCATATGTTAGAAAAACAAAACTAGTACAGCCATCACTATTAGAAACACAAAGGCTGGAAGGAAGCAAGGTCGGTGTGAGGAGCATAAAAAAGTCTGAATAAAAGAGGATCGGGCTCTTTGAGCGAGGATAAAACCCGGAGATGAACATGATCGGTAGGAGGAGGGTAAAGCCCAAAAGGAGATAAGCATAGTCAGTGCGAGGACGATAAAGCCTGGCTCAAGATCGGGGTGAGAAGGGTAAAGTCTGTTTAAAAAGAGGACGGATGTGCCAGGCTGACAGCTCCTTACCGCAGCAAGACTCCAGTTGCTTTTTGCCGAGCGTCGTGCGCTGTTCCCCGCTGCTTTCTGAAGCCGGCTGCATGTTACTGCTGCTGCTGTCCTCTGTTTTACTAACCATGGCCCTCGGTGCCGTATCTCAAGCTGCTCCACACCAGCAGTCACCCTCTCGCTGCTGGAAGGACAGAGCCCCGACAGCCACACGTGCTTCCGCTCGTCTGGACCAGCTGGTGGGTATGGCAGCCGGTTGCGGCCAAACCTCGGATGTGCCTCAAAGAGCATGCGCAGAGCGCTTGCAGGAAACTGGCTGGTGCTTCTTCTGCCAGCTTCAGTGATCTGGGCCCAGGAATTGTAGGTCGGAGCTGGGTGTATCTGCTTTGATGTTGTATTAGGCAGATATCATCACATACACGCGGCAGATTCCTTTGATTCAAGAGCAACACTTTATTCTTCTTTGCTTGCTTAGTTACACCCCAGAGAATTATGCTCATAAAGAAATCAAAATTATGCAATATTCATTGCTTTGTATTTTTGCATAATTAAATAGAACAGTGTTTGAACATTTTAGAAATAAAATCAAGTACTTAGCACATTATACAACAAAATTCTGCGAGTGCATAATTTTCCAGGGTGTACTCAATTACAGAAAACCAGTCGGCTATTTCTTTCTGCACTCTACTGTTACCGTACCGAATCTCGGTTCCTGGGAAATTTATCCAATAGCGTGCTTCCACACAATAAACCAGAAAGGACAATAATAAGTCTATGTGTAACTTTATTCTCTATGCGCATGATTACTAGAACGAAAATAGTTTTGAGAAAATAATTGTTCCTTTTCTTACCTTTGCTGCCAGTGCCAGAACCCATGTTGGCAACTGATGTTCTTCTCGTCTCCTTTTAGCTTTCCTCGAGAGCCATGTTTTTTTTTCCATTTTGACAATATTAGGACTAGGGGATATTCCATGAAACTAGCAGGTTTAAATTAAATTAGAGAAAGTATATTTTTACTTAATGCACTTTTAAGGTGTTGAATTTGTTTCTGGAAAATGTGGTCAAGGCACCTAGCATGGCTGAGTTTAAAAGGGGTTTGGACAAGTTCCTGATGGAAAAGTCCATAAACAATTATTAGCCAGTAGTCTCGGGGAAAGCTATTGTTTATCTCTGGAAGTGAGGAACAAGAAATTACATCTACTCTTTCAGATCTCCTGGGTACTTCTTAATAATCCAGACTAGATACTGTCAGAGACAGAATGCTGGCCTGATCCTGCATGGCACACATAAATAAAAATATAGATAAAAGGTGAGCCAGATGATGTACTGTATTTGCATTTTCAGAAGGCATTTGACTAAGTCCCCCATGAGAGACTCCTCAGGAAATTAATGTCATACAATGGAGGCAGTGTTGGAAATGTGGACCCTTGAGCCGGCTAGAGGATGGAAGAACCACTGGAAGAAGGCCCCACAGTGGTACCTGAGGCCGGGAGGTGAAACAGGAACAGACCCGACAGGACCTTCACCTATACCAACCCTCATTCCCCGCAGGTTGAGCCCTTGGGTGCCGGGGCTGGCAGGACTTAGGCGAAGGTCTCCTGGCGGAGGAAGTCTGAAGAGCAGTCTGGGTCGTGGCAGGCTGAATGCCAGAAGAGACGGAGTCAATCCAGGGGTCGAGGCGGGCAGCTGAGGTGCAAGACGAGGAGGTAGGCCAGAAGTCGGGGCAGGCACATTAGAGGAGCCAAGGAACATGCCAAAGGTCAGGACGAGCAGCAGACAGAAGAATCAAGGAACCAGGCCAAAGTCGAAACCAAGGAATCAAGCAGAAGCTGGAGTGGAAGCAGGAGCGGGACCACAGGAACAGAGCAGGAACTCAGGAGTGGAATCAGGAACAAGCAGGAACAGCAACTAGTTACAGGAGTCGACCTGTTGCCAAGGCAAGGCAAGGAAACAGGAAGTGGGTTTAAATAGCCCTGGCCTGTGATGTCATCGCTGGGGGCCGGGCCGAGGTTTCCCGCCGCGGCCCCTTTAAAAGTGGAGCTAGGCCGCGCACGCGCACCTATGGAGGAGAAGCCCAAGCAGCAGTCAGCAGCGTCTCCCTCGTGGGGAGAACGCCGCGGTGGAGGCTCGGTGCGACCTGACCACGGGGAGCGTCGGAGGCCAGCATCTGCCGGGTGAGTTGGGAGGACCTGGTTGCGGCTGTCCACAGTCGGGGTTCACAACAGGCAGTGTCCTATTGTGGATCGGTAAATGGTTAAAAGAGAGGAAACAAAGGCTAAGACTAAATGGTCAGTTTTCCAAATGAAGAAAAGTCATTACCATAGGGATTTGTACTGGGACCTGTGCTGTTTAACATATTCATAAATGATTTAGAAAAGGAAATGAGTGTGGTGATCAAATTTGCAGATGGCAAAATTATTCAAAGTTGTTAAGAGTGGATTGTGAGGAATTCCAGAAAGACATTGCAAGGCTAGACTGGGCAGCTGAATGGCAGATGAAATTTCATGTACAAAAGTGCAAAGTATTGCAAATAGGGAAAAAATAATCCCAACTACAGGTACGCGATGCTGTGTTCTATATTGGGCGTCACATCCCAGGAAAAGGACCTTGGAGTCCTTGTGGTCAACACATTGATATCCTCAACTCATTGTGCAATGGGGTAAAAAAAAAAAAAAAAGCAAATAGAAAATGATCCAGAAAGGAATGGAGAATAAAAATGAAAATATCATATCGCCTCTGTATCGAGCCATGGGGTGACTGCACCTTGCATATTCAGTTCTGGTTGCTCCATCTCAAAAAAAGACATAGCCGAAATAAAAGAAGTGCAGAGGAGGGCAATAAAAAAGCTACAGGAGATGGAACGGCTCCCCTATGAGAAGAGGCTAATCTGGATATAGGGCTTTTAGCTTGAAAGAGACAGCTGAGGGGGGTCAAGATAGTTTATAAATTCATGAGTAGGGTGGGACAGGTAAATAAAGGACAATTATTTATCCTTTCAAATGATATTAAAACAAGGGGACGCTCTATCAAACGAACAACCAACAGATTTAAAACAAATCATAGAAAGTTGTTGTTTTTTTTTATCACTCAGCACACATTGAAGTTGTGGAATCTGTTGCTGGATTTCAAAAGCACCTAGCACAGCAGGGTTTAAAAGAGGTTTGGACAAATTCCTGGAGGAAAAGTCTATAAAACATTTCTAGCCAGGTAACCTAAACAAAGCCATACTATCTCTGGGAATGAGTAACAAGAACTAGATCTACTTTTTGGGATCTGCAAGGTAACCAGAGACAAGCTGCTGGGCTTGACTCAACATGGCATTTCTTTTTGTTCCTATCACATTCACAATCTATTATGATTAATGCAATTCCTTATACAATGGCATCTCATAATTACAATCTGAAGCGTCTCCAGCTTTTACAAAACACTGTCACAAGAATTTTGGTAAGTGCAAAGGCAACGGACCATACCAAACCTATTCTATTCTACATCATCCTCACTGGCTCCTAGTAGAAAGCAGGATACATTTTAAAACTCTCTGCTTTGTCTTAAAATACTTGAATAAACAGGTCCCTGAATACCTCTTCTTTCCCCTTACATAACATAACCCTCAAGGTCTGTTGAAATGGCTTTTTCCCCCTCCTTCCCTGACCGCTGCCAGATTGCCCTATGCTGTATGAGACTCCGTGCTTTCAGCTGTTACGCACCAAAAATTTGGAACAAAGTACCACTAGCCCTGCACCTGGAGCCATGCTACCTTAAGTTCAGGGAAAAAGCTAAGGCAGGGCTTTTCTGCCGGGCCTTTCTCTAAGATCCACATCCTTCACCCGATTTCCTGAGTCCTCCATCGACTGTTTATACACAACAGGGATACAACTGCATCTTGAAACTATTCACAGATGGGTAAATTTTAAAAGATACGCGCGGGCGTCCATGTATGCACGCTACCCGGCGCGCACACACACATGCCCGATTTTATAACATGCGCACGCAGGTGTGCGCGTGTTGTAAAATCAGGGGTCGGCGCGCGCAAGGGGGTGCACACTAGTGCATCTTGCGCGTGCCAACGCTCGCGGCCTTCACCTGTTCCCTCCCAAGCTGCTCCAATTTAGGAGCGACCTGGGAGGGAACTTCCCTTCCCCCTACTCTATCCTTCTCACCCCTTCCCCTAACCTTCCCACCCCCTAGCCCTATTCTAACCCCCCTCCGAACTTTATCGTACCTCTTGCGCCTGCCTCCGCAAGTTGAGCACACTGGTAGGCTGCCGGCATGTGATCCTCCGACACAGCGGCAAATGGCCACTGTGCCGGAGGCCTCTGGCCCTGCCCCGCCCCCCCCCAGACCGCCCCGCTCCCGCCCCCTCCTCGCCCCTTTTTTGAAGCCCCGGGACTTAGACGTGTCCCGGGGCTTTACGCGCATCGCCGGTCCTTTATAAAATAGGCCCGGCACGTGTAACCCCTCCCCCCATGCTTGTAAATACTATGGATTTACGTGTGTAGGGCTTTTAAAATCCGGCCCAGATGGTATTTCCCATGCTGGATCCCAATGCTACATTAATTGTAGATTATGATTTGAATGTAAGATGTTCTAATGGTGCTGTTCATTTACATTTATTGTAATCTGCCTTGAGACCAACGTGGGGAAAGATGGAATATGAAATGTTCCCAAACACATCAATGTCTGTTTCCTGCTTATTTCTATACTTTCTGATGGTATAGAGGATACTAACTAGAGTTTATTAGAATTTATTGTAAGCATGCTTTTTTCTAAACCTGGCTAAGTTAGATATCTTGCAGTGGTGTTTATACATTGGTAAGTGATTCTGCCTAAAGTTAGCGTAAGACATCATTATTTTTTTTATCTGTATTACAACTACCTCTAAGATAATCTAAGAAACATTGCCTGCTGGTTAGAGTGCATCTGCCAGCAGCTTTCATCTCTTTTTGCATTCAAGGTTACAGGCCTTTTAAACTACTCCTGAGCCTTTGTGTTTGCGACTGAACTCAGGATATTCTTGCAGCAGTGCAGAAACTCAGTTACTCTTTGCGGAGAATTCTCGGGAGGGTATCAGCCATACTCCAGGCTACACTGACCTTCTGGTCTTTGCAGAAACATGGGATGGATCCCTCGGGCTGTCCTGGCAATTAAGGATCCTGTGCCAGATTTCATCTGAAAGCTACACCCAGGGCCACGCCGGGCCTGAATACCTTGAAATCCAGGTTAAAAACCTAGCATACAACGTGTGATAATGGAACCCTCGCTCTCTTCTCAGTTGAGGCTCTGCTGGTGAAGAGAGGTACCAGTTCCATCACTTTACACAGCAACCTCCTCACTTTTTCCAGGGTTCTTCACGATGGAATTTTTGGCTGTAAATTTCTGCGCTTTTGAACAGGAGAACAAATTGCATACTACTTGAACATTGAAGTGTTCATGGCCGTAGTAACTGCTTTTTTTTTTTTTTTTTAGTGAGGTGGTGTTAGTGTAATGTGTGCAAACAGCAGCACCCATTTTATTATCTGACAGAGAATATTAATTAAGAAGAAAGGTGATCCTCGAGAGGGGGAAGGGGAAGGAAGAGAGAACGTGCATGAGGCCCACTTCCCCCGCTAATCTCAGGATAAGCAGAACTCCAAAGTTCCCACACGAGTGCATGTGAAAGTTAGTGGGGAAAGAAAGTTCACACTCCCCCCACACACACACAGTCGCACACTAATTCACCTTAAACTGATTGTGTGTGTGTGTAGGGGGGGGGGGGGGAAACTTCACACATCCCTGCCAATGTGAGGAGAATGGGAGGAAACATGCACACCCCTCTCCCACCAATCTGATTTGTGGATGAAGAAAGCTCTTATATGCACACCACCTCCCTGCCAATCGGAGTCGAGGGTGGCAAAGAATGTTTGCACACTCCGGTCACCCTAACCTGCTAATACATCTCAATCTCAGGGTGATCAAAACTCAGAAGTTCCTAGATTGTTTATAAGATCATCATGTCTGTCTGTTCCCTCCTATAAGTGTATCCCCCCCCCCCCCCATAACCTTCGATCCATTCATCCAATTCATTCAAATATCTGCCACAGATGGGGTGGCTCAGTGGCCTAATTTAATGCCCAAGTTAAGGCCTTCAACTCCTGGGGATGCTGCAGGGGCAGAGTTCACATTCCTGGGAGAGGGGGAGGGGCAGTGGAAGAGTCATGATCATTGCACAATGGCTGCCCTTGCCTTCTGTGGGAAAGGGATTTGTGATAATGTATATGGTGGGAATGCACACAAGTGATGCAATCGGTGAGAAGGAAGCAACCTTAGCATGAGTGGGGGTGTGCAGCCGGATCGTCCGCAGAGACCAGGACAGCAGCAGTCAGGGAGTTCTCACACATTGTTGCATTGCAAAAATTATGCAGGATTTTGCAAAGCAACATGGCCATGTTCCACAGAGATTTTCTCCTGCCTGCCAATTTGTTTGTGCGAGTTTCAAACTTGTGCTGATTCATCCCTTTTGGGTGTTTACTACCATGTATCCAGTATAAGTGCAAGCTTGTTTTTTTTGCGCATGTCTGAATTTCTCAGAATTGGAGTCTCTTTGAGTTTTTCAAACTCCCCCTCTGCCAGCACTGCCAGTGTCCCTTCACCAGTGCACTCAGTGGGGAGCTGTAGGTACGACAAGTGACTTCTGTGTGCTCTTCAGCCCAGCTGCAGAAGGAAGAAAAGCAACGTCTGGCCAATCACAGAAGACGAAACGCTTTTCCAGATGATTCCATTAGAAAAGGAACCAATTTCTTATTTTCTGTCAATTATTAATCAGTAATCAATTTACCTGTTAAAAAGCTGTAATGCTATTGATTGCTATATTTTTAGAACCACGTTCTTCTGTATACCCATAAATTCTTCTGTGTTAATTTGCCACCTAGTGGTTGTATTAGACTTTGTATTTGCAGGATTACTGCATTTCTCTTTCGAAACAGATTTGCAACCTTTGCTATGATTGGTTAAGGTCAGGGCAGGGAATGTTTATTCTGGGAGTTTGGACTTCACTGTGTGTGAGAACTCTCTTTTTCCAATAGTTGTTCTCAGCTAAACCTGCAGCTCCATGTTATCTTTGTCTGTCTGTCTGTCTGAGATCCCACTGAAAGCACTGCCTTCTCACCTGTTTCCACCAGGATAGCCTCAATTCCTCTGTGACACAGTTCAGAGATTTTAACATAGTATATGAGATCAGCTAAAGACCAAAATGGTCCATCCAGTCTGCCCAGAAAGATGATTAGGGTAGTAACTGCCACTCTGCAGGTTACCCCAATGCATTATTCCTGAGTCTGCATCTTTGGAGTTTCATATCATGACTCTTGGATCCTTTCCATGGGAAAAGATTTGATTCTCGTGCATCATTTATACCTTTCAGGTACTCAAAAGTCTGTATCACATCTCCCCTCTCTCTCCTTTAATCCAGTTATATTTGTCTCCATTTCATCTAAGATCTGTGTTTTCCTGTTTGTTTCCTTCAGTAAATGTATGAAGCTGAGTGAGAGTTGTACAGTTGTTCACTGAGGACAGAATTGTCTTTAGAACCATTGTAGCAGTAGATGATAGCAGATAAAGATCGATTGGTCCATCTAGTCTGCCCTGTCCACGCTGCTAAGGATATATCCCAGCTGCCAGCCATAGAAGCTGGACCACTTGTGGATATCACTTCTTATTCAAGCCAGTTTTTGTGGTCTACCTCTTTGGGTCTCTATCACCTTGGCTAGATGGGCATAGATGTTCCTAATTCCCAGCCTTTCCTCGGACATTCCAAGAAGACCATGGGCGTCAGGAGATGGAGAAGGAAAAGACCCCGGATGAGGGGGAGGAAGGAATTCAGGAAGATAAGGTAAGGAGGAAAGGGATGAAGAATGGAGGGGAAGGTGCCGGAGAAAGAGGAGGAAGAATGGAGAGAGCAGATAGGAAGAGAATGAAGGCTAGCCCTCTTGGGATTATTTGATCCCTATGCAACACATTAGAAGCATGTGCAAGCCCAGCTCCAATTATGCTGCAGCTCCTGAAATGGAGATATAAAGTTACACTTTCCACAAGTATCACTTATTACACTGTAATCACACCATGTGAACTGTGCAACTACCAAGAGAAGTAAACCTTAGATACATGTAACTGTGAGTCACTAGTCGCAGGGTACATTTATATACAGTAAAGGATACTGGCACACATTTAAGGGCAAGCTCTTAAAAGCACAACTTAAGTACTGTGCATAAGCACACGTAAATAATGGGTGATTACACAATACTGCATAGTGACTGTGGTACTTCTAGCAATCCTGTTCTAAGCCCTACAGAAACGTAAGCATGCCTTTAAAGCGATGAGCTTGCTGCACAAATGCCCTTCTAAAAAGGAAAGTTTCTGAAATACATTGGTCCAAGATAGGGTCTAACGGCAACACTCTGTTAACTTGGAGAATATGGGAAAGAGAGCAGTCTTCTGATTCGCGTGATCAGCTGGGAACCGCGAGACCCGAGTTCACATCCTGCTTCTGCCACTGTGCTTTCTAAGTGTGACTCTGGGCAAAGCACTTGATCTCATGCAGGGAAGGGATTAATTGTACCTGGATGTAGTTTGTGATACAGGGCTCTGGTTTAAGGGCCCCCAAAGAAAAACTAAAATAAGTAAGGATAAACGCTAAAATAATACTGGTGTGTGCAAGGCTATGTCAAATATGTTTGCAGTCCAGGAAACAGATGTGGATTACCTATACATTTACTAGAAGAGAAAATGTAATGCAGTGTCATCTATAGCCAAGCTACCCTGCCAATCACATCCAAACCCATTACCCCAGGCGCGGGTCTTGGGCGAGTTTGGATTTTCTGTCTAGCACTGTTGTGTGTGTTGGGGGCTGATCAGTCCGCCCTTGAAAACCAAAGTTTCGGTTAAGCCTAGAGGGCTCAGCCCAGCTGAGCTTTCATCCAGGCGGTACTCTCCTCCCATCCCAGGCTCCAAAGACATTAGCAAACAAACCTGAGGGATATGAATATCTGATACCTTTATTCCTTCTGTCAATGAGTCCATCCGCTCTTGAAGGTACAAGACGTCCTCACTTTTTCAGATAAAGTGGTTTTATTGAGGGCTTTCCCACCTCTGGGAGACCACAACAAATCCTCTAGAGGCATTGTGCAACTTTGTAATGAACAGTGCCATAAAAAAAAAGTCATATGATTATTAAATTGCATATCAAACATGATCAGCAGGGTACATACAAGACATTATGTAACAGCAGAGTCTTATTGCGGTGTTTTCATTCCAGAGCAATGGAAGCAGTACAGGAAGAAGTCAGCAGGAAATAGCTTTTGTCTGATACAAATAGTTTATTGAACACTACTCTTATTGGCTTTATTCCCTCTCTACTCTCTGATATATGTTTAGCTTAACATGAGTCTACACTAGCACTAAGTAAATGTCCTTGGAGCTTTCAGGGCCCTTCACATTCAGTTTTCATGGAGGTTTGCTTAAAAAAACAAAACAAAACCCCAACAGTTCCCCAGGTTTTTCAATATTTATTATTGCTCTGTTCTTGTTCTTCTTATTATTGTGATTCATTTTCCCCCAGAATCTAAGCACTGAAAGACTCTGCCCTAAGCTGTTGGTCAGCAGTATCATTTAGGAAGGCCTGCCCAGTGGTTCGGTGGGATCTGGGTGTGATTCCCAGCTCGGGTCTTCTTTTTTTTTTGGTTTTTTCCCCCACAATGAATTTTTTATTTATTTATAAAGACTTATGTTCCATTGAATTCTGATAAAAGTGACCAAAGTGGATTACTACACGAACATTGAAAATTCAATTGCTTAGCTGGATAAACACTTGTCCCAGCTCGGGTCTTCTGCACTCTAGCTTGGCCAGGCTGGAGATGCTGCAGAGATAGTGTTCACAGCCTAGAGGGGAAGGGAGTTCCAGCCATTATGCAACAGCAACACCTAGTGGCCAGATTTGGGGCCCAAGATTTGCAAGATTCTGGGCTGAGGACTGTCATCACAATGAGTTAAGAGGGGATGTGAAACAGAAGGAAAATCATCCCTGTGAATGAAGGTTTATGATGTCAGATTCCAGCTCCAGTTCCAAGTGAGCCAGAAGCCCAAAAGAGTAGGAGGAAGAAACTGCAGACACCCCCCCCCCCCCCACCCCAACAAAAAAAAAATTTAAACAAAATAAAAATACTGCAAGCAAATCACCAAAATCTCAATATGAATAATCTTTGGTAAGTATGTTTAATAATCTTATGTGCCCCTGGCAGGCAGTGTCTGTAATTGGTATATTCAGCAAATGCCTGCCCAAGCAGTGAGGTAGCAAGACTGAGACAGGGGAAAAAGAGCAGGGGCAAAAGAGAGACAACCCAGCTGAGCGGTCCTAGTCTCTTCTAGAAACAGGCTCTTAGGATGCTCAGGGGAGCTATCCAGGGACTTGGACCTCATGGAAACGTGGCACTCAGCAGATCGTTCAAATGCGATCAAAACAACTTCTGAAGCTCACTCTGAGGCGCAGTCTTCTTGTCAGGGCATCATCTGGCATTGAGCAACTATATCTGAATCATTTACAGGTTGAATGTTAAAGGCTTTAGGGTTCTAACTTTGGGAGTTAGCCTCCTAAGTTGGCCCTTTTGAAAGTTTACTATGGACGAGTTAGGCTCCTAGTTTCATTAGGTCCCTAAATTTAGGAGTCTAGAAGGTGGGTGGCTACAGGGCTGGAGCTAGGACAGGGAAACAAAGTTAAGAGCTTAGCTGATTTTCAGCACTAGGTACATGTTGCGGATGTGGACTCTTAGGCTGCGGGAGAGTTGGCGTTACCTGCAGAGAGAAGCCCTGCAGGTCCCCACCATTGGGAGGCGGAGCTGGCAGGAGGCCCAACTGGAGCTTCACCAATACCAGCCCTCATTCCCCTTAGGTTGATCCCTCGGATGCCAGGGCCAGCTGGTCTTAGGCGTGGGCCTCTGTGGAGGTGAAGATCCATCATGATGAAGTCATAGCAGGCCAGCATGGAGAAGAAAGTGGAGTCAGAACTCGCAGTGGTCAGGAAAGGCAGCAGTCAACAGGGTCAGGTTCAGGTAGTGGTCAGGGCAGGCGGAGTTCAGTCAGAAGCAGAAGCAGGCAGTGGTCAGGGACAGGTGGAGGACAAACATGTTAAGTCCAATCTGAGGTCAAGCCAGAAGTCCAGTCTGAGGTCAAAGCAGAAGTCCAATCTAAAGAGACGAGGAATGAAGAGGAGGAGGAGGGAGGGCACCACAAGAGCAAGACAAGAAGCTAAAGACAGATGAAGGGAAGACTGACCATGAAGACAAGAACTCAGGAGACAAACCAGACTGCCAACGAACCAGGAACAGGAAACCAGAGTATAGGAGTGACACACAGCGGAAACCAGGAAGCAGGAAAGCGGAGGCAAGTTACTTCTCCAGGAGGAGTTGAACTATTGCCGAGGCACTGGAGGGTTCTCTGTCTGAGCCCTTTATAGGGCTGGCTGGAAGATATCAGGGGGAGCCTCTGGGGGATTCCTGCCCTTTAAGTTTGGGACAGTCATCACACATATGCAGTAAGGGGGGGGTGCACCTTAGGGATCCGGCAGCGTCCTGCTGAGGAGGGCAGTTGCAGTGTGGCCTCCCGCTGCACTCTGAGGAGGGGCCAACACTGGGGAGCAGACGGGGAGTCTGGAGGCAGGCATGGCAGTTGACTGCGTCCCTGAAAGCTGGTGTGGCATCGAGAGGGGAGGAGAGCTGGCTCACCTGATGGTGAGGCAATCCCGCAGGACGGGCCCACAGTCCGCCAAACACATCAGCACATAACTTAGGATCCCAAATCTAGGAAAGTGAATCACAGCCTACATTTAGGAGTCTGAAGTTTTAGGATCCCACATTTGTTTGAATTTGCAGCTGAAAACTTAAGCTCCTAAAGTTGGCTGAAAATAGGCACTTAAATGTAGGAACTCAGCTTTTTTTGAATCTTGGTCTCTTAATTAATTACTACATGTTTGCTCAGCCGAGAGTCCTGCAGGGAGTGCTGTTTCTAGGGACTGCAGCATTACCTGACCTGCCTGAGTCTACTCTAGTTCGAAGTAGCTCTTTCTTGGTGTAACTTAAGAAAGCAAAATTTAGCAAAACAAAGTTCTCAATTATGAAAATTGTTAGCCCCACAGCTTATCCCTTCCTTGTCCTTTTTCAGTCAGGTTTTATATTTTGAAATAAACACTGTCACAGTCTTGGGAAGTTTTCTTTTTCTTTTGAGCCTGGCAGTTTCCTTGGCTTTCCAGTTCAAGGGGAACCAGAGCTGGGATTCAGCACTGTGAGATTTCATTTGTAACCATCCAGGGATTTCGCCTTCCCGGCTCGTGTAGCCCAGTCAATTCAGTGACATTCCTCAGCAGGCACCAGGGCTCCTCCTGAAAGCCTACAGTCGCGATCCTAAACTTGGCCATTAGGTGTCACTGTCCCTCAATGACTGGAACTCCCTCCCCCCAGGGAGTGGATGGACTGATCAGGAATCGAGCTAGCACTTCCACTGAGCCAGACCCCTAGGATGTTCTCTATTTAAAAAAAAATCTTCAGGCCTTCTCTAGGCTCTGGATAATTTATGCATTGTACATTCAAACATATCAGAAATTCTAGAATCATTCGTAATAATCTAGGTAAAAAATAAAACATTTTAATCTCAGGTGCTTTATACCTTTGCACTGACAGTGGCTAACAGAAAAAACAGAAGGATTCTTACATAAAGCTTTTGCAAAAGAATTAAGACTTTTGTTTTCATAGTCTCTAGTTTCATGACAACAATGTTTTCTCTTTCAAGCAACAAAGTTAAAACATAACCACACTATATAATGAACTTGGGGGTCGATATTGAAAGCTAGCTACTTAGCTAAGGCCTAGATGCATCAAACTGCAATATTTTTTTTGCAGGAGGGGGGTCCCACTATTGTAGGGGCCGATGTCACCCCACTAGTGGGGCTGCTCCCCCTGAAAACGTATCGGGGCTGTATGGTGCATTCTTTTGTATCGCAGCCACAAAGGAACACTGCGAGACACAAAGGAACACTGCGAGCGACACTTTAACGTGATGGCGGCCCCTAACCTCACAGAACCGCTACTGTCTTAAAGGGCTGCTGGTGCCCCTCCCCCCCCCCCAAAAAAGCCTGCAGCTAAATGGGAAGGTTGAGCGGGGCTCAGTGATGACCCCCGTTTCAACCCGGAGCTGTCAGTTGAGGTGGTCCTGACTCCCCAAAAATGAAAAATAAGTTTATCCAGCTAACTTTAGACCTGCTCAATAGCAGATCTGACTTATCCTGCTTATTTACAGGCTGATACAGTACAGTGCGCTCCGTCAGAGCGCACTGATAACCCACGATTGCAGCCAAGCCACACATTTTACTTTCAGAAATTAGTGCCTACCCAAAGGTGGGCGTTAATTTCTCCGGGCACCGGGAAAGTGCACAGAAAAGCAGTTTTTACTGCTTTTCTGTGCACCCTCCGACTTAATATCATGGCGATATTAAGTCGGAGGTTCCGAAAGTTAAAAAAAAGTAAAAAAAAATAAATTTGAAATTGGCCCGTGGCTTGAAAACCGGACGCTCAATTTTGCCGGCGTCCGGTTTCCGAGTCCGTGGCTGTCAGCGGGTTCAAGAACCGACGCCGGCAAAATTGAGCGTCGGCTGTCAAACCCGCTGACAGCCACCGCTCCTGTCCAAAAAGAGGCGCTAGGGACGTGCTAGTGTCCCTAGTGCCTCTTTTTGCCGAGGGCCCTCATTTGAATACAGAATCGCACTCACAGGAGAGCGGGCATTTGCCCGCTCTCCCGCATCTTTTACTGTATTGGCCCGTTAGCCTGATGAGTATGAATGCCACCACTTCTCTAGCTAGGTTAGCTGGATAAGCAGGATCTTCTCCATTACACCCCTGTCCCACCCATCACTTAGCCGGCTAACTACTTAGCCAGATATGTAGTTATCTGGCTAAGTGACAGTCGATGAATGGGACCAGATATTCAGAAGTCAGCACTTAGCCAGATTACTTAGCCAGCTAAGTGGTGCTGAATATCGACCTCTCAAAGGCTAGCAGCACAGTGAATAGCAGATAGTCTTAGTGTCAAGGGTTCTGCTAAGCACAGGAGTAGAAAGTATTCAGTTGGTCTTGGTCATTTCCATCTCTTGCATGGCTCTAAAGAAGTAATGAAGGGAAAATCTTCTCAGTTTGTACCATTTTTTGTTTCATTTTGTATTTATTTTGGATTTTTTTTGTTTGTTTGTTTAGTTTTTGTTTTATTTCAGTGCTAAAACCGTTCAGCCTGTGCTAAGATGACAGAAATGAAACAAATCAACATTTTGGATTTTTTTTAAATCTCATTTTGGATGGGAAATGACACAAAATGAAACAACAAATCTTGTTAGGGAAATAAAAACATTTCCCTGTCGTTTTAAAACGAACGACAACCCATCTCTACCAGTCAGCCTAGCAGAATGATACCCTGTAAAAAGGGCAGCTGGCCTTTTTTTCTGCCCTGTTCCTCCAAAATAATTACATAAGCACTGGATTTCAGCCTAGCCCTTTCCTCTAACCAGCTTCTTGTAAAATGTTATTTACTGGCATCTCTCTCTCTCCCTGTTTTGGATTTCTCTCTTGGGAGGTGGAGTCTCTTGTCGGGTGGGTTCTGCATATGATATACAGCTGAGCTGAGAAAGTGCTGGTTTTAAAGCCTATTAATCCTTGTAGGGACATTTCCTGCAGCTCAGAGTTAAGTTTCTGAAAGCCACAGTCTATTCAGAACCAATCGATCCCTAGGAGAGATTATGTGCCAGAAAAACTCATAATGATCTTTTCTACTATGAAGTCTGTTTTAGGTTTTGTTATTCAAACCATTTATGAAATAACAGAATGGATTCCATTGATAGGAACATTCTGATGATAAAGTAGGGAATCGATCCCTCTGACAATAACATTCTGCTTGCAAGATTAGTATTTTTTTTTCTCTGGCCCGATGGGTTTTCCTTTAAGTAGAATTCACCATAATACAAGATTACCTAGCAAGATTGTCCACAAAAGGTGCAGTGTCAGGCCGCTGTGATAATGGAAACATTAACACCTCAAAAAGAATGAAAAAGTGCAGGAATTTAATATGATCTGGTATAAAATACGTATCAGCTGGACCTCTGAACCTGAGGCAAAAAAATATGGAAAAGCGGGAGCAGGGTCTTCATGCCACACATTTGGCTTCTGCGGTGCTATTTTTCATCCTGCAAATGGGATACACCAGCTCTGTACCCAGGTCATGTTTATTGCTTCAGTCTGCCAGTCCCAAGAACGTCCCTCACAGAGACAAGCGTAGGATATGACGGCAGATAAGAACCTTGAGACCAAGTTCATTCCGGGTGCAGTGCCTTAGGCCCCAGATGATCTCTGGCTTTCCTGCTTGATAGGGCATTAAATAATGTGCTCCATGATCTTTATCATGAAAGAATGCACGTGACCGTCTCCATGCGCCATCCAGTGGAACACAAACACTGCCTGGTGTCTTCTTACAGAAACAGAGAAGATGACGCCAGAAAGGGGCTAAACATCTATAGGCATGCAAGTGCGTCCCGTTAGCTCCATCTTTAGATGCGTACACACACATACACACCTATTTGTTTTTTGTTTCTTATTTTTACTTTATGTACTTTTTTTTTTTTTTTATAAAGGCCTTCTGCTTTCCTATATTCGTTTGCTTTCAGCATAGAGGCAGTACAAGACAGAAGAGAAGTTTCTGGAGAAACATGCCTTAAAGACTGAAATTCCAGCACGGTCCCACTGCCTGGAGTCATTGCTTCTGCAGGGCAAGAGACAGACCCCCAGGCCTGGTTTGCACTCCAGCAGTGAGGCGTCATGTTGCTTGCAAGAACTCAAACTGGTCCGTGTTCATTCTTAGAGGAAATTCCTCCTCCATCTGTTAACCAGGCAGAGGCAGAGGGATAGCAACTTTTGAACAAAGGGTAAACTAAGAACTCTTGTGGTGCAATATAAAACTACAAACAGTGTATCGATAGGGAAATAGCCACATAATAAATTAGGTTCACCCATCTATCCCTTTTTCAGTTGCCGGTCTCTAATATTTCTGAAGTAGCAACCAAAGCAAAAAGAAACTCAGAGTCAATGTTTGTTTTGTCTTTAACTCATTTCCCCCACCTCTCTAAGATGACTGCCTGGGTAAGACCTGGGGTCCTTTGATGCTGGCTGAGTGCTAGAACGGGGATCATCAACAAGACTGAACCTTATGCTCCATTTCAAAACAGACTGCCTTCTCCATGGGCATTGTGTGCATCTGTACACTGCAGCAAGCGTTCCAGTGGATCGGGGCAGTAGTATATAAACTTTATCAGAGCAAATAAGTCAATGAATGTGGACCTTCCTTACATGGGCTACCCATCCAGCAGAGCAGCTGTCAGGTTAGGGCCAGGAAGATCCGCCCACCTAGGTTCATTTCATAATTTTTCTTTCCCCTTGGCTTCCCCAGGTCATGGTTTACTGCTGGGCAGGCACAAGGCTGTGTGTGACCAAAAGTGAAAGGGAACTGGCAACTCTTTTGCATGGCACTAGTGCCAGACTGAAATTACCAGGGTAAAGGCCTACCTGACCATGCGACTAACTCAAGGAGTTAATACAACTTTGTTATTTCACACACGCAGAGCACTTCTGTTTCACTTCATCAAGGGAGAGCACTTTAGCTGCAAATAGGTTTCCAGCTATTATTTATGTTTAATTGTTGTTTTGGTTACTATGGAAAATGCTAATCGTTATTTTTTTGTACCTAGATCCTAGCCATTACAGGAAAATACTGATTAACATAAGAGCATCTATTCTGCAACCTTATGACAGACTCATACTGTAATTGTGGATTACAGACCCACAGAAGTATTATTTCAGATCTCAGTGGCCTGTTCTTATTGGACATTTCAAATGGGCTCAGTTCTAGTAACTGTTGGTTCTGGAGAAATCGAGACTCTTTGCAGGTTAGGTAACACAAAAAAAATTATTAAAAGCCAATGATATACCTGAACTTTCAAGATCATATCGGCCCCTTCAAGAGATGGTCTGTTTCAGGAAGGGCCCTGTGTGCTCTCATGGACATGATCTTTGGCTAATTTTTATGTTGATCCAATAAAGTAAAAACCCGCAAGACTTCTGCTGGACGTAGGGATATCATTTCCAAATTAGTTCAAAGTGGACAAGCACAACCCCTTGGGCTAGTGATGATCCAAAACTTTGTCCATTATCAGGGTATTTACTGTTCAAAAGCATTCACTAATCACAATCTGAGATTAGACTGAAACAATCTGGGAAATATAAGAAAGATGATACTGGGGACTCGTGTATTTTCTTTGAGATTTCTGGAGTGTTTTTAATTAGATCTAAGGCTGCAATTCAATAAACCTCAAATGAATGAAGACTAAGACTTTAGTGCATCTCCAGTATACATTTGCAAATTACATCTCACACTTTTTCCTTAAACACCCAATAAAGCAAATAGAAAGCCAGCCTATTTGCTGCCTGTTCAGGCAACCTCAGACCCCCAAACTCAACTCTTTATTGCTGGTCTCTGAGCTATCTCAGAGACACCCAATTCCAGTCCCTTTACTGCTAGTCGACAAGCTATCTCAGAGACAACCAAACCAAAGCCCTTTTGCTGCTGGGCCCTGAGTTATCTCGGAGACATTTAACTCTAGCCTCTCTGCCCCTGGTCCCCAGGACCATCACCGGGAAACATGGTACCCTAGCTCCTACCCTCTCTGGCTGACTATATAGCGTCTTTGGCTGCTAGACCTTTATTGATCAGCCTGGGGAGTGAGCACACATGTTCGGAGGCAGCCATGGAAGTATATGAAAGGGGGTTTGGCGGTGAACAGCTCACTTGGCTTGGCACCTCAGGCAGGTGCCTGACTTGGCCACCTGTGGTAAAGACCCTTGAGACACCCAACCCCAGCCTCTTTGCTGATGGCTCCAGAACTATCCAATCTCAGTTTCTTTCCTACTGGTCCCTGATCTACCACAGTGACATGCGACCCTAGCTTCTTTAATGCTGGCCCTCGAGGGAGTGGGCAACATGAAATGGATCTGGGATCTGCCAAGTACATTCTAGAGATCTGGACTGGCCACTGTTAAAGACAGGATGTTGGGCTCGATGGACTCTTATATCCATTTGACTGTTTTTGTTCATTGAAAAATTCCAACAGAATTGCAGTAGAAGAGTAGCCTAGTGGTTAGAGCAATGAGCTATGAACCAGAGAAGCCAGTGTGCAAATTCCACTGCTGCTCCTTGTGACCTTGGGCATGTCACTTCGCTCTCCATTGCCTCAGGTAAGAACTTAGATTGTGAGCCCTCTGGGGCCAGGGAAATATCTACAGTACCTGAATGTAATCTGCTTTGAAGTGGCTGAAAGGCGTAAAATAAAAGAAATAAGAACTTTAAGTGGCATTATCTCAGGCTCTTTCACCTCTTAGACAAATGGAGGTCCATATTCAGTCACTAGCCAGATTGCAAAGTTAGCCAGAATCACTTATCTGGCTAACTTTGGAGGAATATTTAGTGGTGCAGCCACATTACTGAATATAGATGGCTATCTTAAAGATAGCCAGATCAGTTCATCTGGGCAACTTTAGGATAGCGCTAAGGCATGACCAGAGTTAGCCAGATAGATTATCATCTAAACTAATTCCTCCCAGAAATGGCCCTGGAATGCCCCTGCTGAATATGTTCTCCTAAATGTTCCCAGGGGAACTCAGCTGGGTAACTACAGGGCAGTGTTTTTTCTGACCAGACTTAGACTCAGGTAAGCCTGGCTGGATAGTGCTCAGTAATGGTGCTAGCCAGCTAAACCTAAGCCCCGCCCACACAATGTCCCCTACTCTCCCCCTTTTTCACTTGGGCTAAATTTTACCCAGGTATAAAGGTGACCGGGCAGATTCTTCCTCCTCCTTTGTACATCCAGCTCAGTCAGAACCATGGCTGGGATCAGGCACCATGAGCCTTCTTGTGCAAGTACCAGGGGAATTTTTTCTCTTATTTTATTTTCCTACTGTCCCCAACCTGTCTAGTCTGGTCATTCCAGTGACAGTCCTGGGGGGGGGGGGGGGGGCCACACACCAGGGCCTCTTTCTAGAAACCTGCAATCATGGGCCCTTAATTTAGCCACTAGGTGTCGCTCTTAAGCAATGACTCTGACTCCCTCCTCTGTTGGGGATTGTGCAAGCCACATTTGCAGCACCTCCAACTCCAGCCGACTCGGGGGGTGGAAGACTCGATTTAGGATAGAACCAGAGGATCTTCCGTATGGTAAGGCACTGCACTTGATACCCGAGTCACCAGGCCATCCCTAACCTAGTACCTTAGTGGCAAGCGATGTGTATTGCTGCACGGAGGACCTGGGTTTGATTCCCAGGCTCAGCTTCTGTTCCGCCGAGTTAGCTGGGGCAGGGGATGCCGTGGAGACAGCATTCACAGCCCCTGGGAGAAGGAATTTAAATTGGTGGCCAGACTTAGGGTCCACATGAGCTGGGTTCTCAAGGGAGCCATAGTTTATGGCCTCTGGTCACTGACTGTCAACTGCGATGGCTGGGGTAAGTTGGGAGAGAGATACAAAAATGGGAGGAAAACCCCCTAGCTAATTGTGAATGAAAGCTCATGGCACTGTAGGCCAATAAAGGCCTGCTCCGATGGCACTGGAAGTCCAAAGGAGCTGGGGGAATCTGCTGGCTCCCTCCCACCCCCCCCAAAAAAAAAAATTATAAAATAAAGAAATCCTGTAGAGCAAAGGTAACGTTACCATCCGGCAGTTAAAACCATTATTAGGTTATAGGTTCTTGGCCTTCAAAGGGTGTTTATTTGTAAAAACTACATGCATATTTATTTATTTAAAATACTTGTATACCACTCTATTGTCAGCTCTAGCCAGCTAACATGTCAACATCCATGAAACAGGATATTGTGCTGATTTTGCTTTAACCAGTAGGGTGTCACAGGAGTTCGGTGTCCTTACCTATCTAGGGGAGACTCCAAGACACAGGTCATGGTTTGGCTAATATGGTCTGCTCTCCACCATATGTTTCGTGTAAATGTATGCTTTCAGCTAAATCTAAAATGGGCTGTAGATGATATCTATCTATATAAATTCTGCCTCCTGTTTTTAGCTGTGGCGAGAAGTTGGCGTGCCCCTGTGGAAATCACATACTTAAACCACCAGGGACTGTGGTTCCAAGTCCAGCTGTCATTTCTTATTGGTCATGGCCCACTGACTTCTATTTGTATGTTTCATGACATATACTTTGCTTTTATCCACATGAGAGCTAGCAATCCGTCCCTCAAAATTCTAGTGAGACTCGGCTTTTGATTTAGAGAGTTAAAGAAAAAAAAGAAAAGAAATAGGTGCTACAACCCTCCAGGAGACGTGATCCTGGAGGGGCCCCATTCTGTTATGCAGCTTTTATTCTCACATCCCTCCATACTATGCTCATCAGTACATGAAAAGGAAAGGAAGGGTTTTAATGGAGGACATTATACAGCCCAGCAGCCCAGGGAAATGTACTAAATTACTCTCTTGATCAGTTTATCATGGGTGACAACAATTCTCAGACTGTATTTATCAGCGGCGATGCTTCCTCCACCCAAATTCCTCCACTCATTCCCCAGCACTTGGGTGATCGGGTTTAGACTGGCAAGGGCGGAAATCCATGCAGTTAACCCGAGAAGTGGCAAAAGCTCTATGATCTGCTCTCTTGATTTCATTTTGCATTATTTGCTACACCTTCTTATAGTGGCATGAAACTGATTCAGTCATGTTGTGGCAACAAGACCTTTTGAAACCACTTGAGTCCCTTCTGCACTCACTGGAGACACTTTTTAGTGACCAAATTCTGCAAAGAAAAATAAGTAAATAAATAAATAAAAAGTCAATTCCCTAGTCACACAGTTAAGCCCCATGGCTTTTCCTACTCTGTGTGCTGAGTTAACTTCTCTGAAAATTCAGTCCATCATACACAGATAGGGACTACATCTGAGGATCCCAGCAGCCAGCTGCTACCTGAAGAGGCTTTGAAAGTTACTGTGATTGTGCTAAAGTGCCCATGATTGAAGGAGACTTTTGGGTCCCCAAAGGCAGTTACATTAGCTGCCATAATCCCAAAGATCAGTGGTCACTATTTGTTTTGTTTCACTCCTGTTCCCACATAAATGGGCAGAAGCTGAAACAAATATTTCTCTTCTGTTCAGCAGGTGTTGTCTAGCAAGGTAACACACTGTGCATGAAAACTCACAAACTACTGCCATAATGCGGGTATGAAAATTAGCTCGCTGGTATTTTGTCATGTGACCACCCATCACACAACACCCTCTACAAGGTATGGCAGCAAGAGATAATAGAAACACAATTTCTCTGCAGCTAGAAATGGATAGTTCCCAGGTATTGAACAGGCCTGGGATGTAGGCATGGACAACATAAGCAACTGTCCAGGGTGCCAAATTCTGAAGGCATCAAATATCTAGGGCCCAGAGGAGCCTAAGTCTGCTTGCTTTAGAGCCATGTGCCAGCACAGCTTCAAAGAGGCAACACCATGGGCACCCAAATCTTAAATCCAGCCCTGCTACTGAACTGATGGTCGGCCATGTTTAGCTGAAGAGCTTTATGGGCTTACATCAAGAGAAGGGATTCTGGCTCTGGAATCTTCCTTGCTTTCAAGAGTTCAGGTCAGTTAGGGTGGGGGCAGCGATGGTAGATAATGAGGTTGCTACATATGAAAAGCTGTGTTGGAGGAAGGAATCTTTCTAAGAATTTGGACAATAAAAACTGAAGTCCACAGAAATCCATCTTCATAAATAAGAGTGCAGCAGCTTCTTGACCAATATAGGTCCTAAGCCAGGGACCTCAACTATGAAAAATGGCCGGCCTAGGAAACACAGGGACTAGGTGGCAAGGCCAGCAGACACCTGTCCATTCATTTTTGGTTTAGCCTGGCTTCTTCTTTCTGTGTCCCCTTAAGAGGACTGATTGTTATTCTAGAGTCTTATTCTGAGCCCCTGGAGTCCTCTTGGGTGAGAGTGTATTGATGATCTCTCTCCTTCTTAGACAGTTTGGCTTTGACTGATGGCCCTGTGCTTGTGCTCTCTCCGTGCTCCATCGAGAGTTTTACTGGTCTTTGGAGAGCGTGGCTAGCAGTGCCATCATTCTGCTCTACCCCCTGCTTGCCAAGCACCTGAGATTTGGTGGCCAGTTTCTGCCGTCGGGGTGGAACGTGTTTTTTTGCATATAAGAAGAGGGCTGGGTCAGGCATGGCGTCCTCATCTTCAAAGCTGCTCATCTGCTCTCTCTGAAAGGAATCTCTGGCTGCCCCTCTGCTGAAGGAAGACTCCAGTGCCTGCCTCCGAGTGGCATGAGATTTATGGATCCGTTTCTTGGGTCTTGCCTCCTGGACAGTTTGTCCAGGTGTCATTCTATCTGGAGGTCTCTCTGAGGGTCTCCCACTGTGCTGGGAGCCTTGAAGCTTCTGCTTGGTGGCATGCAGCTGGAAGGAGAGATAGGCGGCAGCCTCTGTCTGCTTCTGTAGCTCCGTGTTCATGATGGTCACCCGGTGGCTTCGCCGTTTCAGTTCCTCCAAAAACCTCCTCTCCTTGTCCCTCAGGTTGGATCGAAGTGCAACCACCAGGGCCTCCCTGTGCCAAAGTTCTTTTCGCAGCTCGGAGTTGACCTTCTCTTTCTCACTCAGTTTGGTTTCCAGGATCCGACATTTTTCTTCCATCTCCTGCTCGATGCTGCCTAAGAACAAGAAGGAGATAACTTTATGTTCACTGTGGATGGAAAAGCATATACATGTATCTAATGTAGAATTCATGAATGCAGCAGCAAAATATATTTCTCATTGCAGACTCAAGTGTTAGTGATGAATGACTAAATGCCTCCAGGCAGAATTCTGCTCATTTGTATATTGTCAATAGTTCAATGAACACAGGGTTGCCAGTGAGTACAAGGATAATAAAATCACCATAAAAACCATCTAGGATGTGGCATGGTCAGCAACACAACAAGAAACTATAGTATTGGGTTCCATACTTCAAACAAGATAGTAGAGAATTGGGAAAAAAAGTAGTACTAGCTGGGGACATTAATATAAGGGCTGGAGGGCTTTAGCTGTGTTGAGTAGAGCTCGTCTCATTGGACAAAAAAGAAGTAAAAGGAGAACGCTAGGGATCCAATTTTATTGAGGGTTTTTTTCTATCAAATTTATCAATCATTTTGCTTTTTGTTGTTTACCAATATATCCCTGTCCACGATCTGTCATTCCAGCTGCCACCGCCTCTTCCCTCCCAGACTTCGATATCTCAACTTTCATCCAAACCATGCAATCCTATAACTTAACGACAGTATGTAGCACATTTTCAGCCAATTGAATTGTTCCATAGCAAAGGATGCTGCCTTTTACAGCTATCTCTTACTTGGCTGGCAATGCAACAGTTTTACTCTGCACCCCTCTTAAAATGTTCTTATTCTGTTGCTTCACTGACAAAGCTGCAAGCATCACCTGTAAATCTAGGGTGGTCAACTGCTTAGTATGTCAAAGGCCATCGTCCATGTTCATTCTGTCTTGAAACCCCCAAAATCATCCAATCCCTATAAGCCATGAACATATAGAAATGGAGAGCTGGGGATTTTTTTTAATCCTTATTAGTTTTAATTATTAGGTGTTATTTGATGGGTCTGCTGTTTAGAAATATTTTATTGGTGTTTGAAAATTTACATTTTTTATATTAGTTTTTAATTATTGTATGCTATTCTATTTGTCAGCTATTATTAAATGTTGATTCTTTTTATTAGCATGATTTTACTACTATGATTAATGTTTTTTATTTCTTGATTTTAATGTTTGATGTTCTATGATGAATGGTGATAATTCTGTTTTTCCATTACTGCACTGCATAGAGATTCTGGTTTGTTGCAGTTTCCAGTTCAGTTTTTGTCTATATGTTTCTATTTATATTTTATGGTCTGTATTTGGTGAGGGTCTGCCTGTGTTCTGCACGTGTGACCAAGGAGAGGTATTCAGCTAGCTTGTAGTTTCTGTGAAGGAGATCTGTAACAGCCTGGTTTGTTTTGCTTTCCTAATAGGAGATGTATTGGTGTTTTAGGACCTGGTGTAATATTTTCAGAAAATCCATATGTGTGGGTTTGATGCTAGTCTTTAAGACTGTACATGGTAGGGCTCCTTACTATCTGATTGATAGATTGGTCCATTATGTTCCCAGTTGGTAAAAAATATGCATTTGTAGAAGTAGCTTGGTAATAGTTCACTCATTCTGGAATAGCCTATCAAGAACAATAAGATGCTTGGTGTTACATCAGTGAAATCATAGCTATTTTGCTGGGTATTTGGTAACCAAAAGCTGACTACTGTGGATAGTAGGTAACGTTAGTAAGTCTGGTAGTATAGAGATGGGGGGGGGGGGGGGGGGGGGGCAGGGAAGTCAGGCAGAGGAATTTTAAGTTCAGAGTCTGTCAGATATGAGGCATGTGCCACTAGGGTTGCATTAGAGTTTTATTTTCAGACTGGGGTGCTGTTTTATATGTCATTATATTTGCCATTTTAATGTGACTGTATTAATATGTGCTTTATGAATAACTGATAGAAAATGAACTTATCTGGGGGAAGTGCAGTGGGTAGGATGCATCTTATGTGGAGGATGGGCGCTGTATGCTGTAATGTGTATTTGTGTATATTGCACTTAATGATTTTTTTCGGACTTGTAATTACTCGTTTTCAATAAATAAATACAATGTGTTTTTGCATTTCTCTTTTTGCCATGCTACTCAGTGCTCTTCTTTCAGTGTACAGCTCAACCTCTGGATGACATTAGTGCATGCAGAAAGCTTTTTTGCTTTGCCCCAGGCATGCAATCTATTGCACTCTTTCATCATACATAGTGGAATTTATTCCAACTGTTCGGGAACTTTTCTTGGAATTATCTCTGCACTTTGATAAACATGAATTATACTCTAATGGAGCATATAGTACTGCTAATGATTTATACCATTATTCATTTAAACTATTTGACAGCAGTGTGCAAACCAGGCCATGATGTATGGGAACAAAATCTGAATTATAAAGTTCCCAGCTGTGCCACCAATCTTAATCATTTTAGATTTTCCAAACTCACACCCTACAAGTGGGTTTGGTTACAACGTGGGACCTCGGTGGTCACTGCAGCACATTATAATTTCTTACACTGCTCCAGACAGAAAGAAGAGAAGCTTATTGATCATGGATGGATCCATGAAACCGTGACCCCCCGTGCCCAGCAAGGCTTGCTCATTAATAATTAAGCTAATGAAATGTTCTTTCCTGGAGAAGAACGGAGCACCTTGGCGATGAGCCTGTCACTGGACATGAGCTCACTGTCTCAAGGTTTACAGCACTCAGATGGGTTTGTGGTCTCTTAAAGGGGCAGTGGCAACCTCGTCTGCATGCCTACTTTTTTTTTAAATAAAGAAAACAACACGCTCATGGCTGTTATTGGACAAAGGTAAATGCTAAATTGGATCTTTATGGATTGGTAGGTGCTCCTCATTATTGATCTTTATTGGTCAGAGAGGGTGAGATATTGTATATATATATATATATATATATATATATATATATATATATATATATATATATATTGCAATCTCCATGCACTTGGAAGAATGACATTTTACAGACAGGAAATGAGAGATCCCACACATCCAAATTATTAGTAGTTTTCCACCTGGAGAATCATTGCTGAGCTCCAGGGCCCATCCCTTCTGTACTAGCCTGTCCCACTCCATAAGGATTCCTGTTTGGAATGGGGTCCAGACTCTGACATTGCCTGGAGTTTTTAGTCCAAAGTTGACTCCCTGAATGCTATTTGCTCGCACTGGCTGCATTCCAGCAAACTTTCGGCACCTTGTCTAACTTTTGTCAGCTTTGTTTTTTTGTTTTAATTTCAGTTGAGTTAAGCAGGAACATAATACATTTAAGGTGTGTCCCATTATCTACAGCAAGATTTGGGAAAATTACAGCTACTGATCTCATAGTGGCAGAAACAGAAAAGCAATGAGCATGGACGCTATTTAAATAATGCACTAGTGGCCAGGGCAGAGAATGTCCCCATCTGCCCATCCGGTTGAACATTTTTTTGCTGGAAGCTGATCGAAAGTCTGATAAGGCGTGCGTATAGCAATATAGTGAATATTATCATGTTTACCTGGTTATGAATATTTGTAAAAGCAGTGCAAGTTCAACAAACACGTAGGCAAATGTACTATCCAGGGCGGGGAGTGCTTTAGACCACTGAATTATGACGTGGGAGAAGCCCTGGTACTTGAAGGCAAGAATCCCTGCAGCTACCAACTCTGTATGTGACCTTGGACAAGTCACTTTATCTCTCTGTTGACTTAGCAGCTATGCTGTGTGACATCAGACCAGCTTACACTGCACCATCTACTAGAGATTCAAGTGACCTTTGAAGGTTAGGGCATTCATGACTATAACATCTGTTTTAATCAACTGTAACATCTTGTACAATTCAGCCAGACACTAAAGAACAGAGAATCACAAAGATCCATTTTCTGCACAAACAAACAAACAAGCCAATCAACTCCCAGATATAGAATTTCTAAACAACGATCCCTTAATATGTATACCTGTCACAAATCAATGTCTGTCTTTATTACACCTCCAGGGCAATCCGACTGGGTGATCTGGCTGGCCCGCCATGGAGGACTGATTCCTTGCTAAAGTGCTTGCTTTTTGTTCAGTCCGTCTGTTGACTGACTAGGGTTTTCTATATCAATCAAATCAAATGTATTTATCACATGCCATTCCTAGCAGCTGAAAGCAGGGAACCAAACAAGAATAAAATCATCTGAAACACAATAGCAATATACAAGGAATAAAACAGAAACCACGCAGCGCCATGGATAAGCGAGATAAAATAATGTCATTCTAGAAAGGAACACATCAGTTTTTATTTGGTGATGCAATGGTTTATATATATTTATCCAATTATACATCTTGAGTTTGATTTTATGATGTTTATGTGATAATTTTAACCTACTTAGAATGATTTTTTTTTTAAAAGCAGGATATGAGAGATGTAAATAAATAAATAAATACAGCTGGCAAAAATAACTTTTGACAGAAATTGTGTCTCTCCTCCTCAATGAATTAAGAGGACTGGGGAACTGCCTTCCTGGTTTTTCTCCAGGCTTCTCAGCAATAAAACTGACTTGGAGGGTAACTTTTAAACAGGCGCGTAGGTGCACATGTGCGCGCATTCGTCGGCCCGCTCACAGGGACGCGGCCATTTTATAACACGCATGCGTATATGCGTGCAGTTCTAAACTAGCCTGAATGCACGCACGTGTGCGCGCAAGTTTAAGTGGACGCGTGCCCATGCATGCAAATGCCGCTTCTACTGCGTAAGTGGGGGGAATTTAATAGACACACGCGACAACACCATTACCAGTTTTCTAAGTTTGTTCCCAGTTCGCCCAGGTAAGGGATAGGACTTCCAACCCCCCCCCCCCCTAGTTTAAAAGCTCCCTTGTTAGCCCCCAACTCTTTTTCTCCCTTGGTGAACAGGGCCGGCGCGTCCCAATAGGTGAACCAGGCGGTCTTATTCCAACCTCTCCACTCCTTTCTTTGTGTTGGCCCCATCAGGTAGACACAGTGCATACCTATTTATTTTACATTGGTAGACTTTGGGGAATGAGAGAAGTGCACCTTCTTTCAAGGCCATGTCCCTTCCTTTTCCACTTTCCACCTCTTCGTGCTGTATGCATGCTTTACACAACAGTGCAATGCTTGCATGGGGTTCTGAGGCAGGGAAGCATAGCGGTGCCCACATTCATTTAGGATCATAATGGTTGGATGGCTAAAGGAAAAATGTAAAAAGCAAAGCCTGTAAGTGTTGGGCCGTCCTGGTGGCTGGTACTGATTCCCAGGCCTGGCCTCTGCTCCCTAGGCCTGGGGTGGGAGCGTCCCAGCCACTGCTCAACAGAAAATGCATAGTAGCCAGACTCTGGGTGCACGCTTACCAGGTTCTGGAGGAAGCTGCGGTTGTCAGCCCATGGCCGCGGACTGACATCAGAGGGGAGGGGCACTATAAAATCCCAATGGTGCCAGAGGCCACTTCCAGATGAGCTGGAGGCCCAGAGGAACAAAAAAATTAAGAACAATTGTAAGTACTAATTTCTCCTCCATAATAAAGGAAAGGTTCCTACAAAAAAAAGGGGATTTCGTTTTTTGCTAGTACTGCTGCATTAAATCTTTGTTTTTCCTTTGCACTGGATTCGACTCTTTGGATGCTGTAAAAAAATCAAACTGACCAATCCGATTGCCTTAGTCTGGCTGCGTGCCAGAGCAACTGGCAAAGTGGGGAATCCAACTGCTGCTATGGAGAGAGGCTGCTGGAGAAAAGCACCTTCTGCCAAGAAGTAGCCTGCAGCTTTACCGAACTGCAACTTCATTCAGGTGATGTTCTCCACCCATCCCTGAGAGTGCAAACACAGGCAGGTAAGGTGTTTTGAAAGTCTGATTGGCATGCATTAAAAGGAGCTTCCCAGGGAATCTTATTAAGGGAGGCACCGAAGCCACGCAGCAACTGGATGGAGCTCTTTCATTAAAGTGACGCTTTATGCCAGGAGCTGTGTGTGTGTGTGTTGGGGGGGGGGGGGGGGGGTGAGTGGACGTACTCACTGCCATCCATTTAGGCCCTCCAGTCTTTGACTTTTTCCTCCTTCCTCCGTCCTTCCACCTTCCTCCTGACAGCCCAAGCTTCTATCGATGACTTCGGGGACTCTTGAGGAGAGGTGGGGGTATGTGGTCACCAACAGGGCCAGTGCAAGGGTATTAGATGCCCTAGGCAAAAACCTTCTGCTTTGTGCCTGCCCCCTCCTGCCCCTGGTCCAGGCCCTGACCTCGTTCACTCAGGCAGGCCCCCCTCTCATACACACATTTAGGTTCCTTGTCTCATTCGCACACGCACCCTTACACAGGCTCCCTCCCTCTCTCTCACTAACACCATCGCTCTCTCGTTCACACGCAATCCCTCTCACTCATACACACACACACACACACAAACACAAACAGAGGCGCTATTCATGGCCCACTGAGACTCTGCTTCTCTTGGCCACGAGCAGGATGGGCGCCACTTGCAGCCCGCCGAGTCTCTACTCCTCTCGGCCGTGAGTGGGATGGGCTCCGCTCACGGCCCCGTATGGCTGATCTTCGCTGCCCCCCCCCCCCCCTAACGGCTGGCGCCCTAGGTGACCGCCTAGTTCGCCCATTGGGACGCGCTGGCCCTGTTCACCAAGGGAGAAAAAGATGAAGCCCTCTCTCCCACCTCCGAAAGTCACACAATATTTGCTGCACTTTTAGGGCTCGATTTTCAAAGTGATTTACGCACACTAGCAAGAGGCATTCCTGGTTGGAGGGGGGGGGGGGAGGGGAAGCAGAGCTGGGGCAGGGAATGTATAATTATGTGCATTCTTTCAATTTTTTTAAAGATATGTACATAAATGTGCACGCAGAAAGTTACACCTGCTCAAGAGATGTACACACGGACCCCTGGGACAACCGGAAAAATTTCAAGGCATAAGTCTTTTTTTTTTAATTTAAGCTAAAGGACCCCTCAGACGTTAGCTCTCCGTGAGCTGTTCTAAAATTATTCTCCCCAGTTGTAAATAATTACATATGCTTTGGTCTTTATCTGCCATCATTTACGGTTACTCTAAGTGGAGCAGAATTATCCCACAAGAGTTGAGCAGCTCCACTTGTCACATTCAGCTTAACACCGGGGGAGAGGTGTGTCGCGTGGCACGTGTATGATTTGCGAAAGACTTAAAACGTATAACCAATGCCCTGAAGACGAAACTGAAATTTAATGAAGAATCATCAGGCTTTGCAAGATAAAGGCAGCAAGCATGTAAATATTTTGGTGCAGCTCAAATAGTCCAATTCAAATTTCACAGTAGGTCCCCCAGCACAGACCGTGTTTCACAGATAAGCTGCGTTGGGAGGCATAAGGAACAACCAATCAGTCTTTATTTATGTGCATAAGGCCCATTTATGTGCGTAAAACCCAGTTTTATGTGGGTAAATCCTTTTACGTGTGCAGTTCCTTTGAAAATACACTCCATATGGTTGCATTTTCACATAAATGGACTTTGCACGCATCCTTTTGCAGAAAGAACAAAGCTGGATATTTGAAATGGGGTCTTTCCACCTCAGGGTTTGAACAGGAAATTGGACTGGTCTGGTTTTTTTTATAAAGGTAATTTTTGTAGATCTTGAGGACGATGGTGTGATTTTGAATGGATCATCTAGTTATTTATTAATAATTTTTACATTTTCATTTGTATTTTTAGATGAGATGTGTGCTCTTGCCCTTTGTAAGTTGGTACATATAAAGCTTTTTTTGTGTGATGTGCATGATGTCATTTTGGGGATGGGTCAGTTTGGTGATATAAAAGGCTTCACCGTGAATGACAATGAAAATGATGCTGTCGGTGCCCTTTTTTTTGTCTTGAATGAGGTCTGTTTAATTGTTGTTTGTGTTTCTGTACATAGGGAATTGATATAGTTTGATATGGTTTGGGTTTTTTTTTTTGGTTTTTAGAGATAACATGGGAGGGAGCTGTTGAAGGCGATACTATCCCCGACACCGGCAAGTTTTCCCAGCGGTAAAGTTCCTCTGAAGAAGCCTAGCGTGAAACATGTTGGGTTGAGAAGGTTGCTGCTTGAAGTGTTATATTTGCAGAAGCATGGTGGCTCCTTTTCACATTCAATCATGCATGATTATTGAGAATATGAAAACCTTCAAGAAATATTCTTGAGCCCTCTAAAGATTTATGGGACTTCCAGTGGGACACAACTCCCAGCAGAGTTGTTGATTAACCAGCAGCCATCCTTAAATCAATTATTGACTCTCAGGGGACATGCCATCTTGGTAGAAACTGTGTATAAATGCAGAATTTTTAAATAAAGGATTCATAGCGGTCTTCACAATTTCCACGGCTTACAAAATTCCCTGAAGAAGCTGCATTCCATTGTTATATGCAATTGTACAATAAGAAGGTAACTTTCAAACCGGCGCACGTGTTGTGTGTGTGTCTGTGTGTGTGTGTCGGCCTACGCTCAGGAAGCGGCTATTTTATAACTTGTGTACGTATATGTGCGCATGTTATAAAATAGTCTTGTCGTGTGCACATGTGCGCAAAATTTTAAGTAAGCGCGTGCATGGGTGCGCAAATCCCACTTCTACCACGTAAATCCAGGGAACTGTAAAAGAGGAGCACCCTGATGCCATTCCCAGTTTTACCAGTTCGTCTTCAGTTCGCCCAAGTTAAGAGTGAGGTCCTCCAATCCCCCTTGGGATTTTTGAATTATATATATATATGGTGGTGCATTGCATGGGCATGTCTCAGGGTGTCATGTTATATTAAGAAAAAATGCTTTTTGAGATTTATGTTAGAACCTTTTGCTAACTTTAGTAAAGCTGTTGAAATTGTTGCTCCCTCTTGTTAGATTTTTACTATTGATTTGTTTTAGGAATTGTTTTGTTGTACCTTCTCTTTTGTACCACAAAGGTATGACAGAATTATTACCATTGGTATTGTGCTATAGAGAAAAGCTTATGGGACTTCATAGTGAGGGCTGCAGGCTTTATTTGGTGATTTGCCACATATGACAAGATGTGTGCAAATAGAGAAAAAAATGTCAAACTAGATTTCTCTATTTATTGCTCAGGCAACCAGTGTTAGGACATTAACTGAGCTGAGAAAATCATGAGTTCAATAGGACTGCCACCTCACCCCAGTCCTGGTTTTTCTCCTTTGCATGCATGGAGTTACAGTCCTGATTGCCTTAAGAAACGTAGAACTACTAGTCCCTGCATGCAATAGGGTAAAACCAGGACTGGATCGGCCTGTTCCTTATGACATAAAGCCAGGTGGTAACCCTATATCCAATATACCCTGATTTAAGAGTGAGGTTCATTTCCATCAAGGTGTGTGGAAAAAAACCCAAAACCCAACCTATTTGGAGAAACTTATCCCAAGGGAGAGTTAATTAGGCTGCTCAAACAGCACCACCTACTGGTTAAATCAGAGCACTGCAAGCACTGTAAGGCACAGTCAGAAAAGGGGAGCTTCTCCATTAAATGGCCTGTAAGCAAGTTCCATCTTATATGATGAAAGCTGCACGGCTCTGCCAGGCAGGAGAGAGTGGCAGAGGGGCATGAGGAGGGAGGGAAGGGGTAAGCTGGAGCCTGACATTTTGGGGGAGGGGGAGTCCTGTATCACTGGGGCAGCCCCGCTCCGGTGACATCCTTAGGCCTGTCCATAGCCTGGTCATCAGGAGAGTTGGGCCTGGTGCTTTTATCTTGCTCCTCCTGCCGCCGGTATATGACAAATAATTGGCATCAGAAAAAAAAAATTGTGTTATGCCAGGCAAATCCTTCCTTTGGTTAAACTAAGGATTAAGGAAAATGAAAATGTGAAAACAGATGACTGGAGATGACCTGGAGGAAATCATGTCTTGAGTCAAATATGAGGAGCTTTTTGGCCACAATTACAGCTTGCAGAGAAGCTCTTCTGGAAACCAAATATGGTTTTTGTTTTTTTTAGCAGACTAAAATCCAGAGGGTGTTTAATAATGAATGTGATCAAGGATTTAGTTTCTCCACCTTGTCACCGGCATCCACCTTCTTAATGTCCTTTGAACTGTGATAATTTGATACCTTTTCCACTGCTAAGGAAATAGTGACTGTCTGGATACAGCTACAGTTCCCCAGTTGCTCCATACTCCCCCCCACTTGCTCTATGGGATTAATTTAAACCCCTTGATAAATCTGTAGGTGTTTTATTACTTAACCCAGCCTGACACTCTTGTTTGTTCTTTAAACTCATGTCCATCTTCATTAATTAAGGTTTCAGGAGAAGTGCTTGGAGATTTATTACGCTCTATCATTAATATATCTTCAGTTGAAGTCTCCTGTCCTCTTGGATTAAAGAATGTTTTCATTAACCCTTCCCAGAAAAAGCTTTCTCCAGACGTGAATAAGGTGGCCAACTACAGATCTGAAGCCAACCTTCCTTTTCCCTCAAAATTGGAGGGAAGAGCAGCCTTAAGTTAACGTGTGAGGAAATTATAAAGCCAGCAATGTTTAAACCCTTGCTAGTCTGGTTTCTGGACCAAACTCAGCAATGAGACTGCATTGCCTGGTCTGACAATATGGCATATATTTGGCTCTTGATGAAGGTAAACCCTCTGGAGAAGATTTTAAAAGGTGTGCCCGCGCGTCCATGTGCGCGCACTTCCTGGCGTGCACACATGGCCGCGCATACCCGCACGCAGGATTTTATAATCTGCGTGCGCGGGCGCTGCACACAGGGTAAGAGGCAATTTTATAAGATTGCGTGCGGTGACGCAATCGGGGCCTCCCCGAGTTCCCTCCCAGTCCGCTCCAATTAAGGAGCGGACTGGGAGGGAACTTCCAGACCCCCCCCCCCTACCCATACTCCCTCCCTCTTCCCCGCTCCTCCCCACCCCCTAAGTCCTTCCTCCTACCTTTCCTTTTTTTTTGTTTGTTTGTTGCTTACTACTCCATTGGAGCAGAAGTAACTTGTGCACGCTGGACAACTGCCGGTGCACTCTTCCCTGGCCCAGCGGCAAATGGCCACCGAACCGGCCGCCTCCAGCCCCGCCCCCCCCGGACTGCCCCTTTCTCTGCGTGTAACGGTCACTTCTGCGTGTAACGGTGGTTACGCGCGTGGCCGGACCCCTTTGAAAATGCGCGCGGTGCGTGCAAGGCCCGGCCACACGCTTAACCCCCGTTTTTTTACCCGCGTGGCTGATTTCAAATGTGGCCGTTGTTGTACAAAAACAACCCATTTGGTCGATTTTGGTAAGGGAGCATGTGTGCAAAATCTCAGCTTGGATGAAATCAAGTAGGTTTGAACTGAATCCAGCAAAAAACTGAGATGATGTGGATGAGTAATACAAATGAGGAGACAGCCAGTAGTTATAGCTGTCTATATGGAGTGGTCCTGCCTTTGAAATCGCAAATCAAAATGATTTGGGAATGATTTGGGATCATCACCTTACTTTTGATTCACGTATTTCTTCACTTTGCCATAAAGCATGGTTCAAACTAAGATTAGGCCGTCCACTGAAATCTTTTCTGTTGGATGCCTAATTTAATATTGTAATGCAATCCACTGTTTGGTCTCTGTTGGATTAAAGGGATGTACATGTGCCAAATTTTTGTTTTGATTCATTTTTTTTATTTCAGGGGGAGAAGGGAGTTCCTTTCTTGTTTTTGTTTTTGTTCATTTACATTTTTTTTCAGTTCCGTTCATTTCCCAAACCAAAAATATTAGCTAGTCAACCCCCCTAAAAAAAAAAAAAAACCACCAAACCAAAATAGGCCTCCCTGAGACTCTCCACAACCACTCCTGCCCTGCCAATACAACCCCAGCTAGGTTGAGCTGGGCCCAGCCAAGATCATCATGGGCCTCTCTGACCTCCTCCTGTCCATACAAATCTAGCCCAGGGCTTGGCTCCGTCCTGGTGGGTAGGCCTGAGCCCTTGGCTTGTTTTTGCGGGATGTTGGAAGGCCTCCATTTTATTTTTATTTATTTATTTTTTTCTACACAAAAATTAAAATACCCCCAAATGTTCAAGTATTTTCTGAGAGAGGCGAATTTTGAGAGAGGAAGAGAGAGAAATCTGAGAGGAAGAGAGGATCTGAGGAAGGGCTGGTGTTGCTCAATCTTATGAAAAATGTCACTGGAAAAAATATTTATATTAGATACTGCACCAACAGCTCGTGTAAGATGATTCACGGGTGCTCAATGTCCCTGACCCAAAGAGCATACAATCTAAGTCTCAGCATAAGGGGGTTAGGTGCCTTGCACTCAGTAAGCAGTGGCCAGGCAAGTTAAACCAGGATTTCAGGTTGGCAGTTCTGTACTCTGACCGGTACATCATGGTGCCTGCCCTGTGCACTATAAAGTACACGAGGTACTTTCAGGGTTGTTTAATAATCAATTTTCCCTTTATAAGAAACAAAAGTCTGAAAAAACCCCCCCAAAATAAAAAATCCTCCTTCCCTTTGTGATGTAATGCTTTAGGCCAATGCCAGAATGAGGCCTAGTGAAAAAATGTGTCCTAGATAGCCATAATGATGAGTTCATTTTCCAGCTTGCGGATGTCATCTTTCCCCCCCATAAACCTTGCAAAACTGGCTATTTTAATTAAAAATCTTGAATATTTCACAAACTGAAAAGAGCTATTCAGGAAGCAGAATGTGAGCTCATAAAGTATAATCCAGAGCAACTACTGACAGCCAACAAGTTAAGGCCTGTGCAATTTCTCCTGACACCCAAGAGCTTTGGAAGCATTTCAGATCAGGATTTTGCACAAAAATGAATAATCTAACTGGGGAGCCCAAGGTTGTGTTCATACGCTGCTGATCACAGCAGCTGCCACCCAGGCCGGACCTAAGATTATGGTGACCACAGGCAGGAGACTTGGGTGGGAGATGCTGCCCCTGTAAAGCAGACAGCAGCAGAAGGCAATCCCACTTTTTGGATGCCTTTAGAATTTGACGCCCAAGATTCGTGCCTACATTGCCTATGCTTAAATCTGGCCCTGCCACCCTTGGCAGATTGTACCAGCTCCTGCTGCACAGCTGAATGGCGAGAAGATGAGAACCAGCAATCTTTTTTTTTTGTAGCCTTTTGTAATAAGCTAGCAAAGGACACTCAGGAAATGAATCCTCAGGGAAAGACTGACCAGACGTAAATGAGAATGTATTTGTGTTTAATGACTTGAAACAGAATATAGGATAGGCAACCCTAGACCGGGGAGGGGCACCAACAAATCTGATTTTCAGGATATCCACAATAAATATGTAGGAGGTCTATCTGCATGCACTGCTTCGCTGTATGCAAATATTCATTATGGATAGTCTGAAAACCAGATCTGTTTGTTGTACTCTAGGACCGGGAGTTGCCTTCTCCTGATGTAGCTAGAGGGAAGAAAGAAATCCTCAATAATCTGGTTGGCGGGTGATACAACTGATCACGGCAGATAAAGAGCAATCGGGCCCATCCATGCTGTCTAGTTATAAAGGTGTCTGACAGTACTGGGAGGGAGATGGGACGGTAGAAGAGAAATGAATGCTATACAGATAGGACTTATAGTTAGGGACCTTCCTTTTCAGGTTTCCTTTTTTTTTCCCAGGAATTTATTAGCAAAGAAAAATAGGAAAAAAATCAGCAAAAGAAAATGTCTCTGATTTTTTTCACTGATTTTCTTCTATTTTTGTACCTGATTCACTAAGTGGAGATTTTAAAACATGCCCGCTGATTTTATAGCATGCACGCGCCGGTGCGCGCATGTTATGAAATCGGGTGGCCGCGTGCTCATGTACGCACAAGGGGGGGGGGGTGAACTTTTGCAAATTCCGCCTGGCGATGCAATTGGGTCTTCCCCAGTTCCCTCCCAGTTTGCTCCAATTAAGGAGAGGACCGGGAGGGAACTTCCCTATCCCCCTACCTAAACTCCGTCCCTCTTCCCCTGTCCTCCCCACCCCCTAAACCTTACCAGTCTAGCCTTTTTTTTTTTGTTTCGCAACTTACTTCACGGCTGGAGCTGAAGTAATTTGTGCACGGCGGCCGGCTGCCAGCACACGAGTCATCGGGACGCCCCCCTTTGAAGAGGCCCGGCACTTGTGCGTGCACTGGGGTTTACGCGCTTGGCTGGGCCCCTTTGAAAATTTGCGCAGCACGCGCACAGCCCGGCCATATGCATAAACCCCAGGTTTTATGCACTCAAGCCTTTTAAAATCCGGCCTTAAAGGTTTTTCCCATAGACACAAAACTGGAGAAAAGCCTGAATGAATCTGGCCCTTTGTTTGTTATAATAAACACTGATTCATTCCCAGGAAAATAAAGGCTAAAGAGAAGGTTCCTACTTATTCTGTAGCACTAAACACATCCTGATTGTGAGGGTGACGCCCTCATAAGAAGCCGATCGCTCTCATTACCACATCCTTGACCACCAGCCATTTCCAAGATATCGCTCTTTACTTATTTCCAAACCATTTTATTCACTGCCATGGACCTTAATGCTGCTTCCCTTCCACTTATTGTGAGTTCTTTGTGTATTATGCACAAAGAGACCGTATCCATCCATCCATCCATCTAGGAGGGTCCTGACTCAGGACTCTGGCACAATTGCTAGGAATTGGGACAGTAACAGAATGGTGCACACAAATGGATTTACGCATGCACATCTGTCCGTCTGGACCAACCCGTGTGTGAAGGCAGCTATTCCACTCACCCATGATCCAGAGACCTGGTCAAACAGCAGGAATTCCACATAGAAGATATGTGGATCTTCAGGGTACTCTCAAAGGGAATACGCCTTTCCAAACTTGTCTTTCACTATATTTATTTATTTACAAAATTTATATGCCGCACCATCAACACTGCTGGGTGGTTTACAGCCAAAACATAAAATCCATAATAAAACAATTAAAAACAGTATACTATAAACAGAGAAAAAACCAAAACACAAAACGTGAACTAAACACACAAAAATAGGCTGTCAAAAAGCCAGTGCAAATCTGGTTACATCTTAACTCATTATGTCCCAAATGTTTTAAGAGGCCATCCTCTAAACAGGACACTGGGACATAATGGGTTAACATCTCTGATAACCCCCCACACATACACACACACACACACACACACACACACACACACACACCAGATCTACTAAAAAAGATGAGCTTTTACTACGTTCCTAAACTTACCAAAGCTATCTCAGGTGAAAGCTCACCAGGTGGGTTATTCCACAAAACCGGGCCATCAATACAGGGAAGGCGCTCTCTGTATTCTGATAACTTAATTTGCTTACCCAACAGATTTCTTGAAGCAGACCTCAGTGACCTTACAAGTTGATACAGCTTAGGAACAGAACTGACGCATTTTGGTGCGAGACCCTGAATTGCCTTGAACACAAGTAACAACAGTTTAAATTGTACTCGTCAGCTAACCAGTAGCCAACTGTCCCTCTTGAAAGTCAGGATTTCAGTACTGACTCAGCAGGCTGACAGGCATGAATGGACAGACATGATGTCTGTTTGTCTGTCTATCTGTCTTTTAAAGCTTATGGACGAGTCAATGATTGGTTAGCATGGTGTAGATAAAATTGTCAGAGTGCTCCAGGTATCATGGAGAGGCTGAATCAAGCTTCCAAGAAGAGGTGCAAAAGTAACCACCATGGAACAGAGGTAAGGGGCAGACACGTAGGAGAAACCACGCAGACTAGGTGGGCCAAATGGTCCTTATTCGTTAGGGATGAGTAGGCTCAGCATTTTCATTTTGGTTCGTTTTGGTGAGGATTTTGTTCTGGTTTGTTTCTTTCTGGGGGGGGGGGGGGGGGGGGGGACGGGTTCCGTCTCTTATTTTAGTTTTGGCAACTTGTGTATGAAGTTCAGGATTTGTGCACAACTACCTAACTGTGCATATAGTCCGTAGTTGCGCACACAGACTGGTAGTTATGAGCACAAATTGTCAATCTGCACGCACAACTACCAACCTGCATTATCAGAAATGAAACGCTATTTGGAACAAACCAAAAATGGCCTCCTTCATTGTGTGTAGCACATTCATTTCGAATGAATGGTAGCATCCCGATTACCTGTCAGCATGCTACACTGGGCCAGTCCTGGTTGTGTGCCTCATTGTATCTGCAATCTTGCAGTTCAAATTTCTTTCAGAAAAAGAAAGACTGTACAGTCATAGATGGAATGGGGCAAAAACCAGGACTGGCTCATTTTGTCCAAGTGGGCCTGGCCAACTGGCACCAGATTTTCAGGATTGGCTAATCCAGTCCTCCCAGTTTACCCCATGAAATTCTGGTCTTTCTTTCCTAGTGAAATCAATAGGGATACCTGCACTACAGAGCCATGCAGGCAGTGGGACTAAGCCCAGTAATGTATCAACCTGTCCTAAATACAATGGAGCCAGTTGGGAACCCCTATGTCCAAGATGACCTGAAGTTACCTGACAACCCTATATCTACCAATGACTACTTCATAATCTTATATATTCTGTATTTTTTAAAAGAAATAAAATGAAATTTGGAATTGCTACAATATTTGCACATGGATCCCCAGTTAATTACACAGTGATGACATCATAGCCTACTTAGCTGTAACATGGACTGAACAGCAGAAACCTAATTGCCACAGAAGTCATGTTTTGTTTTGTTTTTTTGTTTTTTTAATGCCAAGTGCTTTTCGGTGAGGTAGACCAGGATCTCACAACCAGGGAACTTGGCTGCCCTCTCCCATCCCTGACCAGATTAACTTATCTCCTAAAGCTTCACTCTTACCTTGCTGGATCAGTCCCAGTTGCTTTGCTTCAAGCTGGCAGGTCAGTTCTAAGAGAGTTAAAAAAAAAAAAAGAAAATATTATTTGAAAAGCCTCATGCTAGGATCTGCCCTGCAAGCACCCCTCCTTTCAGTTAACCAGAATAAAGCACGTAACTGTGCAAAGAGCTGCAGAAAATGCCACAGCTCGCAGGCACAATAACAGGAGCAGATCATAGTAACTGCAAGTGCGAATCGATTCATTGGCTCATCCACCGTAGATTAGATTTTCCTTTTTGTACATTTACTGTATTTCCTGGCCTCTCTTGTGCTTACTCATCGGCTTGACTGTCTCCGTCTCCGTTTGTTTTTGTTTTTTTTTTTTAAATCGTATTTTGGCTCGGGCAGATTTCTCCAGCTCCCTTCACCTTCCACCTCAATCAGAGCTGGGATCTCTTGGGGAATGGTGCCATCAGACTTCATTCGCAGCTACCCTACTTTTGTAATACACTTCTATTAAGGGATTTTCAGAAAATGGGCGAGAAAAATGATTTGTCAGAGAGTATGAACGAGCCATGTAGAAATTGAAATAAATGCACTGAAATCCTTTAATCTATGGTTAATACATCAAGAAACACTAACCAATGGCAAGTTAACATTAACAATTTCTGTTTTCTACTTCTAAACTCTCTTTTTTCCCCCCAGACGTGACTATTGGCATCACATTGTGCCCCAGTCTTACTGAAGTTTTAGCTGGGACTGAATATACAGTAAAGACAATGGATTAAATGATGACTTAATTACAACTGAAAAGCAAAATTTGTTTTTGACCCTGACACTTTGCATGCTCAACACCACGTTTCTGGCTGTGCACTGGAGAATATGGTCTCCTAACCCACCTGGGTACATGCGGCAACCCTTTAATGTTCTGCCTTTGGGACGTTTATACTTACCTAAAGTCCCGGAAAGGAGGTGCACAGCTCTGGTGCTTAGGGGCCACAGACAGATCTGGTTTTCAGGCTATCTACAATGAACACTCATCAGGCTTATTTACCTCCGTTTGATTTCCTTGGATTGGTTTCCTTGGATTGTGAGCCCTCTGGGGATAGGGAAATACCTACAGCACCTGAACGTAATCCGCTTTGAAGTGCCGAAAAGCGTAGTATAAAAATCTAAAGTAAATAAATAAATACCTGGAAAACCAGACCTGTCTGTGGCCCTCCCCGAGGGCCAGGGTGGCGCCCCTCTGCCCAACAAGAACCTCCAAAGCCTCAGCTCACACGTCATAACGTCTGCTGTTTTCTGATGGACTGGAGGTTGATTGTACTTTCAGAGGAATCCTATCAGAGAGGAGTTCGGCGGCAGGGCTGAATATTATACATGTTAGAGAATGATAGGAAAGAAATATTCTCACAGAAAGGATAATGAGCAGATCTAAGGATGCGCGCCCAGCAGGAGCTCACGCCACACCACCACTTGGCCCGTGGACCCAAAATTATGTTAACTCTACTGCCTTCTAGTGACAGCGTGAAGCATATGGCAAATCATTTCATGATGCAGTGCTTCTCAACCAGAGTGCCTGGGCATCGTCCTCCTCCCGGGCTCACGCTGGTTTCTACTGGACAGGGCTCCAAATCTCTTGCTTGCTGTTATGCTCCTTTTTTTGCCGGCGGGGGTGTGAGGGAGGGGGAGCGAGAATTGTGCAAAAATGCGGTCTTGTGCGCCACGAGGAGTGAGCCAACGTGAATGCGTGCCACAAAATAAGAAAAGCTGAGAAGGGCTGCCATAATGCCTTGCAGCTGGGTCTTCCTCAAGCATTGCCCCCTACCAGAGGAATGTAACTAAATTTGCCAGTGGAGGCACCCAAGGGGTTTAATCTGTAAGCCACTTTTGGCTTTTTTATGGAAAGGTGAAGATAAATGTAAATAAATAGGGAAAAACAGTAATATGAAAAAAACTGGCCCCTTTTTCAAATGCTCTCTCCAAGACCAAATGCATTGGCTTAGTAAATCAGGGCATAAAAATATGAAGGGGACATGTAAATAAAATGTGAGGCTGTCTCTCCTGAGATCCGGATGAGGGAGGGGGAGAGGGATTTACCCCAGTTTGGGCCTGCTGTGGGGGTGATGCACTCAGGCCCTGGGTGGGAGGATGATTTGTGCAGTTGTAGGGGCGACCCCTGCTGGCACATGAAAAGTACTGACAGCTTCAGCCTTGGAGGTGAGTTCTCTTTTAACCTTTGCCCAGTAATATTCCTGGGAGCCGCCATATTTGAGAAGAAGACAGGGAGAGGAATGGAAGACAAATGCATAAAAGCCCTCCAGCATAGCTGTCAACTTTCTCTCTTTAGGAGGGAATCTCCTCTTTGGTCATGAAATGGTTACAATATCATCAGGTCACTCTCCTAATTATAAAAGCCCAAGGTCTCAAGGACACCAGAAGATTTTCCAACACTGTTGAGCTGCATTTTAAAATGGTTTCCCACAATGTTCGTGATCCATTTTATTGGTGTTGCTACCCATGCATTTGCCAGAGAATATTCATAGAGCCACGTGAGGCCAGAAACTGAGGCTGTGACAATAAACCCGGGAGATCACTCAGTCCTATTTGGAGCTTAAGAAAACAGATTTTTCTTTAAAGAAACTGGTTATCTCCCCCATCAGTCATTCAGAGAAAAACCCCAAAGAGCTGTCTCATAGCAATTGGCAGTAATCAATACCCCACATGCTCAGCTGCAGACTTTCTGCTGACATTTAGGCTGTTTGTATCCATGTCATTCATCAAAGTCAACAACCTTGGAACAACTGCATGACCTCCATACACACAATCTGTAAGGAAGCTTGATATAAGGGACTCTGCTCTACGGGGGAAGAAACAGGAGTCCATCAAATTCTGTTGCCAAGAGCTGAACGTCCATCCAGCGCATCTGCCCAGGGCGCACTCTCCCACTTGGAGCACTACTTTCACTGCTGCGGCCTACACAGACTCGCCCCGATATGGGAGCTGTACAAAATGTCTGGAGCAGGGTTCTCATATGTTCAGCCCTGAACACTACTACGGCACTCTGGGAACAACCGCCATGATGACTGCTGAATCCTGGGGAGAAGTGGAGAGGAGAGGTTGGGAGGCAGATGGCTTCTTCACCTGCTCCTGCTCTCTTTCGGGCACCTGTGGCTAGAAAAGCCACCTCATCCAGGTCAATCTGAAGATACTGATCCAGTTCTAGATTATGAAATGGGGCGAAACTAGGAGTGGATCGGTGTGTGTGGAGAAGGGGGGGGGGGGGGGGGGAGGGGGCAACCATACCTGTAAGAGACCCATGCAAGACTGTGCACCTAATGGCATTAACATAAAATTTCTTGCTATGGGGAGTCTGAACTTCTCAAGTTGAGCCATAAGAGCATAATGTTACACTTGCTGGCTGTGGAGCCCCGCGGCCGGCTTCACTCACCCGACGCCACGTCACCGTGACCAGATCAGTCCCAGACTCCTTCGCAGCAGCGGGCAGCCGCCGCTGACACCGCCCTTCATCTTCGCGGTCCGGAGCCGCCAGCTACGCTGCCGACCTCCTGTCCCTGCCGGCGTCCTCCCAGGCGTGCGTGTCTCTCTGCTTTATTTAAAGGACCCACGCCGGGAAATTCCCTGCAGCCCTCACTGATGACATCATTGCCCAGGAACTACTTAAGGTGGGCTCCTGCCTTCAGCCCTTGCCTTGGCAACAGGTCTGCTGCTTCGGAGCGCAAGTTGCTGAGTTTCTGCCCTTCCTTCTTTCATCCCTTCGACTGATCTTGGCTTGACACTGGACTGGACATCGACCCTCGCTTCTCGCCGCCTGCCTTGACCTCTGCCTGGCTCCGACTGACTTTGAGTATCGCTGCTGGCCCCTGACCTCGGCCTGAGTTCCTGCTTTGCTTCTTCTCCGTACCCCTGGCTGTTCATCCACTGACTCTTCGGCATGCTGCCTGCTACGCTTCAGTTACCTGGACTTCCACCTCTGCAGAGGCCACACCTAAGTCCAGCCAGCCCCAGCACCCGAGAGCTCAACCTAAGGGGAACGTGGGCTGGTAGTGGTGAAACTCCAGCTGGGCCTCTGCTTCTACCTGCCTCACCTACTGACGGTGGGGACCTGTGGGGCTCCTCCCCACAGGTAGCGTCAACTCCCCCTTGGACCAAGGGTTCACCAGCAGAACACATAAACTGTCATGAGGGCTTGTTAAGCTATTGTTTATCAGGCTCTGACTAGCTGCACATCTGGTTTATGAACAGAACCAGGATCCTATAGCAGAATTTACATCATGGACAGGGAAAGTAAACATGGAAGCCAAATCTTGAGTAGGCGGATGGACATGTGTGATGTGTTTGTGAGTCCATGAGGGGCAGAATAAGAGTAAGGCACCATGACCACACTTTAACTAAGCTGCTGCTACCAATTATAATTTTTTTTTGGTCAAGCTATTTCCTTTTGTTCCTTTCTGCTGCCAGCTCAGTCGGAACCAGGGCTGAGATCCAGTACCGTGAGCCTTCATTCTCAACTGCCGGTATCCCTGCATTATAACCAGGGCCAGGCGGTCACCTAGAGTGCTAAAATTATGGAGGGGGGGTGTGTATGTGTGGAAAAATTCCCTCCTGTGTGAGGCATAGAGGGGTGTCGTGCCAGATCTAATACTGCCGAAGAAGGGAACACAGCGCTGGAGCCACGTCCGCTGCTAGGAGGGATCACTGAGCTTGAACTGATGCCAGCAGGTAAGTTGGAGGAGGGGGTGCATGAGTGAAGGTTCGCCTAGGGTGTCAAATACTCTGCACCAGCCCTGATCATAGTGACAGTCCTCAGCCAGGGGCCAAGCATCAGGGCTCCTTCTGGAACTCGGCAATCGTGGGCCTTAAATCTGGCCACTAGGTTTTGCCACTGCATGACATTTGGGACTCCCTCTGCACAGGGCCTGTCAACGCTGACACGAGGCTGAAAGGCACTGGAGTAACATTAAGAAACACTTTTTTTTTTTTCACAGAAAGGAGGATGGATGCGTGGAACAGCCTCTCACCTCAGTGAAGAAGAGGAGCCCTAGGGCCGCGTGGCAGTTTCCAACCTGCCGCGCGGTGAAGAAGAGGAAGAGTCTTAGGGCCCTGCAGCAGTTTCCAACCTGCCCCATGGCGAAAAGTTGCAGAGGTGCAAGGTCAGAATGAGCTGTAGGACCACGTGCTGGGCAGCCAAAAGGAAAAAACAAGCCACCAGGCAGCTCCTAACCTGCCCCGTGCTGAAGAAGTGGAGGGCCAGGGCTGCTGGGAGAGGCCTTGGTTCTACAGTGTATGAGCATGTGTGTGTATGTGTGTGTGTGTGTGTGTGTGACTGAGCATAAGTGGAGTGTGTGTGGGTGCCTGAGCATGTATGTGCGTGTTTGTCTGAGCATGTGTGTGTGTGTCTGAGCATGTATGTGCGTGTTTGTGTGTCTGAGCATGTGTGTGTGTGTGTGTGTATGGGTGTCTGAGCATAAGTGGAGTGTGTGGGTGTCTGAGCATGTATGTGTGTGTTTGTGTGTCTGAGCATAAGTGGACTGTGTGTGTGTGTGGGTGTCTGAGCATGTATGTGCGTGTTTGTGTGTCTGAGTATGTATGTGTGTGTGTGTGTGTCTGAGCATAAGTGGAGTGTGTGGGTTCCTGAGCATGTATGTGCGTGTTTGTGTGTCTTAGCATGTGTGTGTGTGTGTGTCTGAGCATAAGTGGAGTGTGTGGGTGCCCGAGCATGTATGTGCATGTTTGTGTGTCTGAGTATGTATGTGTGTGTGTGTCTCTGAGCATAAGTGGAGTGTGTGCGTGTCTGAGCATGCATGTGCGTGTTTGTGTGTCTGAGCTTGTGTGTGTGTGTCTGAATATAAGTGGAGTGTGTGGGTGCCTGAGCATACATGTGTGTGTGTGGGAGTCTGAGCATAAGTGGAGTGTGTGTGTATGTCTGAGCATAAGTGGAGTGTGTTGGGAGTTTTGCAGAAGCGGAGTGTGTGTAGGTATCTGAGCATGTGCATATAAGAGGAAGCATGTGTGTGTGAAAGAGGGAGAATGTGACTGTGTGTGTGTGTGTGTGAGAGAGAACACTGAGACAGATGCAAGCTCTAGGGATGATGAAATAAGATGTCTAAATAGTAGTACATTTTGAGCAGTAAAGTCTTTATATCAGGAAATGTTGAAGTATTGAAGCATAGGGTGTTCTCTTTGTCTGTATCGCTCCATGGTGAGACCGCACCTTGAATACTGTGTACAATTCTGGTCGCCGCATCTCAAAAAAGATATAATTGCGATGGAGAAGGTACAGAGAAGGGCTACCAAAATGATAAGGGGAATGGAACAACTCCCCTATGAAGAAAGACTAAAAAGGTTAGGACTTTTCAGCTTGGAGAAGAGACGACTGAGGGGGGATATGATAGAGGTGTTTAAAATCATGAGAGGTCTAGAACGGGAGATGTGAATCGGTTATTTACTCTTTCGGATAGTAGAAAGACTAGGGGGCACTCCATGAAGTTAGCATGGGGCACATTTAAAACTAATCGGAGAAAGTTCTTTTTTACTCAACGCACAATTAAACTCTGGAATTTGTTGCCAGCGAATGTGGTTAGTGCAGTTAGTATAGCTGTGTTTAAAAAAGGATTGGATAAGTTCTTGGAGGAGAAGTCCATTACCTGCTATTAAGTTCACTTAGAGAATAGCCACTGCCATTAGCAATGGTTACATGGAATGGACTTAGTTTTTGGGTACTTGCCAGGTTCTTATGGCCTGGATTGGCCACTGTTGGAAACAGGATGCTGGGCTTGATGGACCCTTGGTCTGACCCAGTATGGCATTTTCTTATGTTCTGTGTCTGAGCATGTGTGCATTTGTGAGTGACTGTGTGTGTCTGAGCATGTATATGGGAGAAAGAGAGGGATCTTGTGTATGTAAGAGGGAACATGTGTGTGTGTGAACATGTATATGTAAGAGGGCGGTTCTGTGAGCATGTATGTGAGTGAGAGAGAGGAAGCATGTGCAAAGGAACATGTGCGTGTATGAGGGAGAGGGCTTATTGCATGCGAAAAGCCCTGTTAATGCATGTGATTGCACCATATCAATGGGTCCAGAGCCTTGGGGAGGAAGAGAGAGAGAGAGAGAGAGAGAGAGAGAGAGAGAGAGAGAGAGAGAGAGAGAGAGAGCACCTGGCCATAATATCATGGCCCATAGGCAGGTATTTGTATCCCTATGGTAGGGCCACCTAGTAACTCGAGGTGAGGTTTAGGTATTAGTGTAAGGGGTTAGGGGCCACTTTGACATTCTACGTGATACCTACGAGCAGAACAGTGGTCTCTTGTGAAGATTTGATGACCTTCGGAGTGAGGAAACTCACTCCAAGATGAGATTTGTGCAGTGTTCTTTCAACCTAATAGTTTTAATTTTTGGATGCTGTTTGATATGTCTGCTGTTTGTAATTATTTTATTGGTGTTTGAGAAATTTAAAACAAATTGAATTTTTATTTATTGGATCTTCCATTCACCAGCTGTTTGGAAATCTTCTTTTTATTAGTTTGTTTATACTATTATGATTAATGTATTTATTCTATTTCTTGATTTTCATGTTTAATGGCTGAGGATTGGTGATTTCTGTTTTTCCATTGTTGCATTGCATAGAGTCTGACTTCTTGTGGTTTTCCTATTCAGTTTTTGCCTGCATGTTTCTATTTATATTTTATGGTTTCTTTTTCCTGGATTTGGTGAGGGTAGGCTGTGTGATGTGGAGGGGTATCCTGCTAGTGTGTAGGAATCTATAATTTCTTGTTTCTTCTATTTTCCTAATAGGAGGTGTATTGGTGTTTTAGGGCCTGATGTAGGGTTGTTACTTTTTTAAGTGCTGGCAGTTAGTGCTGTTTTGGTGTGGGAGGTTTTTTATATTGTAATTGTAATTTACTCATGGCTTTCTGAGGGTCAAACCCACACCTAACACGCATTACAATAGCCCTAAAGCCTTATGGTTCGAAGTGGGGGGGGGGGTTTTGTAGGATTTTCTGGTTGGCACCAAAGAAATGCATGCAAATACTTATAATATTTTTTTACCCTCGGAAGACTGTCCTTTGAATATTCTTTTTCATGCAAAATCTGTTATAAATGCATAATTTTTAACTGTGTACGTGGAGAGAGCAGGAGGCAGGGGTGCAAGGGTATGAGATTTGGCTAGGGCACCTAATACTCTTGCACCAGCAATGGGCACCAGGGGAGGGGGCAGGGCCGGCGGAAGCACTAGGCGAACTAGGCGATCGCCTAGGGCGCTGAGCATTAGGGGGCGCGGAGCCGCTGATGGCCAATGGCCGCCGGTGGACGTCATCCCAATAGCGGCTGAGCGGTGAACTACTGCTATGCTGTGTGCCGAATACACACAGCAAGAAGATCGGCGGGGCCGTGGTGGAGCTCAAGTCACCACGGCCAGAAGAACACAATCGCTCTAAACATGCTGGTGCTCCAGCTCCTTCCTGCCCGCGCGGCCCCGGAAGAAAAATGTTGCCGGAGCCGCGCGGGCAGGAAGGAGGAGGTGCATCAGCCAATGCAGGAGCTTCTCCTCCTTTCTGCCCGCGCGGCCCCGGAAGAAAAATGTTGCCGGAGCCGCGCGGGCAGGAAGGAGGAGGTGCATCAGCCAATGCAGGAGCTTCTCCTCCCTCCTGCCCGCGCGGCCCCGGAAGAAAAATGTTGCCGGAGCCGCGCGGGCAGGAAGGAGGAGGATCATCAGCCAATGCAGGAGCTTCTCCTCCTTCCTGCCCGCGCGGCCCCGGAAGAAAAATGTTGCCGGAGCCGCGCGGGCAGGAAAGAGGAAGAGCATCAGCCGCGTACAGAAGAGGAGCAGCGCGGCTCGAGAAGTCCGGGGCCGCTGCAGAGCCCATCCTGCAGCGGCCGTGAAGAGGAGGCCCAGAGGTGAGAGAGAGACTGAGGGTTTGTACAGTGTGTATGTGTGCGTGTATGAGATGAGTTGAGAGACTGTGTGTGGGAGTGAGGACCTGAATGTTTGCAGAGACAGCATGTGAGAGCCTCTGTGTGTGTGTGAGAGAGACAGCATGTGACAGTGAGAGCCTGTGCTTGAGCAAGACAGCATGTGGGAGTGAGAGAGAGCCTGTGTGCCAGAGTCAGACAGCATGTGCCAGTGAGAGACTGTGTGTATGAATGATTGTATGAGAGAGAGCATGTGACAATGAGAGCCTGTGCTTGAGCAAGACAGCATGTGGGAGTGAGAGAGAGCCTGTGTGCCAGAGTCAGACAGCATGTGCAAGAGAGAGATGGTGTATACATGATTGTATGAGAGAGAGCAAGTGAGAGTGAGTGCCTGTGTATGTGTGTGTGTGTGAGAGAGAGAAAGCATGTGAGAATGAGAACCTGACTGTGTGTTTGAGGGAAGAAGACAGATGGAGAGAAAAGAAATATGTTATAAAAGGAATTGGCAAAAAAATAAGAAAGGGAAGGTGGAAAAAAAAAAAGCCTGTGACCAACTGATTAGAAAACTAAGATCAGACAGCAAATGTAAAAAAAAATAAATTATTTTTTACTGATTGGAACATGTAATCTTTGGGAATGTGCAAGAGTAGCACTTTCTCTATGCGGATCTCACAATGTACCATGAGGCCTGCACAGAGGAGGCAGCAGAATGGGCTTCAGTGCCAATAGTAGCAATCAGCACCTCCGCAATAGCCATACAGCAACAGTGACAGTGGCAGCAGAGGAATGAGAGAGGCTCTGAGGTTGCTGGCAAAAGAAAGAGAGGGGGGTCTCTGCCTTTAGTGTGTGCATGTGTATGAATGGGAGTTTGCCTGGCGGTGTATGTGTGTGAATGCATGGGTGCCTGCCTGAGGGTGTGTCTGTGTATGAGAATGAATGGGTGTCTTCCTGGGGTTTGTATGTGTGAGAATAGATGCCTGCCTGTTTGTGCTGTATGTGTGTGTGTGTGTGAGAATAAATTGGTGCCTGCCTGGGGGTCTGGGTGTGAGAATGAATGTGTGCATGCCTGGGGGATGGGGAGGGAGTGGTGTGAAAATGAATGGGAGCCCGCCTGGGGGTCAGTGTGAGAATGACTGGGAGCTTGCCTGTGTGTGTGTGTGTGTGTTTGTGTGAGAACGATTGGAAGCTTGCCTGGGAGTGTGTGTTTGTGTGTATGTGAGGGAGCCAGTGAGAGCATGAGTGTGTATGAGAAAATCCAGGGGAGTAAGAGTTTGTGGGGGGGGGGGTGTGTGGAGGGGGAGAGAGTGCCTTAGAGCCTGAGTGTGTCAGTGTCTGTGAGAGCGAGAGGTTATGGTTGGGTATAAGAGCATGAATGTGTATGTATGTGACAGTGTATGTGTGAGAGAGAATGGACATGTGAGTATGTGTGAGAGAGAGAGGATAACCTCAATCAAGAGCTCCCATGTATGGACAGCAGGGGCTTTTTAAAATCCTTATTAGTTTTAATTATTGTGTGTTATTTGATATATATGCTGTTTTGAAATATTTTATTGGTTTTAGGAAATTGTAAAAAATGTATATGATTTTAATTAATAGAAATTCTATTTATCAGTAGTTTTAAAATATTATTTTATTAGTATGGTTTTACTATTATAACTGATGCTTTATGCTTCTTGATTTTATTTGTTTTATGAAGAATGGTGGTTCTGTTTTTCCATTGTTAATACACAGAGTCTGGCTTCTTGGGGTTTCCATTTCAGTTTTTTCTAATTTGTGCTCCTTTATTTTGTATTCTGTATTTGGTGAGGGTCTGTCTCTGCTCTGTGTGTGTGACCATGATGAGAGATTCTGCTAGCATAGGGATCTATAGCAATCGGGTTTGTTTTGTTTCCTCAGTAGGTGGAGTATTGGTATTCTAGGACCCAGTGTAATATTTACCCTTGCTTATTCACAGGTAGGGTTATTGTTGTTTGAGTCCTTGGTGTTATTACTGTTATGTTATGATGGGATTGCAGTATAGATTTTGAGTGTCTTTTTTGTGGTGTTTTGTGTTAGTTCACAATGTGCCTGGCAGTGGAAGCTGTTTGTGCTGCTGTTACTGTGAAGTGACACCAGAATTTGAAAATATCTTTCAGTATGATGAGCTGTAAGGGAAACATCCAAGCTCCATTGTTTGGGGGAATTTCAGTGGATGCACAGAGTTACAGAACTGGAGGTACAGGATTTATATTGACATTCTGTTCCTTCCTATATATTCCTGACTTCACTCTCATAGCCACATAGAATCAGTTGACTGAGGCTATCAACATAATTTTATAGTGTGAAACTGGCCAGCTTTTTAAAATAACGCAGAGGACCCTTTGGACTTTTTTATTAACACTTTTTTTTAATAACCAATTTTAAAGCAGGATCCATGCTAGAGATGGTGGGTGAGATGAAGAAATGTCATTTTGGCGCCCCCCCCCCCCCCCAATTCTTCTGTCTGGAGACACCACTGATTTTCTGTGACCTTAAGCATTAGTACAAGAAGGATTAAGGGGGGATGCTGGAGAGGCACACATGCATTGGCCCCCGGGCACCGGAGACCCTTGGTGCGCCACTGGGTGCGAGCCATATGGAGCCGCAAGTGGTGGCAAAGAGGAGTGGAGTTTGGCAGGCCGCAAGCAGTGCCCAACCTGCTTGCGACCCAGAAAACCCCAGTCAGCGGGCGTGATTGAGAATGAGGTAAGGGTCGGGGCCGAGACCGGGGGGGGGGGGGGCGCAAGGGAGAAGGCTCGCCTAGGGCGCCAAATCCCCTTGCACCGGCCCTGGGAGGGGGTGAAGATCCGGAGGGTAGAAGGTGACAGTTTTTAAAGTTTAGGTTGCTGGAAGGAGCTGGGCTTTTTTTTGGCAGGCCCGAGACAGAGACTGAATGAAGTGTGTGTATTGGGGGGGGGAGGGAGGCAGCATAATAATTGTTCACACAGGGCAGCAAAAAAGCTAGCACCAGCCCTGCTTAATATCCCACGATGTATCAATCTGGCCCCATGGCCTTATTGTTATGTTTTGTAGGGTTTGGGTGGACCCTTGGATACTGTGGCAGCTGACCACGCCCACGGGGGGAAGTCCCGTGAGGGGCCACAGGTCAGGCTCAGCTCCGGACACACAAACACAGATTATATCTTTTATTAGATAGTTTATGAAGCCACCAGAGGTGGCGGTAGTGAGTAGAAGGTGGAGCCCGGCTGGGCTAGTATTCCTCAGGGCGCTGGAACTGCGGCTTCTCCGGTAGCAGTGCTGTAGGAAGAAGAACTGAGAAAGTGAGTACACTGAGACATTCACAGAGTCCCCAGTATGGAGAAGCCTCAAGATAGGGAGAGCTGGCCCTAGAGGAGCGACTACCAGATCCCTGGGCACAGAGACTCGTTGGCAAGTACTCACGCAGCAGTTCTCCGTGGAAGATGGCACTGGCGCTGGAACGGAGGCAGGCCCTCGAGGAGCGAGTACCTGGTTCCAGGGAGACAGCTCTGAGGAGTGGATGGTAGTAGTACTCACAGATGGTGTCGGTAGCGAATTCTTCCAAGTAGAAGAGGAGATGGATGCAGGCAGTGGGTCAGGGAACATGGGCCCTCGAGGAACGAGTACCAGTTCCTGAAAGCGACCTGAAAGAAGCAGAGAGGCCCCCGAGGAGCAGGTACCTTGAAAACAGCAAAGAGTCCAAATAGAAGTTGGAGGCAGGGTAGCTGGGTACGGAGAGCAAATCCCATCCGTAAGAATCCCTCTTGCTAACTCAACGGCTAGCAATAAACAACAGGCTTAATATCTGGGCAGTGTGACGTCATCACAGGGGGTCGCCCCTGAGGAACGCGCCAATGAGGAAATAAGAATGAGGGCCGCACGGCGTGCGCACCCTAAGGTACCTGAAGAGCATGGCGGGAGGCAGCGCCCAAGCTGGTCCGGGGACACCGGAGAGGACGGCGGGCAGATGCCACGGCAGCCAGGTGTCCATGAAGAGCAGGAGGAGTCGCAGAAAAAGAAAGGTAGGCGGCGTGAAGCCGTCGGGCCGTGACGGTTGCGACACTTATTCATTCTCAGTTTAGTTCAGCTCGCTCTTCTGTTACTGCAGTATTATCTACCACCTGCCTCTTTTATTCCTATCTGTGTGTGGGGGGTAGAGGGGGGTATCCTGGCTGAAATGTCATATATCAATATACTTTTGTTGATGCTATTATATTGATTATTTCGATGATGTGGTGGCAAAAAGCAGCTGGTGGTGGAGCAGGATTCATATGTCCCGCACCCAAAATCATATTGAACACTATGGCAACATAAAGCACTGGCTTTTTTCTAGATCACCATGACCTAGAAAGACATGGGCTGGCAGCACAGCATACTCTTTAGAGCAGAGAGCTGATAATGTCAGACAGCCCTATAACAAAGCCACTGCATCACTCTGAGCAAGTCACCTAACCCTCCCTGTGCTGAAAACTGGATCACAAGCTGTTTGAGGCAGGGACACGATAAGCAGGTGATTCATCTTGTACAACTCTTTATATATCAATGTTGTATAAATAACAAATGCCATCACCGCCAATGAGCTGTCTTGATCTTAGTGAATGCACAGTGCATGGGGCACATCCTTACTCTCCCCTGGTACTCTGTTATCCGCCGAAAGCTTAGTATGATACGCACTGTACAATGTCAGGCACCTAACTTTACTAACAGAAGGTGCCTGGCTGCGTAGACATTTAAACAGGGGATGAAAATTCAACCGGTCCGGTATTAAAATAAATGTGCAAGAAAGGACAGTTTTGGGAATTTAGATATGAAGTGACCACAAGACAGTGAGCGAGCTGCACCCGCTCGGTGTCGCAGTGATTCAGAAGGATGCGCAGGAGGTTATATAATACCCTGTGACAGTTAGACAGTTCACCACTAAATCAGTAGCTTTAAAATTCCCGAAGGCCCGGGGCTGGCTGCATTCAGAAATCCGTCACCAGTTCTCGTGCAGACAGAATGAGATCTGCACTGTGCTGGATGCCCCCATCAAACCTCCAGGCCGTATAGCTTCCAAACAAGAGTGGACAGCTCCTTAGGTGTAAGAGGACATAGCTGAAAAGCTTTACCTCACCACAGCACTGCGCTGAGTAGGCTGCTGCTAATGGCAATCTCCTGTAGGCTGATGCGCCGGAGAAGCTGCAAATGATTTCTAAACCTGTGTGGATCAATACGTGAGAGAGACAGAGCACCTTTCAAGTCATGGATCACTGGAGAAAACGGTGGGATTAGGTCGCCTGTAGAAGGCCTTTGAGAGACTGGTGGGACAACGCCTCATTGAGAAAGCAGCCATTCATGATGACGGAATATGTAGCAGCAGGGCCGGTGCATCCCAGTAAGTAAACTAGGCGGTCGCCTAGGGCGACAGCCATTAGGGGGCAGCAAAATGCAGCAATGTGGGGCCGCGAGTGGAGCCCATCCCGCTCACGGCCGAGAGGAGTAGAGACTCGGCGAGCCGCGAGCGGCAGAGAGGGGAGGGAGGTGGGTGCAAGGCAGTAGATTTGCCTAGGGCACCTAATACCCTTGCACCGGCCCCTGTGCAGCCACTGACAGTGAACAAAGCTTATTAACTGACCATCTGGGAGCACAGGCCATATCCTTGAATGCAGGTGGTGAATGCATTCCTAGGCATGAAAGCCATCCTCGCTCTATTTTGTCCCGGGCCCAGGGCCGTACTCATAGGCGATAGGGGGAGGAGTCTGTCCTCCCCCCACCAACCGCATCTGCTCAAATCCTTCCACCAGAGTGCAGGTCCCCCCCCCCCCCCCCCCCCCCCCCCATCTCACCTCCTTGACTCTAAGTCCCAGAGCAGGCCCCCAAAGCAGCAGCAGCACTAACTAGAGAAATGTAGCACAGCAGCCTCCTGAAGCCCTTGCGTGTTTACAGGCCCTGCAGCACCCTGTCTACATCTCCAGCACAGGCTGCCTGTTACCATGGAAACCCAAATTGAGGGGGTGGGACGGCTGCAGGAGACGCTGTGCTGGATTTCTGCGGGTCCCGCACCACAGCGGCAGGCCAGGATTAGGGTCGCCAACTTTCAGCGATCAACTTTCCGAATACTTGGAGAGGCTGTTTAATATCTTCACTGATGGGGCGTTCTCACAGGTGACTTTTATTGCCTCTCTTCACCATTAGAAAAGCATAGAAAATAGAATATAACAGCAGACGAGGACCCCCCCCCCCCTCTAGTCTGCCCAGTTTACTTCCTGCTACTGTGCCACAGGACCCCCGGTTGATATTTGACTTCCCCTCATTTCTTTGCAATTAATGATCCCCCCTGTACTTGCCCTGTGCATCCTTGAACTGTTCTTGCTTTCGCCTGTGTCACCTCCGCTGGGAAGCTGTCCCAGGCGTCCACCACCCTCTCTGTGAAGAAATATTTCCTGACGCCACTCCTGAGATCTATCCCCTTCGGAGCCTCATGTCATGACCACCAGTTCTCAAGCTTCTTTACTCTGAAAAAAAAGGTTTCCTTTTACCAGGACCAGAGGCCCGAACTATTGTTTTGTAAAAAATTTTTTAGGCCTGAGATTTAATCGTGGCCTGAAGACTATGTAAGGGGCAGAACATAAATGCATCCAACACAAATGAACATCGAGTAGCTACCCAGGTGCACACCGTATTGTGCAGTCGCACGGGAGGATCGGATGCTGACCTGCGGCTGGAGGGCTAAAATCAGGACGTTTATGAACACTTTAGTCCTCTCTTTAAAAGCACAGTGGTCTCGGAGGTGGCACTGGGAAATCACAGAAGGGCCGGTTAGGCTTCTAACAGTAAGACTATACCTAAGCCACACTGTCCCTTTCTTAGGGTGTCTTGGTGGGCATGGTTTGACCAGAACTGAAACCTGTATACTCCTAGGAAAAGTACGTTAGTGTTCAAGTTCAAACAGTAGCTGTGAAATAGATCAGATTAAAAAAACAAAACAAAACACAGAACAAAACCATGGATAACAAAAAAAAGACTTTGGAAATTCAGAAAATCAAGAAGACAGGCAGCAGCACTTTGGAGAAAGAAAATGGAGCATTAGTCATCCAGAGGAGGCGGCGTTCCTAGCCCCGGGGAGGTAGGACGTGGCAGAGCGACACCTGCTGGCTGACCTTAGATTGCACTTGCACTGGGTCCCATAGGGAGCTGCTGTCCATGTCTCTTACCAGCAGACTTTACTGCAATGGCCAAGCTGGATAGGAGGTTGAAATGTTGACTCCTCCAACCCTCCCTGTCCTGAGTTTGCATAATAAAGGCTTAAGTGCAAGACAGGCAGGGACCATGACAGCTGGAAGCTCAGACGTGAACAGTAAAATACTATTGGGTCACAAAATAATTAAAAATTTTTGAAAAGATATATAAATGAAAAAAGTGTCTTTTCTTCTACAATCTCTTTTTGTGTGATGGGTCATTTCCCATCGCATTGTCATTCGTGAGAAAATCATTTCGTGCTTGGCAGGCCAGTGAATGACTGGCACCTGTTCTCTGGGCTACAGGGGATGACATCTGAAGAAGGGATGTAAGTGGTCTCCAGAGCTCAGGTGCAATAATATCTGTAGCTAAGTCTTGCATCATCCAATAAAAGGTCTCACAGAGGACGATACTGAAAGGCTTTGTGCGGGTAAATGTTCTGAGTTATCCGCACGAAACCCTGTGTATGCACAACTATTTGTGAATACAGAATTTATCCAGACATAAAGGGGTCGGAGCTAAGTTTAGTGAATGAATGCACGTACTGAGAGCTTTCCAGCTAAAGTTACTTGCACAAGTCTGGCTAGGAAAAAAAAAAGCCATCCTAACTTTTTATCTGCATATATTCAGTGGCAGCAGGCTCATCTGTGTAAGTCCTACTTGAATATTCGTGAGCAGCTACGCAAGTAACTTTATCCAAATACGTTTTCTGCTTGCCGGCTCTGTGAATATTGGACTTCACAGTGTACGAAGAATCTCTCTCCAGGACCAATACAACTACTAGAGTACTGCTCTCTGGTTAAAGAACAAACCCCAGTGTGTACATGCCCAGACTTGTGGAGGTCGCATCAGGTCTTTAGCCCTGAGAGTTTATTGCTAGAAAATGCACATCCAGAGGGGGGGACATTACTGCTGGTGCCCTGCCACATTAGTTTTGCAAGCATTGATGATTTTCTTGCCCGCTGGACACAAACCAGGTGAAAAAAAAAACAAGCTGACCATTCCATCTTGGGAAATATTATACTGTGCAACATGTGAAAGCATTCAACAAAACATCTCCCTGTATAAAAGGAGTCAATGATCCTCCTGTGTTACAGTGACCATCCCAAGTGGTATCTCTCCTTTCACATTGCCCAGCTCAATCACGTTCATCTGTCCCCTGTGACTGCAATGTAAATGCATCCTTCATACTGGATCCCCTAAAATGAAGATTTCCATTATGCCTGGGGCTGACTGTCAGTGCTAAACAAAATGGTGCAACTTGAAATGGTCATCTCAAGAGAAGAACTACTGCGTCAGCCGTGCTGAAATATTAACTTAACATTTTAGTCTTCTAGCAGAGGAAATGCTTTCATTCTGGGAAGAACCAGGAAGTCTGCTATTTCTAAAATCCATCAAGACAGGCGGACTCCTGAAGCAGGGCAGACAGGTTAGAATTTCAGTGTTAAGCCATTTATTTTATTGAAATAAGCTGGCTCTTTTGTATATATGATGAGTAGAGTGCCACATTTGAGGATCAGAGATACCAACCCCATTCTGAGGGCCATGCTCAGAAGACACGGCTTTAGTTAAGATGGTTTTTTAACATGTGCTTGGTTTTCTGTGGACTCTGTCTAAGTTTTTGGTGTTCAATAGGTAGCTTGTGTGACTCTGAGGTGCTGATCTGTTATACTTACTGTCCCTGCCACCCTGTTCCTGTTTGCCTTAGAGTTTTTAGAAGTCCAGGCCTTCCTCAGATAATCTGAACCTGGCTTTGGTTCTTCCCTAGCATGTCTTTGTTGAGTTTAGCCCATAGCCTTTTATTTGTCTTGTGTGTGTCCTGACTTGACTAGACTGTAAGCTCCCTGGAGCAGGGACTGTCTTTTTATGTGTTTCTGTACAGTGCTGCATATGATATAAATGAATAATAGAAGCAGGAGCCCTGTGGGGATAGGGAAATACCTATAGTGCCTGAATGTAATCCGCTTTGATGTACACTCTGAAGTGCCGAAAAGCGGAATATAAACATCTAAAATAAATAAGTAAATAAATAAATAAAGTAGTAGAAATATCTACCAAGCATTTCCCCCCCCCCCCCCCAGGCACAAAATGAGAGAAATCCCTTAGTACATTCGGCTCTATCAGAATAAGGCATGTGCTAAAATGCCATCAACTCCTGCTGGAAAAGAAAGGTGTCAAGGTCATAGGGGGTTTTTTGGGTTTTTTTAGATTTCCATTTGCCATTTATTGGCAGAATGCTTTGAAGTACCCAAAAGGCACAGACAGCCTGGAGCAGAGCGTTCCTATGGACTTGGCGCTAAATGGGCTGCCCATTTTAATAAGCACAGTAGCACAGCATCTGAGAACAGATACAAGTCCAACTGGCCCATCCTGTCTGCTCAGTTAAAAGAAATACACGTTTGCAGAGATTTCAATAGGAGGATACAAAAAGTGCTCACCGGAGCAGTGCTTTTGCAGGTAGAGGATCTCCAGGTGCAGGTCATGGAGCAGTTCCAGCTGTGTCTTCTTCAGGAAGGCAATGTTCCTCTGCACGCTCTGGATCTGTCGCTCCAGGGACAGAGTTTCCATGGCAACGCATTCAACGGCCCGCCCCTGAGGGGATTAAAATGGTTCAAGTTCAGAGTCAGCTGTACTTGTACATCCTAAGGCAAATTCTACCTGCCGGTTTTGAAAAATAAAATAAAACAGATTTGCAACTCACTGAGGCCACTGCTGCCTGACATACCCTGGGCATCAGCTGCTCAAAAAGAATTAAGATTATTTCCCATAATTTGACAGAGGTAGAGCCATGAAGTCATCATATGTGCCAAGATTTGGAAAAATGAGAGCAGCTGTAGTTCTTCTTAAATAAAAATAGGTGACATCACTCGCCATGCCCCGTGACCCTGCTACAAAGAAACCAGATGGGGGACCAGTTTCAGATGGGGGAACGGGTTTCGGCATTATGGCTCCTATTCATTAAAGATTAGCTGCCAGTCCCTGTCTAAGGTGGAAAAAGGTTTTGAGGAATCAGCCTCAACGTATTATTTGAGTATCATACACATATAGACCCACTCGATAGTCCTGTAGCTCGCTCTGAGCATCGCAGTAGGAGAGCAAGTAATATATAAATAGAGTATTTTGATGCACACTGTGACTGTAGTTTTAAAAACTTGACATTGCAGGAGTGCATTTTCAGTGCCTGCCTTAGCGGGACAAATTTTGGATGGCTTAAGTTAAACACATTTTCAGCCAAACCCAGGGAGTTAGCAATGAGCATAGGTGCCCGGGGGGCAGGGAGCTCCACCTCCCTCCAGCCCCCGGATTTTAATGGCTAATTCATTTTGTAATTCTTTCTATGATTTTGTTCTTCTACATCCCTTTTTCTTTTCTTTGTGGACAACTCAGACCAATGAGATTTTTTTGGCTGAAGAGGAGCATAAATCTAATTGGTGAAAAATCTGGGTGACTATATTTGGGCCTGCCGTTTGCAGTGCTTAGCCTTAGGAACCTAAGAGGGTCATTTATCAAAACGCGTTAGGGTGTTATCGTGCATGTTAGGGCCCTAATGCCTGTGAAAATGGCAAAACGGATGTGATAAATACTGCACTGTGAAATGCGTATGCAAATTTAAAATTAGAGGTCGAGTGGGAGGAGTAAATGGAAATGAGGGCTCGTTAACGTAACACACACTATCGCCAGAAATAACTACACCTTTTTTTCTGTGCATTAAGCCTGAAATAGCTGTGCGGTACTTCACAACTCCCAGTTTGGGGGGGAGAGAGAGAGGGAGTAAAAAAGTTAGAGAGAGAGAGAGCCTCTATGGAGACTCACTTGTATTTGAACTTTTTATACCACTGTAAGAGGGGGCACCATGAACCCAGGGTGAGGTTTATGGGGTGGGGTGGGTTCTTAGAGGCAATTTTACATGCACAATCTATCATACTTACAAACAGAACATTTACCACCAGTAAAGATTTAATGTGATTTGGAGTGATGAAAGGTAAAAGAAAAGTAGATTTGTACCATGTTCTCTCTACCTAGCTTGATGCTCTCTCTACCTAGCTGCAATCAAGGTAGGTAGTGAGTAAAGAGTGGACAAGGCAGGATCCCTCCTCTAGCTAAGGGCGAGTGCCACTGCGGGAGATGGGCGGGCCACATTTTCAGAGGGAGGCCAGGTCCTCCCTCACTGCTCAGGGTATCCAGTCCTGTGACTGTCAGGACCTGAATATGCAAGTGAATCCTAGATTAATGATATAGAATCACTCAAACAGAAGCAACACCTCTCGATAGTTAACTCACGCAAGCACAGTGTGAACACTATAAGAGAGGGAAATAGTAACTAAACTATTCACCCAACCATATATTAAACTAGACTGGAGACAATATCATAGGCGAAGTGCTCACAATCAGTTCTCGATCTGCTGTCTCTCGCCCTCAATGGGCCGCAGGCAGTAATCAACCTGTGAGCTCAAACGGATTTTAATCATTTATTGTCTCCTGTCTACCCAACCATCACTCCAAAAAAACATACTTTATTTAATCAAATAGTCTTTAAACCATGAAAGTGAAAAGTTATCCAAACTGCTCATATATTTCTCAAAAACTGTAAACTTACTACCGGTTAGTAACCCACTAATAATCAACAAGTATTCAGCCACATAAGTGGTCATTCAAATCAAAAAGGTATACTTCCATTGTCCACCCCGACATGGTCCATGTTTCGACTCACAAGGAGTCTTTTTCAAGGGGAATGAAGATGACAGATCACTGTGTCACCGGTATATTATTTTCATTCAGTTCCGGAATATTATTTTCATTCAGTTCCGGAACGCCAGAATCATTGAACTCAACTTCACAGCATGGCGATAAACGGAACTGAATGAAAATAATATACCGGTGACACAGTGATCTGTCATCTTCATTCCCCTTGAAAAAGACTCCTTGTGAGTCGAAACATGGACCATGTCGGGGTGGACAATGGAAGTATACCTTTTTGATTTGAATGACCACTTATGTGGCTGAATACTTTTTGATTATTAGTGGGTTACTAACCGGTAGTAAGTTTACAGTTTTTGAGAAATATATGAGCAGTTTGGATAACTTTGCACTTTCATGGTTTAAAGACTATTTGATTAAATAAAGTATGTTTTTTTGGAGTGATGGTTGGGTAGACAGGAGACAATAAATGATTAAAATCCGTTTGAGCTCACAGGCTGATTACTGCCTGCGGCCCATTGAGGGCGAGAGACAGCAGATCGAGAACTGATTGTGAGCACTTCGCCTATGATATTGTCTCCAGTCTAGTTTAATATATGGTTGGGTGAATAGTTTAGTTACTATTTCCCTCTCTTATAGTGTTCACACTGTGCTTGCGTGAGTGAATCCTAGATTACATTACAATAGTGGTGTGAATGGGAAGGTAGAGGGGTTTAGGGTTCATGTGTTAGAATGGTAAGAACGTGACAGAAAGATATTAACTTATGGCTGGTAGAGAGATTAAATAAATTTTTTTTAAAAAAGCCCTTTAGGTTTGATCATTTTAACTTTTATTGTCTTATGTTCCTGGATTGTTCTGAATGTTCCTTTTAGTTTCCTGTTCCTAAGATCATTGATGCAGCGGTCTGGTCCCGAAACATGTACCCCTGCAGAAGTATTGCCTTGTTCTTCTGTGTAATGTGATGTTTTTAGCCTCAGTTGAATGTAAGGAGAAAATTATCCGAATGTCCTGATGCGTGTGTATGTGTGTGTCTCCCTTATAACTTTTGAACAGCTGGGCCTACCTCAACCAAACTTGGCATGGAGCTAGGTCATTGAGGGGACATTAGACTAGTTCAGTCTTCATACTTGGAGAATGCTTTTGGGGGGCCTGTTAGGGGAACAAAGTTGGGAATTTTGCCATAAGAGATGCATTGGGACTAGAGTCAAAGTTAGAATGTTGCTCCTGCTTCTGATTTTGGGATGAATTTTCCAGCAAATTTCATCTTTAAAATGTTGTGTCTGCTGGCTAAAGTGATGTGTCAACAAACACTCTGCTGGTCATAGTATTACCAGATCAGCTCATATGTGCCACTCCTGGATCTCAATGAAGTAAGACACATTTAGAACAAGGGTACAAACCTATATCAGGGTTATTTGTAATCTGAGACTCTCTCTTCTCCAGAACCATAGCAATAATTTATTATTAGTATGCAGACTTAGGGCTAGATGTATCAGGAAGTTTTTCCATAGATACAAAATGAGGAAAACCCTATAGAAGGAACATCTGGCTCTTAATGGAATCTGAAGAAAGGACAAGGGTTCTTGAAAGCTGAATAAAAGACATTGATTTATTTATGGCAATGTTTTACTTCTCCTACCAAAAAAAATGCCCAGAACAGGTTACAATATAACATTCAAAATAAGGTGCATACAATGATAAAACACACATTAATAATAAAACAAAAGCATTTCCCTTCATAGAGTACTGGCCATCCTACAGCCCCTCCATTTACTCTCCGTTACACTTCAACCTCAGGGAATACATGTGTTTTTAAGTCCTGCCAAAATTGCCTTAAATTTCTACTTGGCATAAGCAACCTACTGCGATTCCACACAGACTTACGAAGGGTTTACACAGTAATGGTGGGTCCAGTTTAACTCAATCCATTTTAGATGGAGGAGATTTTCTCGCTTAAACCTCAGCAGCACGATGATATCACAGAATAGTATCAGTAAAAGCTACCTGTTCCCTCAGATGAAAGATAAACTTGACAAAATGATCTCTGGAGCCTCAATGGAGGCTTATAATTTAATCACTTGCAAATAGAGATGCACTAGTATTTTAAAAAGACATGAAAACATTAACATTGTTTGTTATGCCATTTTGCGTTGTTTCCCTTCCAAGCAGCACAAAAAATGACAGGAAAATTTTGCTGTTCATGTTGTTTGAGCATGTACCTTTAAGACAAGTAGAAGAAGCAACATTCTATCCAGCCTCAGTTTTAATCCCAATGTATGGCAAAATGTGCGACACTGCCTCCCTTTTGTACCCCTCTTTGACAGCACTCCACAAGTTTGAAAACCATAATAGTCTATTGACCTCCAATGACCTAGCTCCACACCAAAGGCCTGATTATTCAAGGCATTTTCCCATAGACACATAATGGAAGAAAAGCCATAGTGAATCAGGCAGCAAGTTAGGTTGAACTAGGTTCAGCCATGTTATAAATGTGGAATATCCACACACACAAAGACAGAAACTGCAACACAAAATTTCAGTATAATCTGTGAGCCTCTCTTTGCATCCTATTGAGGATAAAAATAGCATGCATTGTAAAAATTAATGTATGTTGTAAAAAACTGTGCAATATTTATTTATTTATTTATTTGATGGGTTTTTATATACTGTAGTTTGGAGCAAGCCTTCACCACGGTTTACTGAGAAAACAACAGGATACATTGAACTGAGCAAATTAACTAATTACATTATAACGAGAATAACAGATCAAATTAACTGATTACATTATAACGGGTAATAACAAGGAAATAAACAGAGCAATAAACAGAGTTTTAAAGAGAGCATATTAAGTGATAGCATTATGGTAATAAATTAAGGTGGGGAGATGTGGGGGGAAAACAACTGGTTATGGGATTAATACTGTTTGTGTCGGGCATGGAAAACTGTGTACATAGTATCAAGAAAATTGGGGAGTGCGGTGGACTTTATATTGCGTAGGGGGAGTGTATACCAGGCACGTGCATGTGCCTCTCCTCTTCTTTTGAAGGGTCTGCAGCAGGAAAGAGCCCACGGCCCTTGTTGATGACATCACTCCAGCAGCCCTATAAAAGGGCTCTCTCTTCAGTCAAACAGGGCCTTCACAAGGAGTTGCTTACTTCGGGAGTTCCTGATTCAGCTCTTCACTCCTGAAGTTCCTCTGTTCCAGCTCACCTCCTCAAGGTCTTCATGTTCTTCGTCGGAGCTCCATCTCATCATCATGTTCCATGTTCCTGGTCTCTCGTAAGTTCCTGTGTCCATGTTTTCAATCCTGACTTCAAGTCCTCTCAACAGACTCCACGTCTGCCCTCTGGACCTCAAGTCTTCATTCATGTCTTCAAGTCTTTAGTTCAGGCTCCCAGTCTTCATGCTAGCCTTTGTGCCTATATGCCTGAGTCCAAGTCCACTCTCCGGACCCCATGGCTTCATTTGTACCTCAAGTCAAGTGGAGACTTCTTGTCTTCATGTCTCCACTTCTGAGTCCATGTCTTCACTCCTGATTTCATTCTTCACTTCAGACTCCTCGTCCACTCTCTGGACTCCATGCCCATTTTCCAGACTCCAAGTTATCACTCTGAACTCCACATCTACATTCTGGACTCCAAGTCTTTGCTTGGGACTCTCAGTCTCCAATGCTTCACTCTAGTCTTCTTGCTTGAGTCTAGTCCTCATTCTGGAATTCTCATCCATGCTCCAGACCCCTAGTCTGCATTCTGGACTCCAAGTCGTCACTCTGGACTACAGGTCTCCAACGTTTCACTAAAGTCTTCCTGTCTGAGCCTGTCTTCACGTCACATCTGCTCCTCGGACTTCAGGTCTTCTCCTCCCCTCCAGGTCTTGCTCCAGACTCTAAGTCATTGCACCGAATCTAAGCCTTGTTCCGAAGTCCAGTTCCACGTTCCACGTCTTCCGTGCTACATTCTAAGTTCCTCTTCACTGTCCTCTGTTGTCCTCCTTGTGGTAATGCCGACCTGGTATTCCGGGTTCCAAGGTATGGCTACAGGTTTCCGGTTCCAAGCCCTGGACTCGGGGACCTGTCCTGCCAGTGATCCTCCTGGTTCTTGTGTCAGCATGCCTAACCCTGGCCATGACCAGCCCATGGGTTGTGTAGGGCACGCAGTGGTGCCGGCCCCTACCAGTCTTCAGTTCTGCGCCTGTCGGTGTGGTCCACAGCCAGCCCACAGGCTGTGCAGGATGTGCTATGGTGCAGAGTTTTCCTGAAGCTTCCTTTAGTGCCATCGTCTACTTCCAAGACTTCAGAGCCTCTGTCCTGTCCACATCTTCAAAGTCATCTTTGTCCTCATCTCCGTCGGTCCTGACATGCAAGCCGATCCCAAGCGGAGAGTCCAAAAGGGATTTCGGGGTGACTGGAAGGCTACCCCTGGGACTAGCATTGCGTTGCCGGGTCTCACTCCCGTGTGTTCAGGCTCACTAAGGCTTCTACAAGAGTACACGCTCTTTGTAGCCCCAGGAGGGGCTTTAATACAAGTTCCTGTCATCCAGGATTACAAGCTTCCAGTTCAGCCAGCCCGTGCCTGGATGCACTCACCTACTAGCGGTGTGGACTGTGGCCAGCCCTGAGGTTGTGCAGGTTGCGCCGTGGCCCAGTGCACACCTGTTCCGTGCACTGTCCACCACAGACTGCGAGGACTCCCCTCTCCTTAGTGTGTGAGGGCCCGCAGTCCCCAACATGGTCTGACCCAGCATGGCACTTCTTATTTTCTTAATCCCAACCTGTATCGAAAATCATTACAGCACTGCATTTCCTACAGATGTTACCCAGCTATCAGTATTCCACTCAGGGCCTAGAGATGATGGGAATATAAAAACTATATTAACTCAATCTATTAGGAAGGTTTCAAAGCTTCTGCCAATAAGTAAGTACAAAGGTCCCACTGCATCATTCTGCCATTTAACCACTATTTAGTGTTCTCATTGACTTGGATCTTATTTTTTTGTCCATAAAAAAAAAAATCTAAATGAAGCGAGAAGCTTCCCATTCTCCTCATTGTTCATGCTATGTCTTTTGGCTCGATTTCAGGTCAATCTCTTGTCATCTGGTGACACTATTGCTCTTCTAACAAAACACAGTTAAAGATTGCATCTGCACCTGTCAGAGACAGGATGCTAGATTCGATGGACCAGTCATCTGACCCAGTGCGGCACTTTTTATGTTATGTTCTTATTCCAGTGCATTCTATCCCATTTTGAGTTTTTCTTATTGTACTCCATTTTTGGCAAGTCTTGTTCAGAAAGGCAAATTATAAATATAATAAATGCATAAAATGAACCTCCCCACAGTGACTTGATACTCATCAAAATATATTTTACGCTATTAGACTTTCAAAGTTACAGTAAATAAATGTTTATCATATTATAACACCTGCTGTGTCACATTAAAATATCTAACCTTCATTTTCACCTTTCCCTTTCCCCTTCCCCTGCCCTGTCCCCTTCCTCAAGTACAATAGATGATTTAATCTGGTGTTTATTATGTAACTAAGAGTATTTCAGGTAACAAAGTCTCAGGAACAAACTGTTTAACAACCAACTATTAGTATTTAATAACTCAGGCCTCATATTTAAAATGTCTTCTTCATTCTCTTCTGATGGGAAAAATATTTTCATAGTCAAGATTTCTGATATATATGAGTGACAGTATCCTTAAGTTAATCAATAAAATGGAATTTATGAAATCAATCTGGTTTGATGAAAACTTCTCATCTTCCAAGGACTGTAGCACTATAATAGAACATTAAGGGGGTCATTTTCAACCAGGGGAGGGAGTGGCGGGAGGCTGGTTAGTGCAGAGAAAAGTAGGCGTAAAACAGATTCAGCTGTACGTTTCCCCACACTTACAGTAGGCATTCTGGGGAGGTGGAGTTAGCGGCAGGGAAGGCAATTACGGGAGTCTATAGGAAAGTCCCTCAGACCACCTTAAGGGACTGAGCACAGCTGTCTCACCCAGTCTTCCTTAAGATACAGACCTGCAAGGAATGCTGGGTGAAGGGAGGAGCCCCTTACCAGTATACAAGATCTCAGGGAGTAGAAGGGTTAAAGAGGACGTGAGGAGCAAGAACCCATTCTATGCAAAGACCTGATATGTGTAAAGTCTATGTTCTACCTGAACTTAGGGGGAGCTGCATTTGTTTTGTTTGACTTTTCTTTCACTGAAAATAAATTGGACATAAAGGAAACAGCCAGAGTCTACCTCCTTATTCCTTCTGGCTGTTTCCCAAGCCGCTATCGCCAAGTTACAACATATGGTGGTAGTAGTGGGATATCTTGCCTAAGTGGGAAGCATAGGCAAGAGCCTCCAGTCACAGCAGCAGCAAAAAAAAAAATAAATCTGCAGAGTTTCTTCTTTTTCCTGGGGCCTCCCAGTTCCACTCACATAGCATTGCACAACAAGCCAAAGGGGCTAGTCCCACCTGTATAGTCAGTGAATAAGGACTAGACATGTCAGCAGGTTATTTTGTTTTTTCCTCCTTTCCTTTCCCTGGAGAGGTATGTAGTTTGGAGGCAGCTCTATAAGCAGGGAAGATAGAGCAGGTGATCAAGGTCCAAGCCTTCTACATGTGGGAACACCTTCCTGGAATCCCAGCATACCTTTTGAATCTTCAGAGCAACAATCTGGATCCTCAGGGGTGGGGCCACACACTAAGTTATTAGTACTCTGAGCCTGGCTTCCTCAGAACCATTGTGATGCTCTACACAGAGCACACCAGCCCTGAACTGAGAAGACCCTGGTTCAAAGCTACTTCTGGCACTTTTTTGCCCAACAGCATTTAAGACACAATTCTGCCTCCCTGGAACGCCTCTCCTCAGTGTGTGTAAAAGTGAGCATGAAACCGGGTTACCTGTGTACTTTTATGGGCACTGGTCCCTGACTGATTTTAAAAATGCTACTTATCTGAGTTGATTTTAAAGCCCCTATGCACACCCAAGCTGGGGGATATGCACGTCACTTGGCACGGCGCTTGCTGCATGGATTTTAAAACCCGCGCCAGTACGCATATAAAACCATTTTTCCCACAGGGTGGGACCTGCACCATGAAGTTTGCACATAAGTATTTACACGCTCAAGCATGCGCTGGGGTCCCCTACTGCATAACTCTACTTCTGCTATGGACGGTGTGTAAGTCGTGTAACCAAAAAACTAGGCTAGTCAGTGGGGTTTTAAGGCTCACAGCTATTAGAGTAAAAGGGGGGCAAGTTAGCTAGGGGGTTTAGGAAGTCCTCTCCTTTACTGGGCTGAACTGGGAACAAACTGGGGAAACAGGTAACTGCGTCGGTGCACATGGCTACTAAAATTCCCCCCACTTACATGCTTGAGTCACCATATGTATGCAGATGTGCTCGTCGATATAAAATGCGCACGTATACGCGCATATATGTGCATATGTTATAAAATCGCAGTGTCCATGGGCGCCTGTGCACGGGTCTTAAATTTTACTTCTATATGCATATTAGTCACTTTGAAAATCAGACCCATTAAGTTTTGCCTCCCATTAATGTTAGTTTCCCCACAAAAATCAATTGTTCAAAAGTCTAATTTGGACCTTGTGTGTCACCGTGCAGCTAGTATTTTAATAACAGGGTAGTACTGTATAGTTCGGTGCCTATGCAATTAACATCATGTTATTAAAAATTAGCATGTGCTTGCTAAAAATCTAATCAGCCTGTTTTAAAACCCATTTAACGAGTGATGGAAAAAGATTTGCATGCTTGCACACAAATCAATATTTAAAAAGGTACGACCATGCTATAATCATGTGCAGTAACGCAACAATGCATTGGCTAAATAGTGTGAGCTTGTTACTTACTGAAGGCAAGCTAAACAGCGCAAGCTGACTAAAATGAGCACACTCAGTTCTCTTTTCCTCTTGGCTTCCCAGGGGTATACAACTAAGCTCGGTACTTGCCAGCTTTTTTGTCAGTGCACAGGGAAGGAGTGAGATCAAAAAAGATCAGCCAATCCTGTGTCAACACTACAGAATGGTCATAGAAGGGGGAGTGGTCAAATTCCAGTGCCCTTCAGAGTCAGGGTGGCCAGACTCCTCCTGGAATCTCTCTCTGCATGCTTCCTTCTGTCCTCAGTCATGTCCTCTGGAGATTTTTACTGACAATTCAGATAGAAGTTTCTAAACAAACATTCATGTCAGTTTTATGCCCTCCTGGAACCCTCTGCTCTCCTTTGACTCTCTCTCCTGGTGGGTAGTAGGTCTCTCACTCCTTTCCTCTGCACTGACAAGCAATCGTCAAGTACCAGGTTTAGTTGTATACCACCTGGAAGCTAACAGGAGGAGCCAAGAGAATAAGAGAACCGAGCATGCTCAGTTTAGCTTGCTCACGCTATTAGCATGCTTCTTTTACATGAGATGGTCAGATTAGTAAGAACCCCATAAATATCCAATTCCACAAGTTAATTCTTAATAGAATAATAATCTAACGTGTGCACCAATGTAGTTCATATTGTGAGGACCTTCATTTTTAGGGTAATATCATCGCCCTAAACGCCAGGTGTTCATTTTGCGAGCTCTCACAAAATAGCGTACAGAGTAAACATACCATACTATTTAGGGGGAGCTTGTAAACCCTTCATTTGTATATGATACATTTTTTATTTACATGCCTGGGCAAGCAAATGTTTGTGAACCCACGCAAACATTTCTTAGGACCACTTTAATATGCTCATTAACAGGTTAATTTTAAAAGGAGCGCATTTGCACCCATTGGGCACACAAGCAAAGACACGCTTAATTTTCTATCGTGCGTGCAAGTACAAGGGTTTTATTTAAAGTATCCATTCCGCGCGTACGTGTGCAACCTTTACGTGCACAAGTGACGAGAGAGCGAGAGAGAGAACGTGACACTCTGTGTATCTCCCAACGTAAGAGGGGCACTTTCATCTCAGGATGGGATTTGGGGGGAGGGGGAGGGGGCGATAACTGGGGAGAAGTTGGCAGTGAGATATATTGCACCTGTATCTGCATGAATCATTGATCTGAGATAGCTGGGAAACGGCTTCCACTGGGGTGGAGCACGTACCCCACATGACAGAGCGAGTGAAATTTTGATTGTGAAGAACACTGCTCTCTGTCTTCCCTTTGGAAAGCAATGGTCTCATCGTAAAATTCCCCTTATAGTGGTTATGTGGAGGACATTGCGTAAGCCTCGGTGAAAATGTATTCGGAAAGGAGGACATTGTAAAATCCTTCACAAAAAATATGTCCAGAAAGCTGGAGGATGTTGTAAATTCATTTACAAAAAAAATATGTCCAGATAACCGTTAGGTCTAATTAGCAGCATTTTAGATGTGTTATGTGAAAGTTATTGACTAGATTTTTAAAAAATACGCGCGATTTTATAACATGTGCGTGCTGGTGCGCACATGTTATAAAATCGGGGGCAGTGCGTGCAAAGGGGTGTGTGTGTCAATTTTGGCAACATTTGCGCGGCAATGCAATTGGGCCTTCCCCAGTTCCCTCCCACTCCATTCCAATTTAGGAGCGAACTGGGAGGGAACTTTCCTACCCCCTACCCTAACCTCCCTTCCCCTTCTCCTCTGCTCCCCACCCTCTAAAACCCATTTTTTAATTTTTCTACCTTTTATTTTGCAAGTTAATTCAGGGCCCGACCTGAAGTAACTTGTGTGCACCGGCAGAGCGAGGAATGGCACTGTCCCAGGCCACCCACCCCCCGGACCACTCCCTTTTGAGGCCCCAGCACTTACACACGTCCTGGGGTTTACGCACGTGGCTGAGCCAGTTTGAAAATTGGCCCAGCGCGCGTAAGGCCCAGCCATGCCCGTAAACCCCGGGAATTACGCGCACCAGGGTTTTAAAATCTGGCTGTCTATGAATAGCTAGGTAAATGTGAATTATCCTGATACAGCTATGCGAAATATGTTGACTACTGAAATCATTCTTGAAATAGTTTATTAAGAGAGATCATTTAAAGGATCCTAAGTTATCTAATTCAGTGTCTTCATAATTGTTGAAAAAGTACTCAGCTATTGAACTTTCTTGGTATATCAGTGTGTGTCTCATTTTTGTTATAATAAACATTGACAGTGCCACATCTTTTCAGTATCCAGCCAGCTTAATAAAAAATTGTGTGAGGTGTTTCTATATTACTTATATTTCCAGATATTTTATCACCCCCTTGGTCTTCATTTGATATTTCAGAGGAGAGGTCAGACACTGGAGGCCAGGTGGAAGCAATGCTGGGCGGTCAAGTCCCACCCAACGTTTGCCCTCTGCCCGCCCACCATCACCGCCGAAGACCCAAAATCCTGGCAGCAACGCCGAAGGGTGTGTACCCTTGGCACGCGAATGAAGGAGCTTGACAAAGGAGCTTGCCCCTTTGTGCGCCCCTTCATTCGCACCTGAAATGCTTGCCTGAACCTTCCTCTACATCAACGAGCATACAGTGCTAGCCTGCACCTCTCTTCAGAAATGCTAGCCTGCAGCTTCATCTACCGCAACGAGTCTGCAGTACTTTGACAGTAATCAATCCAACCATGGAGCAAATAAGCTTCATCGAATCCTTACTAGGACAAGGCATTTATGGCGAATTAAGCAAGCAAACACAAAAACAAAACAAAAAAAGGAATACAAGACAGACCCTCCCCTCGATGAGTAATAATTCACATTTAACCCCATCCTGCCTAATGTTTACACACTTATTATTGAATGCTGAATCACTTACAAAAAAACATCCCACTAATAAATGATCTGATAGAAAATCTAAATCCTACTATCTTCTGTAATATCTGAAACCTGGCTAAATGACAAAAGACAATGTTCTTATAAATCAAATGGATCATCCCAACTATGGTATCTTTCACTTCTCCATACCTAAACGTAAAGGTAGAGGTCTTCTAATAATCAGTAAAAAAAGAACTTAATCTTAAACCATACAAAATACAGATTAACCCGCCCTGCGAGGTGGCAATACTAAAATCATCACAACTAAACATAGGAATGGTCTATTGCCCCCTGGAATACTTCAAAAAGACTCCTCACCTGTAATTGAATTATTCACTAAAGCATTTCCATTACCAGACTCTACAATAATAGTAGGAGACTTTAACCTACATGTAGATAGAACTCCAAGAACAACAGCATATGAAACCTTCTTAGATGCTATGGAAGAAATGGGATAGTCACAATTTGTAACCAACCCCACCCATAAAGCAGGACACATCCTGCCTAATCAATACTTCTCACAATATATTGCTCTGGTCTGATTGCCAACTAATAAAATCTGAAATAGCCCTCCTTAACACAAAGTCAACAAAGTTAAATAATAATCATCAAACTTTCACCTTCAGAAAAAAGATAAAACCACATACCCTTGAAGAAACAATGAAAAATAAGCTAATTGAATTAAATCAAGCTGTTCTGCTTTCAACACCTGGGATAAAATCTTCAATGATATTGCTGATAACCTAAGCCCATTACTGAATACCTCTGAACAAAGGAAACCATGGAACCAAAGAAAAGCTAAGACAAATTAAACAGATTATGAGAAGATCTGAGAAACAATGACGCCCGTCTGCAGAATCACTAGGAAAATACATATCCCTGCTAGCAAAATACCGCGAACACATCAGTAAAGCAAAAAAAGACTACTATTCAAAACAAATTCACAGGGTAATATTCAATTCCAAACTACTCTTTGAAGCCAACACTTTATTTTTATTTATTTTATTTAAAAAACTTTTGTATACCGCCTTTACAAATAGATCTAAGCGGTTTACAATGTATAATGTACATAATATTACAATGATAACGTATATAAAAAAGCTAAGGAACATATGTCAAGGTATAAGACAGATATTAACAACATATATTCATTAAAAGAAAAATAAGTAAAATAAGTGAAACAGGAAAATAAAATAAAATAAAACATCAGCTTATACTTTTGTGTCAAAGGCGACAGAGTACAGATGAGTTTTCAATTTTTTCTTAAATTCTTTAGAATTAGTTAATAGTCTAAGAGCTGCTGGAAAGGAGCTCCATAAGAAAGGACCAGCCCCTGAGAATGCGCGCTTCCTTGTCATTTCTAATCTGCCGATTTTTATCATTGGGACACTAGCGCGTCCCTAGCACCTCCTTATTGACAAAAGCGGCGGCTGTCAGTGTGTTTGACAGCCAACACTTAATGTTACCGGCTTCGGTTGTCGAACCTGCTGACAGCCATGGGTTTGGAAAATGGACACCGGCAAAACTGAGTGTCCATCTGCCAACCCGCGGACCGTGGGCAGATTTTACATTTTTTTTTTTAGAATTTTAAATTTTTTTTATTTTTGGGGCCTCCGACTTAATATCGCTATGATATTAAGTCGGAGGGTGTACAGAAAAGCAGTTTTTTCTGCTTTTCTGTTCACTTTCCCATTGCCAGCCGAAATTATCTCCTGCCTTTGGCAGGCGTTAATCTCTGATAGTAAAATGTGCACATTTTACTTTCTGTATCTAGCGGGACTTGTTGCGGTTTTGGCCGCGAGCACCGCTGCCAGGCCCTTACCACTGGGCTCCCGGACCTGCTCCCGCTTCCAGAGGCCTGGTTTGCGGCCTGGTTGGCGGCGTCCCCGCTGGGGCTGCGTCGCTGTGAGGTCTCCCATGGACGCTCAGCTCCTAGGCGCGAGCTCGCCACTTGGGTGCTTTTCTAGGCCGTTTCCCGCCAGTGGTGACTCCGCCCAACTCCTAACGTCAGACGCCGCGGCCTTGATAAGCCGGCCGCGGTCATCCAGTCTTTGCCTTGCAATGGGTTTGCCTCCAGGTTTCCTGTTGCACTGTGCCCCGGAGTGACTCGCTTTGCTTCGTCGCTCCAGTCTTGCTACAGTTCCTGCCTGGTTCCAGTACCCGAGGCTTGCTACAGTACCTGCTTGGTTCCTGCTTGCCTGCTACAGTACCTGCTTGGTTCCTGCCTGTCTGCTACAGTACCTGCCTGGTTCCAGTACCCGAATCCTGCTACAGTTCTTGCCTGGTTCCAGTACCCGAATCCTGCTACAGTACCTGCCTGGTTCCAGTACCCGAATCCTGCTACAGTACCTGCCTGGTTCCAGTACCCGAATCCTGCTACAGTTCCTGCCTGGTTCCAGTACCCGAATCCTGCTACAGTTCTTGCCTGGTTCCAGTACCCGAGTCTTGCTACAGTTCCAGCCTGGTTCCAGTACCCGTATCCTGCTACAGTTCCTGCCTGGTTCCAGAACCCGAGCCCAGTTACAGTAATGCTATGGTCCTAGTCTGGTTCCAGTTACCTGTCCTGATCCACTACCCGCCTAAGTCCCAGCGGCTGGGCCCCTATGGGCTCCTCCCGGGGGGGCTTCGGCTTCCAAGGGTGAAGCCACCTAAGTCCCAGCGGTTGGGCTCCTCCTGGGGGAGCACCAGCTTCCAGGGTGAAGAGCATCTACGTCCTGCCTGAACATCTGCCTCCCGGCCTGTTATTCATTAGAGACATTGACCACCTTTCCCAGTCTCCAGCAGGTCGGCCCAAGGGTCCACTAAACAGAGACAGAGTCCATAACAGGACTATCTAATAGGGCCATCAACATGTTGTTAGCGCTATTAGTTTTTGGGGGGTTGGACATGCGTTTTCCTCGCGCTATTACCCCTTACTGTATAAGGGGTAATATTAGTGCGTGGAAAACTGCGTCTAGACAGGGGCTAACGGTGCGCTCAGCCTGAGCGCAGCGTACTGAATCAGCCTGATTGTCTGTAGTTCCTCTGGCATGGAGTTCCTAGTTTGGGCAGGAATTGATATAACTCTATCTCTAGTTTGTCTTAGATGAGAATTTATTATTGTAGGGTTTCTAGGAGGCCTTTGTTTTGTGATCTTAGATTTTATGGGGGATTGTGTAGTTTAAATGATATTCCCATTAGATCATTGTTGTTAGGATTAATATTATTGTAAATTACCGCTAGAACTTTATAATATATTCTTCATTGAATAAATAGCCAGTGTAATGCCATCAGTGTAGGAGTGAAGTGGTCATGTTTCCTTGTTCCAGTCAGTTGTCTGGCTGCGGCATTCTGCAGTAGTTGCAGTGGTTTTAAGTGACTTGCCGGAAGACCCAAAAGTAAAGAATTACAGTAATCGAGGTTTGAGAATATTAGAGTATGTAATACTTTTCTGAAATCTGTTGTGCTTAGTAAAGGTTTCAGCCGAATCAGGATCCGCAACTTGTAGAAGCCTGATTTCATCAGTTTATTAATGGGCTTTCATTGCTAAATTTTCATTGATTTGAACTCCTAGATCTCTAACTTGAGTTGCAGGAATTATTTGGCAATTTCCAATATCCATACCTGGAGGTATGGATTTAGGTGGGTGTAAGGTACAAGAAGTAAAATATAACAGAGGAGAAGTATGTAAATGTTAAATAACATGGCTGATAATGAAGAACCTTGTGGTAGTGCAGATGAAATTGTGTACCAGTCTGAATGATAACTGCCTAAGCTGATTTGCTGAGAACGATTGGAAATAAAAGTGTTAAACCACTGAAGGACCGTATCTTTGATGCCTATATATTGCAAATTAGCTAAGAGTATTTCGTGATTTAAATTGTCAAAAGATGCTGTGAGATCAAGAAGTATGATAATATAGTCTATATTGGTGTCAAAGCCTCGAAAAATTGAATCAAATGAACAGAGAAGGACCCATCTTCCTCCATCTAAAATACAAACAACTTTTCAAAAAACGCTTGCAATGAATATTCCACCTCCATGTTAGATAAAATAAATAGGTTAAAAACACAATTCTCCACTTGCTCACCAACAAAAGATACCGTTGAAAAACCTGAGAAATCTAAATGGAATACATTCGATGGTAATTAAACTTGAAATAAATCAAATTTTTTCAAAATGAAGCCTGCTATCAACCCACTAGACCCGATTCCAACAAGTTCCCTGAAAATAGTACATAGTGTAATCACTCCAACAATAGCAACCATAAACCATCCATTCACTCTCAGAAAGACTGGTCCTATATGGAGTGAAACGAGCTGTGATCAAACCAATCCTAAAAAATAAAAATGGCAAAATTGACAACTGGGACAATTATCAACCAATATCTAACTTGCCTTTCATTGCAAAGGTTCTAGAAAAAGCAGTATTATCTCAACTGGAAAATCACATAGAAGACAATGACATCCCATACCCAAACCAATTCGGATTCAGAAAATACCGCATGACAGAATCTTTACTCATATCTTTAACAGACCCAGTACTACAGGGGTTTGACAATGATGACTCTTATATCTTGGTACTAATATTTATTTATTTATTTAAAGCTTTTTATATACTGAGGTATAGCCCACTGCCTTCACTCCGGTTTGCATCATCAACAACCATTACATAAAACAGTAAGTGAACTCAGAGTAACGTGAGCAACACGGTTACTCCTTATTACAATTTACATTTACCAATTTAACACAGAACACAACCTTGCCTCTAACAGTAACTGGTCTGAGTAACAAGATTACAAAAAAAACTAACCAAAAAATCTCTTATTCTTGACATATCTAATCAACATTATGCATTTATTTATTTATTTATAACTTTTATATACCGACATTCAAATGAATATCACATCGGTTCACATACAACTGGGGGGTCAAAACTAAAAGAGAGAAAGGAAGAGTGAAAAAGTTACAATTAACAGGGAATCAAAGGAACTGGGTGAGAGAGCGGAATGGTCTGAGGGGCCAAGACAAAGTGTTAGCAGGAAGTATACAGGAACCAAAAAACTTAAGACTTTGTTGCGATAGCAACTATATTACATAATATATTTACACAACTGTACGACAGTTAAAGGCATTAGCTGTTGAAGCAAATTGAAGTGACAATGCAACATAGTTGGGGTTTACCAGAGATGGCTATAAGTAAGTTAGGTAGTGAAAGGGTCAAATAGATGTGGTTATGGAAATTGGTGTAATGGAGAACTGGAGTAAAGGAGACTGGGAGGTCGGAAGAGACAAGGAAGGGATTAAGAGTATGCTTGTTTGAATAACCAGGTTTTTAACTTTTTTTTAAAGGTGTTTGGGCAGTGTTCCAGGCAGTGTTCCAGGCGTAAGGTAAGACCGTTCAACATATCAGGTAAACATGGGGGATCTAATCATGTGTAGTATGTAATCTATAGGCCTATTTTAACTCATTCATAGTCCTAGCTTTATGTTCGCTATTGCATACCCGATGAAGGTATGTATTATATTAGTTAAGATATTTTATCCAATGCCATTCTTGTGTGTTTGCAAGAAAAACCATGTCTTGAGCTCTTTTTTTAAGGATTTAAAGTTACTTTGAGAGCTCAGGTATTTTGGTAGAGAGTTCCATAATTTTGGACCGGCGATAGATATTGCTCTGTTTCTTGTTGTGGATAATTTGGCTACTGGTAGTGAGGGAATTACTAGATTTACTTTACTTGCTGTTCTGGTTGACCGTTGTGCTCTGTGTAAATGAATGATATTGTCAAGGGCCGTGTTATCTACTTTGTATATTGCATTGTGTAGTACTGTTAGTACTTTGAATTCAATTCGTTTTTCCACCGGAAGCCAGTGTAGACTTTTGAGTACAGGGGTGATGTGTTCTGTTTTCTTTTTTCCCGTCAGGACTCTAGCTGCTGCATTCTGCAGCAACTGTAGGGGTTTTAAGGTCACTTTAGGTGCACCCAGCAAGAGTGAGTTGCAGTAGTCAAGGCTGTTGCAAATTAGGGATTGTACTACTGTTCTGAAATCTTGGTGGTGTAGCATTGGTTTTAGATGTTTCAGAATTTGGAGTTTATAGAAGCCTTCTTTTGTTTTTAATGCGATGTGTTTTTTGTAGCTTAGTTCACTGTCAATCCAAATGCCCAGATCTTATACGTTATCTTTAAGTTGTAGGCAGATGTTGTCTATGGGAAGGGCTGGAGTGTTTTTTTGACCTGAGTTTGTTCTTTCTATTAGAATGCATTCTGTTTTGCCCATGTTTAGACATAATTTTAGGTGGTTTAGCATATTCCTGATTGCCTCTAAGTGAGAGGCTGCTAATGATAGTGCATCTTCTACGTTGGAGGAGATTGGAATAAGGAGTTGTATGTCGTTGGCATACATATAATACGTTACTCCAATGCTCGTTAGAAGTTGGCATAGTGGGAGTAGATATATATTGAAGAGTGTAGCCGAAAGAGCCGATCCTTGTGGCACTCCTGTTTAATAGACTTAGCAGCCTTTGATATTGTGGACCACACATTACTATGCCGTCAGATGAGAAAAACTGGAACAGATGGAACTGTTCTCAAGTGGTTCTCCTCCTTCCTAACTGATAGGACATTCTAAGTCAAACTGGGCAACCACCTATCTGACACATTCCCAATCAATACAGGTGTCCTCCCAGGGTTCAGCACTCTCGGCCACACTCTTCAACATATATATGCTCCCTCTATATAACCTACTAACAGAACTAGGAACTTCTTTTTATACACAGATGATATACAATTCTACATTCCTATCACCAAATCAATGAAAATACAACATCGACATTCTCAACATACACAAAGGAAATACAGCAACAACTATCTCAGCTTAAACTAACACTAAACACAAATAAAGCTGAAGAAACCCTTCTATTGTTAAATCGCCTAGTCTAGACTTGGGTAACTTCCACATTACACCCTCAGAACAAGTACGAGACCTAGGAATACAGATCGATGAGAACATCACAATGAAAAACGCATAAACAAACTAATTAAAACAGGATATGCCAAACTGCAAATATTACATTGACTGAAACCTCTACTAACATTTCAAGACTTCCAAACTGTCTTACAAACACTAATATTCTCAAACATAGACTATTGCAACTCCCTTTACTCAGCCTACCTTCAGGTTAATTAAAACCATTGTAACTACTACAAGATGCCTCAGCAAGACTCTTATTAGGAGCAAGGAAATTCGTTGACATCACCCCTATACCAACAAAGCTACACTGGCTGCCAATACAATCAAGAATCCACTATAAAATACCAACAATAATTTTTAACATCATCAATGACAGAAACTCCAGCTTACTGTGAGAAACTCTCCAACCATACACATCACAACGAACTCTTAAGATCACGAAACAAAGGACTATTAACAGTGCCTACACCGCAGAGTACACATCTAACACAAACAAGAGATGGAAGGTTCTCAACAGCGGGCCCCATGTTGTGGAAGTCTCTACCAGATGCTACGTCTGATAACGAGAAAGGAAGAGCTTCAAACGTGCGCTCAAAACAACAAGATGCAGAAAATCCTATTATTAACAACATAGATATTGTTAGCCAAATGAGAGACAATTATTGAGAGAAGTATAGTATATTAAGACAATCATCTGATGAATATGTAAAAGAATTGAAAAGGAACTTATGAATCATAAATTACTATAATCTAATTAACATGCTCTGATCCCGTATAGACCCATAATGTGAATGTTGCTTTTGTAAACCGTTGTGATCTTCTTTTGGAATATCGGCATATAAAACGTCGAAACAAACAAACAAATAAATAAAATAAGAAAACATGCTGTGAGCAGGAAAGTCTACTGCACTGCACAGCTCCAAGAACAGGTGCACTGCTTCCAAAAATACCTTATGCACATGTCCAAAAATAGAAACACTAAAAAAAAAACAAAAAACCACTTTCTCAAACACAAAAACCCATGTCAGCAAAACGCCAGACAGCTAGGCAATAATTGTATATAAATTATTATTCAGCACTTTACCAGCAGACAAATGGTCTAAAACAAAGCATGTCTTGATGATCTCAATATATTCAGTTTCCATCCCTGTCTTCACTTTGCTGACTCTTCAGCTGCATCGATTCTGCAGGACTGGTTAAAAATTAGAGACATTGGGCCAGCACACTGCCATGCAGAGGGACCTGGGTTTGATGTCGACTCAGTTCTTCCGTCTCCCAGGTTGGACAGGGATGGAGATGCTGAGGAGGCAGCACTCACAGCCCTCGGGTGAGGTGAGAGGAAGTCACAATCTTGGCACAGCTGAATTTAGGACCCATGATTGCAGGGGTTCTGGAAGAAGCCCCCGGGCCAGGTCCGTCGCTGCAATGGCTGGATTAAAATAAGTTGGTAGGGTATAGAACATAGGGGGTGGGGGGGAACTCCCCAGATGGTTGTGAATGAAGGCCCATGGGGCCAGATCCTGGCCCTGATTCCAATTTATCTGAAAACCCAAAGGAGTAGGAGGAAACTGCTGGGTCAAAAAAAAAAAAGAAGCATTTTTGTTGCTCGTTGACCTGTACAGTGCATGATGCTTAGCCTCTTCTGTAATTGTTTCGGTTTTAAATAAATCTGTAGAGAGCAATTTTCAAACTGCTCACAGAAGTCCCAGCAATTTTCAAAAGGAAAACCTTCCCTTTGAAAATTGCCTAAGAAAAAGCACCTGCACAACTTTGCACCTTCTTTTTGTGAGAATAGTTTTTCCGGGTAAATTTATATTCACAAATTCATGAAAATTTAAAAGTATGTGCCTTCTTGCAAGCCCCTCCCCAACCAGACCCCTGCGAACTACATTGCCACTGTGCTTGTAATTTTACCCGAACATAGGGCGGGCTATTTTCAAAGACCCCATTTCTGCTGGCAACGAGCTATTTGACCTGCAAAAATGGGTTTGAAAATGTCTCTTGTTGTTATGGAGTCTCAATTTAGTGGACCCTTGGGCCGACCTGCTAGTAACTGGAAAAGGTGTTCAATGTCTCTAGTACGCTGCAGGCTGGGAGGCAGATGTTTAGGCAGGACGTAGAGGTGCTCTTCACCCTGGAAGCTGGTGCTCCCCCGGGAGGAGCCCGTAGGAGCCCAGCCGCTGGGACTTAGGTGGCTTCACCCTTGGAAGCCGAAGCCCCCCCGGGAGGAGCCCGTAGGGGCCCGACTGCTGGGACTTAGGCGGGTTGATGATCAGGACTGAGAACTGGAACCAGACTAGAACAGTAGACAGGAACTGTAGCAAGACTCGGATACTGGAACCAGGCAAGAACTGTAGCAGGACTCGGGTACTGGAACCAGGCAGGAACTGTAGCAAGACTCAGGTACTGGAACCAGGCAGGAACTGTAGCAGGCAAGCAGGAACCAAGCAAGTACTATAGCAGGCAAGCAGGAACGGAGCGAGTAGCAAGGCAGCTCACTCCGGGGCACGAAGCAATAGGGAACCAGAAGGTAAACCCGTTGCAAGGCAAAGACTGAGTGTCCACGGCCGGCTTATCAAGGCCGCGGCGTCTGATGTCAGGAACTGGGCGGAGTCACCACTGGCAGGAAACGGCCTAGAAAAGCACCTAGAAGCAGGGCGTCCATGGGAGGCTTCCCGGTGGCGCAGCCCTCGCAAGGACGCCGCCGAACAGGCTGCGAACTAGGCCAACAGAAGCGGGAACAGGTCCAGGAACACGGAGGTAAGGGTCTGGCCGCGGCGCTCGTGGCCAGAACCGTAACAGTACCTCCCCTCTTACGCCCACTCTTAGCCGGTCCCGGTTTACTTGGGTGGTCCAGATGGAACTGCCGTAATAAGTCCTTGTCGAGGATGTTACGGGCAGGTTCCCATGAATTATCCTCGGGTCTGCAACCCTCCCAGGCAAGCAAGTACTCCCAGCGTTGTTGATGGAACCGAACGTCCAAGATCTCACGTACTTGATATGTAATATTGTCCGGTACAGAAGGATCCGATGATTCAGGAGCCCGGGAGTGGTATCTAGACAAAACAAGAGGCTTCAGCAATGACACATGGAACACGCCATGTATGCGCATGGAGGAGGGTAGGCATAGTCGGTACGAGACTGCTCCCACTCATTCGGTGACTCGGAAAGGCCCACAGAATCTCGGGGCTAGTCTTCGAGACGGGATTCATAGCTGTAGATTTTTAGTACTAAGCCAGACGCGATCTCCTGGAAGGAAGATAGGCGCTGGCTGACGATGCCTATCCGCCCATTTCTTGGCGGACTGAGCGGCTTTACGGAGCTTTCCCTGGATAGAGGTCCATAGGGAACGAAGCTGGCGGGCTGAAAGTTGTACTGCCAGGAGTGCACTGGGTTCAGGCGAAGTTCAAGGGCGGTCGAAGTTGCTTCCCATAGACAATGAGGAAAGGTGAACTTCCAGTAGCGGCATGTGTATGATTATTATACGAGATCTCAGCCCACGGGAGTAACTTGGCCCAAATATCTTGTCGCTCATTCACGAACGAATGGAGAAAGGTCTTTAAGGTTCGGTTAGTCCATTCCGTTTGCCCATTACTCTGGAGATGGAACGCAGATGAAAGACTAAGTTGCACACTGAAGCTTTTGCAAAGTGCTTTCCAATATCGAGCAGTAAACTGTGGTCCTCGATCTGAGACTATATCCTGAGGAAGACCGTGAAATCTAAAGATATACTGAGCGAAGAGATTGGCTAAGTCAGATGCAGAAGGAAACTTTGGCAAGGGGACAAAGTGCGCCATCTTGGAGAATCGATCTACGGTCACCCAAATGACCGAATTACCTCCTGAGATGGGAAGGTCCACGACAAAGTCGGTGGAGATGTGTGTCCAAGGCTCCACTGGGATGGGTAATGGTTGTAACAGGCCCCTGGGCCTCCCGATGAGCGGCTTCTGAACGGCGCAGGTAAGACAAGAGCCCACAAAGGCTTCGACGTCCGGTCTCACCGTCGGCCACCAGTAGAATCGGTTCAACAAGTCTAAGGTCCGTTTACAGCCAGAATGGCCCCCCGTGAGGGAGTCATGGGCTCAAGTGAGGACTGCTCTCCGGGAGCGACGTGGAACAACGGTCTTTCCTTGGGAGGACACCAAGGTTGCTGTGAGGCTCACTTTCACGGGATCCAAGATGTACTGGGGAATGTCAGAAGTCTCTTCAACCTTGGAGGAGCGCGAGAGCGCGTCGGCTCGAACATTCTTAGAGCCAGGTCGGTAGCGTTGAGTAAAGTTAAACTGATCAAAAAACAGCGACCACCGGGCTTGCCTTGGGTTCAGGCGTTGGGCTTGCTTCAAGAATGCTAAGTTTTTGTGGTCGGTGTAAATCGTAACCGGATGGTTGGCCCCCCTCCAACCACTGTCTCCATTCCTCCAGGGCAAGTTTCACGGCTAGCAACTCTTTATCACCAACACAGTAGTTGCTCTCTGCCGGCGAGAATTTCTTCGAGAAATATGAACAGGGTAGCAATTGTCCAGAATCAGAGTACTGGCTCAGCACGGCCCCCACGGCCACATTGGAGGCATCGACTTCCACCACAAAGGGCCGGCTGGGGTCCAGATGACGAAGGCAAGTGTCTAACAAGAACGCTTCCTTGAGGGCCTCGAAGGCTTGGCAGGCAGGAACAGGCCAATCCACCGCGTTGGCCCCCTTTCAGGTGAGGGCAGTCAATGGGGCCAAAATACGGGAATAGTTAGAAATAAAGTGACGGTAGAAATTGGAAAAGCCGAGGAAGCGTTGCAACGCTTTGAGACCCCTCGGCCGGGGCCAATTCTTAATTGCCGCCATTTTCTCAGGATCCATTTGAAAGCTTGTTGCAGAGATTATGTAGCCCAGGAACAGCAGGGACGTCTTCTCGAAACTACATTTTTCAAGTTTCGCGTACAGACTATGCTCCCTAAGTATTTGGAGCACTTGACGGACATGCTGACGGTGTGAAGGCAGGTCCTGGGAGTAGACTAGCACATCGTTGAGGTAGACGATTACGCAGGTGTTCAGAAGGTCCCATAACCCCTCATTCATCAGGTGCTGGAACACCGCCAGAGCATTACATAAGCCGAAAGGCATCACAAGATATTCGTAATGCCCGTCTCTGGTATTAAAAGCGGTTTTCCACTCGTCTCCGGGACGAATTCGGACTAAGTTGTAAGCACCTCGTAAGTCCAACTTTGTGAAAATCTTCCCTCCCTGGAGCCTATCGAGGAGCTCCGGGATTAGTGGGAGCGGGTAACGATCCCGCTTGGTAATAGAATTTAGGCCTCGATAGTCTATACACGGTCTCGGCGAGCCGTATTTTTGCTGACAAAGAAAAAGCTTGCCCCTGCAGGTGACTTGGACGGGCGAATAAACCCCTTGGCCAGATTCTCTGAAATATACTCGGACATGGCCCGGGTTTCAGGTAATGATAAGGGATATACCCTTCCTCGGGGGGGGCATAGTTCCAGGTAGCAGGTCTATAGTGCAGTCATACGGGCGGTGCTGCAGAAGGATCTCCGCCTTGGTCTTGGAAAAAACATCTGTGAAGTCCTCATAAGGTGCAGGAGGACCTAGGGCAGAGTGCATCAACGGGAGTCTGGGAGCCTTAGGCACTTTCATACAGTTGGCTAGACAGAAAGGGCTCCACTTGACAATCTGTAGAGTATCCCAATGAATCGTGGGCGAGTGCTTCTGTAACCACGGCAACCCTAGCACCACAGGGTGGACAGCCTTATCCAACACTAGGAAGGCTATCTCCTCCGAATGGATCGCCCCGGTGAGGACAGTAATGGGTGCCGTGGACATCAGGATAAGTCCTGGAAGGAGCGTCCCCTGGATGGAGGTAATTCGTAATGGGACCTACCGTCTATGCGTAGGAATTCGCAACTGGGAGACTAAGTCCTGCAGGTTGAAATTACCCCCGGCTCCAGAATCCAGGAACGCAATCATCTCTATGGATCCTCCGGGGTATTCCAGGTTAACAGGCACGGTACATTGAGGAGCTGTAGCACAGCCTAGGAGGAGCTCCTCCCGACCTCCTAGGCTTTGACGTTTTCCGCACGCTCCTGGCAGCGTGCCAAGAAATGGCCCTACTGGCCACAATACAAGCACAGTTTCAACGAACAGCGACATTGCCTCTCTTCAGCAGAGAGCGGGGCCCATCCCAGCTGCATGGGTTCGCAGGTGGGAGCGTCTGGACAAGAAGTCTTAGGAGAAGACGCGGATCTCGCCGACACAGAAGCAGGACTGTGGCAGGAGGAGTGCTGCTCCTTGGCCTGTTGTTGTAGGCGGCGGTCAATGCGGGCAGCCATCTTTATCAAGGCGTTGAGGTCCCCTGGCAGATCTCGGGCAGCAATCTCATCCTTTAAGCATCTGGAAAGGCCATCCAAGAAGATGGCCTTAAGACTACCATCCTGCCAACCTATTTCTTGGGCTAAAGTCCGGAATTCCATAGCATAATCTGCCAAGGAGTGAGCCCCCTGACGGAGCTGCAGCAGTTCAGATGTAGCCGTAGCTACTCGGGCCGGCTCATCAAAAGCCTGTCGGAAGTTCGAGATGAACTGTTGAAAGTCCATTAGCGAGGGATCATTGTGTTCCCAAAGGGGAGAGGCCCATATTAAGGCTTTCCCGTCAAGCAGGGACAGGATATAAGCCACTTTCACCGCATCCGAGGGGAACTGCCGAGGCAACAGAGAGAACCATATGAAACATTGGTTCAGAAAGCCGCGGCAGGTACTTAAATCTCCAGTGTAGCGAGAGGGTGCCGGTAGCTGAGTCACAGGAGAGCTGTGTCTCTCGGGGACCGCGCCAGCAGGAGGCAAGGACTCCAGGCGAGAGGACAGCCGTTCCACCGTGGCTGCCAGGGTATCGATGCAGCTCTGGTGCTGTAGCATCTGCTGGGTCATCCCAGGCAGGACCGAGGGAGCAGGCGCATCCGCCGAGTCCATGGCCTTGCAATCTGTTATGGAGTCTCAATTTAGTGGACCCTTGGGCCGACCTGCTAGAGACTGGAAAAGGTGTTCAATGTCTCTAGTACGCTGCAGGCCGGGAGGCAAGATGTTCAGGCAGGACGTAGAGGTGCTCTTCACCCTGGAAGCTGGTGCTCCCCCGGGAGGAGCTTGTAGGGGCCCGGCCGCTGGGACTTAGGCGGGTTGATAATCAGGACCGAGAACTGGAACCAGACTAGAACAGTAGACAGGAACTGTAGCAAGACTCGGATACTGGAACCAGGCAGGAACTGTAGCAAGACTCGGGTACTGGAACCAGGCAGGAACTGTAGCAAGACTCGGGTACTGGAACCAGGCAGGAACTGTAGCAAGACTCAGGTACTGGAACCAGGCGAGAACTGTAGCAGGCAAGCAGGAACCAAGCAGGTACTGTAGCAGGCAAGCAGGAACGGAGCGAGTACCAAGGCAGCTCACTCCGGGGCACGAAGCAACAGGGAACCAGAAGGTAAACCCGTTGCAAGGCAAAGACTGAGTGTCCGCGGCTGGCTTATCAAGGCCACGGCGTCTGACGTCAGGAACTGGGCGGAGTCACCACTGGCGGGAAACGGCCTAGAAAAGCGCCCAAGTGGTGCACGCGCCTAGAAGCAGGACGTTCATGGGAGGCTTCCCGGCGGCGTGGCCCTCGCGGGGACACCGCCGAACAGGCCGCAAACTAGGCCAACAGAAGCGGGAACAGGTCCAGGAACACGGAGGTAAGGGTCTGGTCGCGGCGCTCGGGGCCAGAACCATAACACTTGTAATAATTATCTGTCGATTCATAATGTGCCATTGCGCTGAGCTGAATAGGTATCTCCCCAACATACTCATCAGAGAACACAGAAGCAAAGAATTAATTTAGACTTTCCGCAATGGCCTTATCTTCTCTAAGTCCCCTTTAACCCCTCGATCATCTAACAGTCCAACTGACTTCCTGATAGGCTTCCTATTTCAGATATATTTTAAAAAGTTTTTATTATGAGTTTTTCTCTCTATATGGCCAAATTATTTTCAAATTCTTTTTTAGCCTGTCTTATCAATGTTTTACATTTAACTTGCCAATGCTTATATGCTTTTTCCAATTTTCTTGAAGGAAGCTCTTTTGGCGAAAATAGCCTCTTTCATCTTACCTTTTAACCATGGCGGCAATTGTTTGGCCTTCCTTCCACCTTTCTTAATGCATGAAATACATCTGGACTATGCCCTCTACGATGGTATTTTTTTTTAGCAAAGTCCATGCCTGTTGTACACTCTTAACCTTTATAGCTGCACCTTTCTATTTTTCTCATCTTATTAAAGGTTCCCTTTTGAAAGTTTAGTGCTAGAGCATTAAATTTACTTATTGGGATAGATTCTGTCACAATGATCAAAACCTTTGGTGGCAGTTTTCAAGTTTCTGTGGCACATTTACATAAATGTGCATACAGTTGTTCATTAAGGGGTAGATTTTTTAAAAATATGTGAGTGCATCCATGTGCGCACGCTACCTGGTGCGTACACATGGACACGCAATGTTATAACATGCGCGTGCCAGTGCGCGCATGTTATAAAATCGGTGGTGGTGCGCGCAAGGGGGGGTTGATTTTGTCAACATTCGCGCGGCAATGCATCGGGGCCGTCCCCACTTCCCTCTCAGTCCGCTCCAATTTAGGAGCGGACTGAGAGGGAACTTTCCTACCCCCTACCCTAACCTCCCTTCCCCTTCCCCTCTCCTCCCCACCCTCTAAAACCCATTTTTAAATTTTTCTACCTTTTATTTTGCAAGTTACTTCAGGGCCCGACCTGAAGTAACTTGCGTGTGCCAGCAGCCGGCCGGTGCACGAGGCTCCGGGACAGCGAGGAATGGAGCTGTCCCAGGCCGCCCCGCTCCGCCCCCTGGCCTGCCCCGTTTTAAGGCCCCGGCACTTACACGCATCCCGGGGTTTACGCGCGCGGCCGGGCCGGTTTGAAAATTGGCCCGGCATGTGTAAGGCCCGGCCACGCGCGCAAACCCCGGGATTTATGTGCGCCAGGGTTTTAAAATCCGGCCTTAAGTAAGATACGCAAAATCATTTTTTATTCAAACTCTTTTGTTTCAAATATTTTTCTTTAGTATGTTTTCCAGCCTTTGTGGTTGGCCTGAATACCTTATTTTGTTTTTTTCATTTCTTTCTTCCTTATTTCTGTTTTTCTCTTCTTTTCTCTCACTTCTTTTCCCTTTTTTCTTTTTGTACCTATTACCTCATCTTCTCATGCTACAGCCCGTCTCTGCTGCTCCCAAGGGATTTTTTTTCAGTTGCTTTCACTCTACAGTTCACCATTTCTCCCTCCAATCCAGTCCCTCCTTCATGCAGTCTCTTCAGTTTCTCCCTAGCTTCTTTGTTTCTTCTCTTTACTCTCCAGTCCTTCTATTTTTTGGGTTACAGTGGCTACCAGTTAAGTAATTGGCACAATTTAAGGTCATTGGGCTAACATTTAAAGCACTGAACTGGCGAGGGCCTGACTATCTGTGTTCATGTCTAGGCCCCCTTCATAAGTTGTGCTCCTTACAGGAGCAGTTACTTCATGTTCCTTCAGTGAAGGAAGCTCATCTTCTGAGGATCAGAGTGAGGGCTTTTTCGCTAACTGTCCCTAATATTTGTAATAAACTTCCTAGAGAATGTTTTGGTATAGCGGATGATGTTCATTTTAGGGCGGTTATTTTATTCAGGATTTCAGGTGACCTGATCTGTGCTTTGGTTAGGTGATTGTGGAGGGAGTGAAGAAGTTTAGGTGTTAGGCTTTGTTTATTTGAGGTTTTTAAGCAAGGTGGGTGAAGTACTGCTGGGTTAATGATGCAATTGTATTCTGTTTGTTTTATGTGATGTTTAATGTTTATATTTTATATTGTCATGTACATCGCCTTGAGTGGTTTCAGAGACACAATTCAGATATGTAAATAAATACATACATTTCTTCCTCCTTCCCCCTTCTTTCTAGTCTTCTCCTTCTGCTCCCTTCTCCTCCTTCTCCCCTTCTTTTTTGTCTTCCAGATGTTGATTGGGACATCCCAAGCAAGGCGATCCTGGATTCTCTGCAAGAAGAACTGTTCTGTCAACTGGTAATGGAACCCACATGGGAAGGGGCGATACTGGACCTGGTGCCTACCAACACGGACAGTATTTCTGATGTTGTAGTGGATGATCATTCGGGAACCAGTGACCACCAGATGGTGCAGTTCAATATTAGGACGCAAGAGATGAAAGTTCCTTCTAAGGCAAGGGTTCTAGACTTCAGGAAAACTAACTTTCTCAAGATGGGGGAGTACCTCAAGGAGTCGTTAGCTGGATGGGAAAATCCAGAGGAAGCAGAATGGCAAGTGGGCAAAACTAAAAGGAGATGATACAAGGGCAACTAATCTTTTTGTAAGGAATGTAACTAAAGGGAAGAGGAAAAGACCATTATGGTTTTCTAAAGAAGTAGCTGAAAAGGTAAGGGAGAAAAGGTTAGCATTCATAAATGACAAGAGATTGCAGAAAGAGGAAGACAGACGACAATATATGGAGAAATTAAGAGAAACTGGGAAAGAAGTCAGGAATGTGAAAATTCAAATAGAAGAAAAAATAGTAAATACAGTAAAATGGGGGGGGGGGGGGGGGGACAAGCCTTTTTTTTTAGATATGTTAGTGATAGAAGGAAGTGCAAAAGTGGCATTGTGAGACTCAGAGGTGAAGGGGAGGAATATGTAGAGGCTGATGAGGAAAAAGTGAAATTGCTTAACAAATATTTCTGTTCAGTGTTCACCGTGGAAGGGCCTGGAGCAGGACCACATAAAATAAACACATTGGAAGTGAGGTAAACCTCAATTGATTTTCAGAACACTGTTCTTGAGGAGCTAACTAAACTTAAAGTAGATAAGGCGATGGGGCCGAACGGGATACATCCGAGGGTACCAAGAGAACTTAGAGATGCCCTTGCAACTCCGCTGTCTGACCTTTTCAATCATTCCTTAGAGTCTGGAATAGTTCCAGAGGAGTGAAAAAGGGCAGATGTGGTTCCTATTCATAAACGTGGACATAAGGAGGAGGCTGGGAACTACAGGCCAGTTAGTCTGATCTCTGTGGTGAACAAACTATTGGAATCGCTGCTAAAACAGAGGATATGCAATTTTTGGAATCCAATGGATTGCAAGATCCAAAACAGCATGGTTTTACCAGAGGTAAATCTTATCAGACAAATCTGATCAATTTCTTTGATTGGGTGACCAGAGAGCTGAATCACGGAAGAGCACTAGATATAGTGTACTTGGATTTCAGCAAGGCCTTTTGACAAGATTCTGCACAGAAGTCATAAATTGTGCACCCTTGAGTGGCTGAGTGGGGAGGTGACAAAGGGTAGTGATAAATGGAGTTTTCTGTGAGCAGAGGATTGTTATTAGTTGTGCCTCAAGGATCGGACCTTGGACCGGTTCCTTTCAACATTTTTGTGAGTGACATAATGGAAGAATTGTCAGGAAAGGTTTGTCTTTTTGCCGATGATACCGAAATCTGCAACTGGGTGGATAGCCAGGAAGGAGTGGAAAACAAGAGGAGAGATCTAGCAAAGCTCGAGGAATGGTCTAAGGTCTGTCAGCTAAGCTTTAATGCTAAAAAATGCAGAGTAAAGCATTTAGGATGCAAAAACCCAAAGGAAAAGTAAAGTATTGGAGGTGAAATTATTCTAAGCACAAAGGAAGAGCGGGATCTGAGGGTAATTGTATCTGATGATCTTAAGCTGACCAAACAGGTGGATAGAGCGATGGTAAAAGCCAGAAAGATGCTTGGCTGCATGGGGAGAGGAATGGTCAGCAGAAAAAGGGAGGTGATATTGCCCCTGTATAGGTCCCTGGTGAGACCTCACTTGGAATATTGTGTACAATTCTGGAGACCGCACCTTCAGAAGGACATAAACAGGATGGAGTCGGTCCAGAGGGAGGCTACTAAAATGGTCAGTGGTCTTCATTCTAAAGCCTATGGGGATAGACTTAAAGATCTAAACATGTACACCCTGGAGGAAAGGAGAGAGGGGAGATATGATAGAGACATTAAAATATCTCAAAGGTTTCCATGCACAGGAGGTGAGCCTCTTTTAACAGAAAGGAGGCTTTTAAATGAGGGGTCATGGAATGAGGGCAAAAGGAGGTAGACTCAGGAGTAATCTTACAAAATATTTCTTTGCAGAGAGGGTGGTGGATGCATGGACCAGCTTCCCAGTGGAAGTGGTGGAGACAGAAACAGTATCTGAATTCAAGAAAGCATGGGATAAATACAGGGGATCTTTAAGGAAGTGATGAGAAATATAAGGCTAAATTAATTGAGTGGATGGGAAGACTGGATGGGCCATATAGTGTTTTTCTGTCATCATGTTTCTATGTTTCTATATTTCTAGTCTCTCCTCCTTTTGGCTATCTCTTCAGCCTTCATAGTGTTTCTCCATCATCCTAGCTCTCCCTTTTTTTCCAGTGCTCCTCCATGTTCTCCCCTCCCTCCTGCCCCTCTTAGTCTTCCCTCCCTTATCGCCTTTTAATTCATCAATCAACCAGAACCTCCTCCAGCTCTCCTCCACCCTGGCATTCTCTTTGATTTTCTCTCCCTTCTAATTTGGCTCTTTCCTTGCTGGACTTGCTCTCCTCTCTGATCTGACACACTTGTCCTCCACAAATCAGATGCTTAAAGGGGAAAGAAGATTAGATCAGAGGTGGCAGAGGCCTGTGGGAAGAGAGGAAGTGGGATATTTGTGGTAGAAGGGAGCCCAGGATGAAGTGGGGCAACAACAGGAGACTGGCGGAGAAGTGAACTTGCAGTGGGGAGTAAGAGAAAGTTAAGCTGGCTGCAGGCAGCAGCAGGAGACCAAGATGAGACAAGCCAGCACAAGAGGATGGCTACCGCACCAAGAGGAGGCTGGAAAGAGTTGGGCCACGGCAGGAGGCTGACACTTTTGAAGCGAGCTGGCACAGAAGGTCAACTGGTTGTGGCAGCAAGAGGCCGGGGAGAAGTGGATAGCAGTGGGAAGATGGCGCTGGATTCAAGGGAGTAAAGAGTACAAACTGCTAGGCAGTCATTTTTACATCAAGGGACAAATTGTAGGGATTTTGGGGAAATGGTGGTGGGGGGTGGGGGGGGGGGGGTGGGGGGAAACGGCTTTCATTCACAGGCGAGGAAAGGAAATCAGAACTTCATCCCTCACTGCAAGTACTAGAAATAGGGCAGCAGTTCCAGTAGAGCCCACCTTTTTGCTGTGGGAGACTCCTTCAGTTATCTTTTTTTTGCATTTCTTGTAAAGATTAACAAAGGATGGTTTTTACCCTGCCTTAAGTTTCTGCATTTTTTCTGAAGCCTGTGAATGCCTTCTCTCTCTCTCTCTCTCTCTCTCTCTGGCTTATCCCATGTCATCCTGTGCCAGTGCAATCTCGTCATACTTTTTTGTCGAAAGGTAACTGGACTTTTGGCATAAATCTAAAAAAAAAAGCAATCTCATATTCCTCTCCCTCTACTCTTTGCATTGAACATTTCCAGTCCTCTCTGGATAATCAATATATTAAAGAACTTGCTCCAACATGAATATTGCTGAGGTTCACAGGCTTTATTTACACTGCTGCTGTGCACTTCCCAGGAAATAGTTTTGCTCCAGATATTGCAAGTTTAAGTAGATTTATGATCTATTTTAAACTGTGAGATGAACTGTTTTCAAGTAACATGGAAGGCATATAAAATGAGTTTGACAGGCATTGCCAACAAAATTAAATGTGAACTGTGCATCCAAAGGTTCTCTGCATGTGTGATCTGTCTTAACCATTTATGGTAACCTTCAGTTTTGCATTATACTATACTATACTAAAAAAAAAAAAAACTGAAATAAGTGAATTTAAAAACAACTCTTTTTTATCAGAACATGTGGCAAAAAGCACATAAATGTATTTCTTCCTATTCAAACGCCATTTGAAATCGGGTCCATCCTCCTGGGATAGAAATGCAGCACTGCTAGGCTGGAGTGTCTCTTGAAGCATTTACTTTTCTTTCATGAAAAAAAAAGAAAGAAAGAAAAGAAGGAAAATCAATTCCAAAAATGAATCTGCCTCTGCCTGCAATATCAGTTTTCAAAAGTGGAGCCTTCCTGCTGGAAGTCAAGAGAGGGCCAGAAATAGAAATGATTTTCTCATCTCTGCAAACTTCAGCTGTGCAAATCCTGCACCACCAGAAAGAAACAAAACATATTCTCGTCAGCAAATCAGATAAGAAAACATTAAGCAAATAGATTAAGTCTCTGCAAGAAAATGTAAGCAGATCCTGTCATACATATTTTAATTATCCGCTAAAAGAACATAACACGTAGTTCTTAGTCAAAGTGATCGTGGCTATTTTAAATCCAGCGGAAACCAAGAATAACCCATTTAATAACTGTAATAATAATAATAATAATAATAATAATTTGTTTGTATATTCCGCTTTTTACGACGCTTCAAAGCGGATTACATTCAGGTACTATAAGTAGCTCCATAATGTTGATTGGTGAAGTACAGATGACAGACAAAAAAAAAAAAAAAAAGCTTAAAAAAAGCATATTCTTTCTGAAAGACATGCCTGCAAGGGTGCTGGAAGATAAAACTGCCTTCAGGCAACGAGAATGTCCTCTAGAAGTCATTAAACGACTGGGATCCTGGCAGTGAAGGCTCTGTTGAACACCCCCCCCCCCCCCCCCCCCCCCCCGCCCTCCCATTCATCTCCGGAACTGAAGCTTGAAAGCTTCTTCTTTGGGGAAGTTGTCAGTACTTTCACTGTAGCGGAACACAGAAGAACAAGAAGATCGGCCTTTTCTCTCGTCTATAATAAACTTCCCACGGCGCCCGAGACGATCCGCATGCAGAATCTAACAAGGCAAATTCATTTACAGCCCATCCGTGCCCCCTCCCCCAACCGATCCCCCCCCCCCCCCGGTGCGGCTCACTCTGCATTTAAACAGCTCTCACTCCAGGGAGCAGTCTGATCGCCTCCCCGGGCACCCCGGCCACGTCTGCGGCCGCACTTTCGGTGCTGCCAGAAGTCATGAACGGGCCGGGGTTTTTTTTTTTTAACGTGCAAATGCCCCGCGCAGCCTCCCGCCATCGCCACGGACATCACCCCTTACCTGCGGAGGAAGGCGCGGGAGGGCAAGAGGAGGCGCTCAGCTCAGCCTGGCCGCCGGAACGCTGCACTGGGGAGGGAGTGGACGTGACGGCGCTGCACAGCAAGGGCAAAGCCTCCGGGGCGATACGGGGGGAGGTTGTGCTGCTGGAAACGCCTGTGCCACGCCACATAAACATCCGCAACACAGTCCCAGATCTTGCGAGACAGGGGGGGGGGGGGGGCTCTGACTCGCCCTCCTCCTCCGGATCGCCTCCTTCCTAGGGCATTGGGTAAAAAAGATTAACCACGGGACACCTACAAGCCATGAAAATAAAAATCTCCCTGCGCCGCAGCTGCATTTTGTTTTTTTTTTTTTTCCCAGCCAGAAGGCCGCTCGCTCACTTAGGGCTGGGATCGAGCACCCGCAGAAGCGGCGGGGGCTCAGGCGTAAACACAGAGCAACGTGACCGGAACTGGTGAGATCAGGCTACGGCTCTCTGCACGGGCTGCTGGGGACGGGGGGGGGGGGAGGGAGAGAGGACCGTCATATTATCAGCCCGATGAAATCACCAGGCATTGGCACCTCCCCAGAGATGCACCAGCGCTCTCCCAGATCAGCCGCCTGCTGGGGGGAGTGCGGGCACCATCCTCAGCTCTCCCCCACCCCCTTCCTGAAATCTGATCGTCCTAATGCGATTCACTCGCTCGGCTCCCCCGGTCTTCCTTTTAGGCAGGCCGTTTTAGCTGCGTTTATTCTATTACTGTGGTGGCGCTGGAGGTTGCCGACGAGAGGAGAACAAGCAGGAGGCGAAGGGTGGGGGAGAGAGAGGCAGTGTGTGCAGGGAGCAGCCGCGGCCGGCGGGGGATCTGTCCGAGGTGCTGAAAGGAGCAATCCCACTGCGGAGAGCGCACGCACACGCCCCCACCGCCTTTCTAAAGCCCTGCCACACGACCTCCTTGACTCTCCAGCAAAGTTGTTGTTGTTTGTTTGTCTTTTTTTAAAGTAAGGAGTTCATACATTTAAAACAAATCATTTTGGCAATTGCAAAATAAATCTTCCTTTTCCTATGAGCTTTCGTGCTAAGGGAAGTTTGAAATCCTATCATAATTTTAGCATCTACTATCTGTATCTACTACAGCTAAGCTAAGATATAAGCTAAGGGGAGTTTGAAATCCTATCATAATTTTAGCATCTATATAGTCTGCATAAAGGTACATGCAACATGGCTTTCGCGTGTACTTTTATGTACATAACCCCCTGAGCAATTTTCAAAAGGTCAGTTATGAACATAAAACCAGGTGTAAGCACCTAAATAAATCCTTTTGGAACTTACCCCTGCTGTGTCTGGTCCTGCTCACTGCTCTTTGTATCTTCCTTCTTTGATTTTTCCCCTCCTGACTTCGATTAATTTAAAAAGGTTTGTTTTTAGGAATTCTTGTATGAAATAGAGCAAGAACGCTTTATATAAAGGTTGTGTCCGTCTGATTGCCTATCACAGGCACTACTACCGTTTCCTCTCTCTTCCTTCCTCTCCCTCACCCACTGGTGCTATTCTCTCATTCTCCTCTCCCTCCCCTATTGAGAATATCATGACAACATTTGTATTCGTGTTTCCAAAATAATACATAAAGTGGTTAAAAGGGGAAAAATATATACATTATGGTGCCCATAACAGTGGCTATAATTTCCGGATACAGAAATATTAATAGTATGGACAATTTTCAGATTCTGGAGCTGTGTCAGGTCATGGCATACAAGTCTGGTGCCCCAAATCTAGTGCCCTGCAGAGAGTAGCCAGTTCCTCCCTCCCAGAGAGCAGTCTGCAGACAGCACAGAGCAGAGAAAAACAACCTGCTCCCTAATCCAACCCTTCCCCTCCTGCCATTTCCCAGAGACTGATGCGAGGGGGGGGGGGGAGGAGGTGCCAGTACTTAAATTATCTCAAGTATCATCAGCAAACACCCCCCCCCTGGTTGTTATTGTTTATTATTTCTGGAGATCACCTGGGTCCCTTCTTCAGATGTCTGTCTAGAGGGGTACATTACAGTATTTATAGGCTATGTCCTTTCTCATCAGGAAGCAGCCATGCCCAGGACTTCAACTTTTTCAATATCACTGGACCAAAACAACTGGTGCCTCCAGGGCTCACTTTCCCTGTGCTTGATATTTCAGTCGGCCTTTACTGGCCTTGTGTTGGGTGATATCACTTGTAATGCATCTTAAGACTCTAAAACTGGTGAAGATCTCAATGGATCATCTTCATTTCCCATTCCATTAGTCTATACATTTTTTTAATTAAACTGAACAATCTAAAAACCAAAACAGAATTAAGCAAGTCTTGAACATTACATAAGAAGAGATTGAAGAACACAGCAGGATCAGTGGCAATTTATGATTCTTGCTATAGTTTTGTGATTTTAACCTCAATCCTCAAGTCAGTATCCCAGTTACCTCTTTGATTTAAAATGTGCTTCTCTGTCAGCCCACACCCTTCACTCACTTGACAATCACATTTATTTTATTTACAGTTCTTTTAGACCACCTTCAAATATAACAAACAACAAAATAAACAGAATTTTCCAATTCTGCAATGGAATATATGCATCCACTTCTGTCACACCTTAGTAACTTCAGATCACCAACTTCATCTTGCCAATATAATCACTAAACTTCAATAAGATTACAGGGAAATTATATATATTGGATAATAGATTCACAAGTGAAAGATAGCACTTGACAGGCACAAAAAGTGTTGAGTTCCTGATCAATAGATGGGTTAAGGCGTCTCTGCTTAACTGGATTGTTGGTGAAGACTCTGAACAGGCTACCGCAGATCAGGCAGTATAATATGGAAATGCAAATATAACAATTACTCCTGAGTCAGAGTTAAGGGTTGCAAAGAGGGAAGACCATGACGGTCAAGGTGCACTGGCACCCAGTTTACTGCCTTCATCTTTTAGTCCAACACATTCAAGATAAGTCTAATTATTTATAGCTTTTATTTGCAAAACAAAAAATACATATAAAAATTAGTACTGTTGGCTCACATTTAGCAATAGTGATAATCCACACAGTGACCGATGGTTAGCACATCTATTGATCAGGAACTCGAAAGTTTTTGTGCCTGTCAAGAGCTATATGAGGGTCACATAATCTTTCACTTGTGAATCTATTATGCAAGATAAATAATTTTTCTGAGTGAGATCACACTTTTGGGATATATTTTTCATTCTTTCACTCCTTGGTTCATAACTTATAATAAAATTACAGGGAGCATCCATAGAGTGTGGCCGACCTTCCCTCATTTCCTCAAATTAAGAGGAAAAATCCAGGTCCTCGCCTTCTTTCAAAAAGAGAAGTAATTCAGTTCTTGCTAGATTAAAAAAAAAAAAAGCCTGTACCATAGTGAAGGAATCACTACAAGCTTTTGCCCTCACCAGGCACTTGGTGCCTCTTTAAAGAAAGGGAGTAACAGAAGAGCCCTTTGACTAGTAGAAATTATTCTGAAGAAGAAAATTATTGGCCATCTGGATAGATACAGACTAATGGGGCATATAGAGCTATATGAGTCCAATTTTTGTCCGACAATGGCGGCAGTCAAGAAAGGAAGTGTTATGTTTTGTTGGTGTTGTTGGCCCTTGGTCGTAGCAAGAGATGGAACCTCCCACAGGGAGGAGCCCTGTGGGGACTTGCTGCGATAGGCTGGCTCTAATGGTACACACACAGAAGTTAAGAGAGTCTTTATTATACAGCCGATGATGGAAATAACCCGAGGAGCAGGCAGAGTATCTCTGCACAGAGGAGGGTGGTCCCAGAGGAGTGCTCTCACTGATATTCTGCAGCATGACATGCAGAGATGAACTCTCACCAGAAGACTGTGGATCCAGTAGTGGTCCACAGAGCGGGGTATGCCATGAATCCACGCTGCAGATGGTAAGCTTGTGAGGTAGATCTGGTAGTGGTCCGCAGAGCGGGGTACGCCGTGAATCCACACTGTAGCAAGGTGAGAGAGGGAGACTGGAAGCTGGGATACTTACTCTGTAGCGATGAGGAAGGTAGGGACCTCCGAGGAGCGGAGGCCCAGGACGAGGCAAGGCCCCCGAGGAGCGGGTACCAAGAACATCCTAGCTGGAACAAGCTGACCCCGAAGGGTCAAACAGGAACGTAGCAAGGCCCCCGAGGAGCGGGTACCTGGGTCGTCCAAAGAGAGTACAGAGCGAAGGCATCTGTAACCTGAGCGAAATCAGCAGGAACGTAGCTGGAATGGAGTTTAGAGTTTAAATACCCAGAGGTACTGTCATCATGCGGAGGGGGACTCCCCCGAGGTTCCCACCATGACGTATGTAAAAGGAGGGCCAACACGCGCACGTGTGCCCTATGTGATCCCAGAAAGAAAATGGCGAATGCAATTGCTCTTATTGGTCCGGGGACGCCGGAGCAGTCGGCATATGGAAGCGGAGGCAGCCATCTTGCCAACTGGAATGGAGAAAGGCAGAAAAGAGGTGAGATAGAGAGGCTGCAGGTGTCTCTGGCCAGCGGGCACAACAGTACCCCCTTCTAAGAGGCCCCTCCCAGGGGGTTTTGGCTTCCTAGGATGTGCTTGATGAAAGCATCGAATCAAGTCTTTGTCAAGAATGTTGACAGCAGGTTCCCAGGAATTCTCTTCTGGTCCGTATCCCTCCCACGAGATTAAGTACTCCCAGTGTTTACCTCTCTTGCTCACGTCAAGGACATCTTGGACTAGATAGGCAATATCTTCTTCAGCATCAAGAGGTGCTGGTTCAAGAGTCTTGGGAGAGAATTCGGAAAGGATAAGTGGTTTCAAGAGTGCCACATGGAAGGCATTGTGAATCTTCATGGAGGGAGATAATCTCAGACTGTAAGTTAATGCTCCCATGCGTCGGAGAATAGCGAGGGTCTGACATAACATGTAGCGAAGCACGCAGAGGGTAGTTTAAGGCGAAGGTACTTAGTGCTGAGCCAGACTTTGTCACCTGGCTGGAATTGAGGTGCCTCTCATGATGAGCATCATAGGTCTTTTTGGCTCTCTACCCCGCTTTGAGTAGGAGATCCTTGGTCTGTTTCCAAAGTTGTTGCAGCTTTTCTGCCATGGTTTTAGCAGCTGGCAAAGTTATGGACAGAGGCAAAGGTAGTGGAGGTAACATTTGATGACCATAGACAATCTGGAATGGAGTTGATCCAGTGGCAGAAGCAGGAACGTAGAAATTGCTTGAGTGTTCGATTCATTCTCTCAGTCTGGCATGTGGTTGCGAGTGATAGGCTAAGGTTAGATCCAACGGGATGTTAAATTTCTGACACAGTGCCTTCCAGAATTTAGCAGTGAACTGCATGCCCCTATCTGATAGAATATGCCTTGGCATGCCGTGAAGATGGAAGATGTGTTTCACAAACAATTTGGCTAGTTCCGCAGCTGACGGTAACCCTGGTAGGGCCACGAAGTGAGCCATCTTCGAGAAGCAATCGACAGTTACCCAAATCGTGTTATTCCCGTTGGAAGGTGGTAAGTCTACCACGAAGTTGGTTGCAATATGTGTCCAATGTTCTTCAGGCACTGGTAAGAGTTGAAGGAGACCCCAGGGATGTCCGGCTGGAGGTTTCTGCCTCGCACAGGTGGCACATGAGTCTACGTAAGCTTGTACATCTGCCTTCATCGTGGGCCACCAATAGAAGCACTGAAGCATGGCTAGCTTGTGGGCTTGGCCTGGGTGCCCGGCCAATCGAGAATCATGTGCCCACTTTAATAGCTTTTTCCTCATACCTCAAGCCACCACAGTCTTACCGGCTGGCATCTCATGGGTAGCGGCCAAGACCACCTTCTCAGGACTTATGATGTGGCGAGGTTCATCAGGCACATCTTCTGGTAGAAAGGAATGCGAGAGGGCATCCAACTGGACATTCTTCTCCGCAGGACGGTATTTGAGCAGAAAATCGAATCGGTTAAAGAACATTGACCACCTGGCTTGCCGATGGTTAAGTCGCTGCGCATGCCGTAGATATTCCAGACTTTTGTGATCTATATACACTGTTATTTGGTGTTGGGCCCCTTTTAACCATGGACGCCACTCCTCAAAGGCCAGTTTAATAGCTAACAGCTCTTCATTTCCAATTCCATAATTTCTCTTGGCTGGAGAAAAACATTGAGAGAAGAATGAGCATGGATGAAGGGTGTTGGTATCACTGTACTGGCTTAACATGGCTCCCACGCCAACATCGGAGGTGTCGACTTTGACGATGAATGGGTGATACAGATCAGGATGGTGAAGACAAGGTTTTTTTTAAGAAGGCCGCTTTGAGAGTCTGGAAGGCTGCCACGGCCTCAGGAGATCATTTAGAAGGGTTAGCGCCTTTTCTAGTCATGGCAGTGAGTGGAGCAGTTAAGGTGGAGTAATGCTTGATAAATGTACAGTAATAGTTTGTGAAGCTGAGAAAACAGCGTAATGCCTTTTATCCAGTGGGTTGAGGCCAGTCTTGGATGCTTTTGGTTTTTTGCGAGTCCATTTGAAACCCCTCTTTGGAAACAATATAACCAAGGAAAGGCATGAATTCTTGGTGAAAGGCACACTTCTCAAGCTGTGTGTAAAAGTGATTGTCATGTAATCTTCTTAGTACCTTGACCATATCTGCTTGATGCGTCTGATTGTCCTTAGAGAAGATTAAGATATCATCTAAATATACCACCACGCAATGGCACAGCAGATCTCGCAGAATTTCATTCATCATATTTTGAAATACTGTTGGTGCATTGCACAAGCCGAAAGCATGACTAGGTATTTGAAGTGTCCGTTACGGGTATTAAAGGCGGTTTTCCACTCATCCCCGTGACAGATTCTGATCAGGTTGAAGGCCCCTTTTAGATCTAGTTTGGTAAAGACCTTGGCTCCCTGGAGTCTGTCAAACAGCTATGAAATCAGCAGTAGAGGGTAACGATCCTTGATGGTAATTTCGTTGAGACCCCTGTAATCAATACAAGGGTGAAGGGATCCATCCTTCTTGCCAACAAAAAGAAACCCTGCACCAGCAGGTGACTTCAAGGGTCTGATAAACCTCTTTTATAGGTTCTCTTGGATATAGGCCGACATGGCCTCAGTTTCAGATAATGAGAGGGGGTACACCCTTCCCTTTGGAGGTTCCGAGTTAGGCTTCAAGTTAATTGCACAGTCGAAGGTTCTATGCAGTGGTAGATCATCTGCCGCTTGTTTGGAGTAGACGTCCTGAAATGATGCATATTGAGGCGGAAGACCAGGTAAAGATGGTATAGTAGACATACATGGTAAGGGTGTAACTTTCTTTAGGCATCGGTCGTGATAGCCAGAACCCCACTGGGAAAGTTCCATTGTAGTCCAGTTGAACTGAGGAGTGTGTTCTTGTAACCAGGGTAGGCCAAGTACAACGGGGTGAAAGGCTTTGTCGAGGACCAAGAAGGAGATATTCTCAGATTGAAGCACCGCAGTGGGCAAGCATAAGGGCTGCGTAACAAGGGAGACATCCCCAGGTAGAGGCTCACCATGTATTGACGATAGCAGTAAAGGAGTAGCTTTTGGCGTAGTAGGAATTCGTAGATGTTCCACAAGTCTTTTCAGAATAAAATTTCCGCCAGCACCAGAATCCACAAGTGCTAGAGTCTGGAACTCGAGACTTCCTGAGACGAGAGAGACAGGGAGAGATAATGGAGGAGAGGGTGTAGTTAGACCTAGAAAGAGTCCTCCAGTGGATCCTAGGTCTGCATGTTTCCCGGACAGATAGGGCAAGTCTGTACAGCATGGCCTGATTGTCCACAGTACATGCAGAGGCCCATACATCTGTGATAGCGCTTTTCTTTAGAGGTTAAGTGGCTGCAGCCTAGCTGCATTGGTTCATCCTCTTCACTGGGCACAGAAGGTTGGGTAAGAAGAACATAAGAACATAAGAAAATGCCATACTGGGTCAGACCAAGGGTCCATCAAGCCCAGCATCCTGTTTCCAACAGTGGCCAATCCAAGCCATAAGAACTTGGCAAGTACCCAAAAACTAAGTCTATTCCATGTTACCATTGCTAATGGCAGTGGCTATTCTCTAAGTGAACTTAATAGCAGGTAATGGACTTCTCCTCCAAGAACTTATCCAATCCTTTTTTAAACACAGCTATACTAACTGCACGAACCACATTCTCTGGCAACAAATTCCAGAGTTTAATTGTGCGTTGAGTAAAAAAGAACTTTCTCCGATTAGTTTTAAATGTGCCCCATGCTATCTTCATGGAGTGCCCCCTAGTCTTTCTACTATCCGAAAGAGAAAATAACCGATTAACATCTACCCGTTCTAGACCTCTCATGATTTTAAACACCTCTATCATATCCCCCCTCAGTCGTCTCTTCTCCAAGCTGAAAAGTCCTAACCTCTTTAGTCTTTCCTCATAGGGGAGTTGTTCCATTCCCCTTATCATTTTGGTAGCCCTTCTCTGTACCTTCTCCATTGCAATTATATCTTTTTTGAGATGCGGCGACCAGAATTGTACACAGTATTCAAGGTGCGGTCTCACCATGGAGCGATACAGAGGCATTATGACATTTTCCGTTTTATTCATCATTCCTTTTCTAATAATTCCCAACATTCTGTTTGCTTTTTTGACTGCCGCAGCACACTGCACCGACGATTTCAATGTGTTATCCACTATGACACCTAGATCTCTTTCTTGGGTTGTAGCACCTAATATGGAACCCAACATATGGAACCCACCATATGGACAGTTCGAGGGCAGATACCTCCCGAGATATGTTTCTTGGAACTCTTTGATTCTTGAGTCCGGTCACGGAGTCAGTGGTCCACTCTACCGGGTAGATCAATAAGAGCCTCCAGGTGTCTGGTATATCGTGAGCTGCGAGTTCATCCTTTATTCAGGAGTTCAGACCCTCCAGAAATATGGCGCGTAAACATCCCAGGTCCCAGTGGAGTTCTGAGGATAATGTTTTAAATTCAATAACATAGTCCGGTAGGCGTCTATTCCCTTGTTGAAGGTGTAAAAGTGTAGACCCTGTGATAGTCTGGCGTGCTGGGTCGTCAAACACTGACTTGAAAAGGGTCAGAAACCCAGACAGGTCACTCAAGACTGGGTCGTTGTGTTCCCAAAGGGGTGAAGCCCAGGCCAGGGCTTTTCCTTCTAGTAAAGACAGAATATACATTGTCTTGGAAACAGCGGAAGGAAAGTATTTAGGTTGTAATGAAAAGTGCATGCAGCACTGGTTGAGGAAGCCCCTACACATCTGGGCATCTCCAGAGAAGCGTGTAGGGGCAGGTAATGGCACCGTGGTTTGGTCCTTAGTCTCTTGAGAAAAGGCATTCTTCTCTGGAATAAGATGCGTGCTCAGTCTGGCATTCAACTGATTGAAGGCAGTAGTTAACACCTCCAGGGACTTCTGTTGTTCGTTGAGCTGCTGGGCCAGGCCAGGAATGGCCTGCAAGGTTGAGAACTGAGCCGGGTCATGAAGTTAGCAATCTGTTATGTTTTGTTGGTGTTGTGGGCCCTTGGTCGTAGCAAGAGATGGAACCTCTCACAGGGAGGAGCCCTGTGGGGACTTGCTGCGTTAGGCTGGTTCTGATGGTACACACACAGAAGTTAAGAGAGTCTTTATTATACAGCCGATGATGGAAATAACCCGAGGAGCAGGCAGAGTATCTCTGCACAGAGGAGGGTGGTCCCAAAGGAGTGCTCTCACTGATATTCCGCAGTGTGACCTGCGGAGATGAACTCTCACCAGAAGATTGTGGATCCGGTAGTGGTCCGCAGAGCGGGGTACGCCGTGAATCCACGCTGTCGATGGCAGGCCTGTAGAGTAGATCTGGTAGTGGTCTGCAGTGCGGGATACGCCGTGAATTCACGCTGTAGATGGTAAGCCTGTGAGGTAGATCCAGTAGTGGTCCGCAGAGCAGGGTACATCGTGAATCCACACTGTAGCAAGTTGAGAGAGAGGGAGACTGGAAGCTGGGATACTCACTCTGTAGTGATGAGGAAAGTAGGGACCTCTGAGGAGAGGAGGCCCAGGACGAGGCAAGGCCCCCGAGGAGCGGGTACCAAGAGCATCCTAGCTAGAACAAGCTGACCCCGAAGGGTAAAACAGGAACGTTGCAAGGCCCCCGAGGAGCGGGTACCTGGGTCGTCCAAAGAGAGTACAAAGCGAAGACGTCTGTAACTGGAGCGAAATCAGCAGGAGCGTATCCTTGCTAACTCGTAGCTGGAATGGAGTTTAGAGTTTAAATACCTGGAGCTTCTGGCATCATGCGGAGGAGATGCCCCCAAGGTTCCTGCCTTGACATACGTAAAAGAAGGGCCAGCACGCGTGTGCCCTAGTTGATCCCAGAAGGAAAATGGCGAACGCAATCGCCCTTGTTGGTCTGGGGATGCCGGAGTGGTTAGTGTGTGGAAGCAGAGGCAGCCATCTTGCCAACTGGAATGGAGAAAGGCAGAAAAGAGGTGAGACAGAGAAGCCGCAGGCGTCTGCGGCTGATGGGTACAACAGGAAGAAAATGCAGTAATTAACTCTCCAGCCCCTGAAGCAGACGGTAAGCGTTGAAACACTGGCAGTGTCGGGCTACATGAGTTATAATGTGAACTAAGAAGTTTAGCTGAAAACTATTACCGCTTACAGAGATGAATAAGATAAGTTTATAAGATTCAGACACTTTGAAAATTCAAACAAGCTCACATTGGGTGAGTTATGGTATTTGCAATACTGATACTGACTAATTCAGAGATATACAATTTTAATTACAAGAATATAAAAAAACAAAAAAAATACAATTTAACACTATTTAAACTAAAAATGGTACTGGCATACAGCCTGAGTCATAACCTATGAAACGGTTATCACTCATAAATACAGTACCGGGCACCAGAATTTGGGAGTTATCTTTTTGTTTTCACATTTGGTTGTTTGATGTTTGATATAAGGGGGATTTACAATAGAGGCACAGGTTTATTATAGTTTACACTTAAATAAAAAGGGCCATTTCCCCTGGTTACTCAAAATTTGAGTGACAAGATCTTAAATTGAGTGCAGAAACTAATTGCAAGCCAATGAAATGAATGTAGAATGTAAATAATAGCAGTATGCTTAGTGCAACCTAGAACCACCCTGACAGCCATGTTCTAGACCACTTGGAGTCTATATGTGATCCACTGGGAGAGACCCACACATAGGACATTACTGTATTCTAGTTGCAATATTACTACAAGATGAATCACAGTTTTAAAAGATTTCAGGACCAAGAAAGGCTGAAGCTTAAGAAAATCTATTTTCCCTGGAGTGATCATAGATCATAAACTGTTAATAGAACCACACATCTCAGGGTTTCTAGGTGACTATATTTTCACTAGATCAGTTCAGAGGTTACAAGTATTCTTGTCTTGTTCTGCTCTGATAACTCTGGTCCCTGCTGTAACTCCCCTTGAGCACCTTGTGTGGGAAGGCATGAAATGAATGTATACACGATGGGCATGATTGATAATAATGATATTAACATTTCCTAAATAAACTTCTTAAGAGTTGCAGCTGGAATGCCCAACATTTTCTGAGCCAAGCATGAGGTGAGTGAATATAAAATGTACTTCTACTTTAGAATGATTTTATTTTATATTTTTATATTATTTGAGGGTAATGATACAGAGAAACTGAATGGAATCACAGTGAACAGAGAAGAAGTACTTAAGCAAATCGACAAATTAAAGAGTAATAAATCACTGGGACCAGATGGTATATATCTCAGAAGTCTGAAAGACCTCAAATATTAAATTACAGACAATACCTGAAGATTGGAGGGTGGCCAACATAATGCTTTTTTTTTTTTTTTTACAAAGGGTTCAATGGATAATCCAGGAAAATACAAATCAATGGGCCTGATATTGGTGCTGGGCAAAATGGTAGTGTTATGTTTTGTAAAGTGTGAACCCCTGGGCCGAGGTGAGAGATGTCTTCACCCATAGGGAGGAGCCCTGTGAGCCTCACCGTCGGTAGGCGCAGTCTCAGCAAAGTCAGACACAGCTGTAAATAGTCTTTATTGAGGAAAGATAAAGGCACAACCCATGGAACGGGGAATGTAGTAAAGTGCAGTCTTGAGCAGAGGGGTATATCCACAGGCAATACCTTAGAAGTGAAGATCCGGTAGTGGCCCGAGGTATGGGGTACACCGTAGAGGATCCCACAACGAGCTCTGGAAGTTGAAGTCTGTAGAATGGGTACTCACAGCAGGTAGCTCCAGGAGAAGTCCCAGGGAGCGGGACAGAAAGTAGTCCAAGGCAGAAGGTCCTCTGAGGAGCGGATGACCAGAGACGAAGGAAGGGCCCCTGAGGAGCGGGTACCCCAAAGTAGGAATCACGTCAAGGAAATAAGAAGGCAGAAATAGAAGTTCAATGAAGGTGGGAGGATTCAGCAAGAAGAGATCCATTGCTAACTCGTTGATACGAAGCAGGAAGGAAGTTTAAATAGCCCTCCCAGTGGTGATGTCATCAAGGTGGCCGACCAAGGGTTCCCGCCCTGGGCCCTTTAAATATGTCTGGGAGGCGCGCGCGCCCACCTAGGGAGACCTGTGGGGTGGAGCCTAAGCCGGCGGTGACGGCCCTGCCGTGAGTGAGGCCTCCTGCCCGCAGGACAGGCTGCAGGGAAGGGCGGCGCACTGCAGGGCAAGTCCAGCTTTCTACAGCGAAGCTGGAAGTCAGCTCAGCAGGGGGGTGAGTAAGGTCGGCCACGTGCACCACGGCCGACCGACGTAACAGGTAGAAGTATTCTGAAGAACAAAATTACTGGCCATCTGGATAGACACAGACTAATGGGGCAGGGCCAAAATGGATTTAACAAAAGGAAATCTTGCTTTACAAATCTGTTATATTTTTTTGAAGGGGTTATCAGTTGATATAGTGTATCTGGATTTTCAGAAGACATTTGACAAAGTTCCTTCTAACAAACTCATTGGGAAACTACAAAGTCATGGGATAGGAGGCAATGTCCTATTGTGGATTGGTAACTGGCTATAGGATAGGAAACTGATGGACTAAATGGTCATTTTTCTGAATGGAGGAAGGTAAATAGTGGAGTGTCTCAGGGATCTGTTCTGGGACCAATGCTTTTTTAATATATTTATACATGATTTGGAAAAGGGACTGACGATTAAGGTGATAAATTTGCAGATAACACAAAATAATGCATGAGCTGATTGTGTGAAATTTCAGGAGGAGCTTGTGAGACTGGGATATTGGGCATCTAAATGGCAGATGAAATTTAATGTGGACAAGCACAAAGTGATGCTCTAGTGACCATTAATCCAAACTGTAGGCACATAATGCTGGGTTAAGAAGTTAAGAACATAAGAAGTTGCCTTACTGGATCAGACTGAGGGTCCATCAAGCCTAGCAGCATCCTGTTTCCAACAATGGCCAATCCAAGTCACAAGTACCTGGCAGGATCCCAGATATTAAACAGATCCCATGCTACTAATGCCAGCAACAAGCAGTGGCTATTCCCTATTGATTAAAAGCAGTGTATGAACTATGATTGCAGCACATCACCCTAGACAAGCCTATAACTTTTACTCCCTAATGTGTGTGTGTGTGTGTGAGAGAGAGAGAGAGAGAGAGAAAGAGAGAGTGCATACACAGACGTCTGCATACTTTTTTTTTTGTTACACAAGAAGAAATGCCTTGCCACATACTGCCATCCAGAGGAATATTATCAGCAGTCATTTATTGCAGGTCTGTGCTGTACTTTGACTGGATTTTCTTTTCTCAGACCAGTTATCTTCATTATTCCTTTTGTTGCTCATTAACCCATATCAAGAGCAAAAGCCTCATTTTTCTAAAAATTGGTTTCTGTCCTAGAGCTCTGAGTGGCAACTGTCTACCATACTGTACCTGTGAGAACAGGTGGTACCACATCATTCCAAAAACCTACTCCCTCCCCAAAATATTACACACAACAATTAAAAAGATCCTGCAGTCTTAAAGTTAAGTCTATCCTTTTATGTGGCCACGTGACTCAGCGTAGCTCTTTTAAATGAAGGTAAAGAGATGGGTGGGGTGCTGCAGAGCTCAATGCTGGGACCAGCATAAGAACATAAGAAACTGCCATACTGGGTCAGACCAAGAGTCCATCAAGCCCAGCATCCTGTTTCCAACAGTGGCCAATCCAGGCTACAAGTACTTGGCAAGTACCAAAAAACTAAGTATATCCCAAGCTACTGATGCCAGTAATAGCAGTGGCTATTTTCTAAGTCAACCTGATTAATAGCAGGTAATGGACTTCTCCTCCAAGAACTTATCCAAACCTTTTTTAAACCCAGCTACACTAACTGCACTAACCATATCCCCTGGCAACAAATTCCAGAGTTTAATTGTGCATTGAGTGAAAAATAATTTTCTCCAATTAGTTTTAAATTGCAACTTGCTAACTTCCTGGAGTGCCCCCTACTCTTTCTATTATCCGAAAGAGTAAATAACGGATTCACATTTACCCATTCTAGACCTCTCATGATTCTAAAGACCTTTTCAAACTATTTGTTAATCATTCTGTGGAAGGACTTGCCTATTTGCAGATGGCACATAAATCTGTAACAAAGTAGACAAGCTGGAAGGGAGTCAAAAAATTAAAGGTGACCTGCAACAAGGAGACATGCAAACATTTCGTGATATCTCTTTGCTTTGTTTGATCATCAAGCAGTAACCAAAGGCAGGGGAGCTTTCAATATGCTCATTGTCAACCAATGGCAGGACAGCTTTCAGAATGCTGCATGAATCATTATGTGCTCTGACCTTGAGATTTCAAATGAAGTAAATGGAATCGGCCTATTTCCCTATAAGAAAGAAGAAGAAGGGATTCCAAGTGTTGAGGACATCAAGGACTCATGAAAAAATATGATCTGGGGATCCCTGAGTGCTCTACTGTCCATGTCTCAGAGCAGAGGCTCTCTGAATTGTGAGGCAAAGGGTTTTTGGCTCAGAGAAGTCCAGGGGTCCCCCAGGGTAGTTGCATAAATAGCAGGCCTAAATCTAATCAGACAAATTTTGTCAAAGATATCACCAACTGTTGCTCTGATTTTGTCATTTACACCATACAGTGCCCAGGTCCATTAATATATATTGGCAGAACCAAAAGACCATTGCAGAAGCGGTTAATAGAGTAGCACAATCAGAAAATGTCAGCCCCGAAAACCTGGCCGAAGTACCCCCTGCGCGCGCCGAGCCTATGTTGAGTAGGCTCGGCAGTGTGCACAAGCCCCAGGATGTGCGTAAGTCCCGGGGCTCTCCTGGGGGGGGGCGTGTCGGGGGGGGGGGGGGTGTTGCGGTGGCGCGTCGTTTGGGGCTGGCCATGGGCGTGGTTCCGGCCCGGGGGTGTTTCGGGGGCGTGGCCGAGGCCTCCGAAACGGCTCCTGGGCCTGGGAATCGTGCGCCGGTGGCCGGCCCGGCGCGCTCAAGTTACGCCTGCTTTGGGCAGGCGTAACTTGTACAACAAGAGGTAGGGGGTTTAGATAGGGTTGGGAGGGTGGGTTAGGTAGGGGAAAGGAAGGGGAAGATGGGGGGGAGGCGGAGGGAACGGAGGCAGGCTGTGTGGCTCGGCGCGCGCAGGCTGCCAATTTTGGGCATCCTTGCGTGCGCTGACCCCGGATTTGAATGGATAATTGCGGCTACGCGTGTATTTATTAAAATCCCGCATACTCTTGTTTGCGCCTGGAGTGCGAACAAAAGTACACGCGGGCGCAGATTTATAAAATCTACCCCTAGTGTACAACATTGTGTGACTAGTTCATGTGTATTTGCTGATTTAAAATGACAGTTGTGGAACAAATACACATGGCTTTTTGAGGAGGAGATCAGGAAGCACACCACAATCTGCGAGAATAATTTTGGATATTTTCTCTCAATAAGGTAGTAGAACTAGAAATTCCCATTAATGAGCTGTTTCCTGTATGCAATATGGATTGTGTGAGAGACAATGATTTTGATCAATGAACATTGCCCATATAATTAATGATGACTATGCAATATTATGTGAAATTCAATGCAAGTTTTTTTTCTTTTTAAAGTCCAATACATAATGCCACAAAGCTCAATGTAAAAATGTTCAATGTAAAATGTTCAATGTAAAATATTACAAAGCTTAACCTAAAATGTTACAATGTTTCAATGTAAAACAAGACGTCTACATCAATAGACTCCTCTGTTACCCTGTAAACCGGTATGATATATCCGATGAACATCGATATAGAAAAACAAATAAATAAAATAAATAAATGACTAGTAGATAGCAACGAATGGTTTTATGAAAATGGCATTTTCCAGCTTTGCTGCAGGACCTTGATGGAAAGACTCACATGTTTGATCCCCTGACGCAGACTTAATGAAACACGGAGCCGTGTCAGGACCACTGTTTGATAGACTTTCAACAATAGTGGCCTTCCTGCAAGTTAAGTTTTTCATTCTCTCTCATCAGTGGCTGAACTATTTATATTGTAATCAGTTAAATTTTGAAGCAGATTTTTCGAGAATGAATGAGCACAGAGCACAGAAATACAGTACGGTATATTAAACATTGAAATATGTTAAGCACATCGCAGTTATAAATTAGAGCTGCCAACTGGCTCCAGATTTTCAGGATACATTGATCCAGTCCTGGTTTTACTCCCCTGCCTGCAGAGTCTTGTAGCCTTGCTTTTTCTTAGGGCATGCACTAGGGAAATGAGAGCAAGTCCCTGCATGCAATGGGGTAAAACCAGGACTGGATCAACCTGTCCTGAAAATATGGAGCCAGTTGGCAACCCCATTATAAGTACAAATTATTGGACCAATGATTACAACCTTTAAGGGTCTGACTGCATAATGTTGGCACAGAACAAAGCCTGGAATGAAGGTTTTATTCTCAACCTTATATAAGAGTGGGTTGTTTTGACGGAGGCTTGACATGTTGCTTCATGTTTGAAAGTTGGCCCATAAATAAATAAATAAATAAATAAATAAATAAATAAATAAATAAATGTTTAGTAATTTGAATATAGGGGGGGGGGGGCTCCTTTGTTTTCCATTTTTATTTAATTTTCCCTGGGAATTTAATGATATTTATTACAAAAAGATCAAAAATATTTACCTGGATAAATAATGAGTCATTTTTTTTCCCACTGATTTCTCCTGTTTTTGTTTGTGGTATAAAAAAACAACCTGATAAATTCCCAGAAAAGCTAAAATATAAACTGGAAACTAAGGTCTATGACTGGGTTACCTGGTTAGGCAGTGCCATAAACTCCATGAATCTATATTGTTTGGAAGTTCCTGCAGCGATAAAATGGAGATCATGAAATTGGGATCTTTTAAGCCCATTGGTATGGTCTCCTCCTCCGATGGCGGATGGAGCTGTCTGTGCTTCAGCCACTGCAGGAGAAGACGTGGCTGTGGTGTTGGATGCTACTTTTAACTTAGATTCGCAAGTTTTTTGCTGCAGCCAGGCAAGCATGTAGTAAAACTGTGTCTGGTATGTGATCTTCGCCGATTGATGGAGCAATGGGCCTTTAAAACGTTTCTGATCTCCCTCACGGTTTTCCAGCTAGACTCCTGCAATGCTCCTTTGGTTGCCTTTGCCTTCTAAGCTGCTTCATAAATAAATTTCAGCTTGGTACAGAACGTGGCAGCAAGAGCAGCGATGGGGGTGATCAGGTAGGGAGAGCGCTAAGCCAGAGTCTGAGAGGGTCAGGACATTCCAAATTGTAAATGACAAATGGTTTTGATGGAACAAAAAAAAAACAACAAACAAACCCCTGTCAGGTTCAATGGGGAAGAATGACATTTTGTGTGCTGCAGACCAAGAAACTCAATGTCTGTGTCCACTGAATACACTCGGTGGAATTAAGTGTTAGGAAAATTGCAGGTATTAACTTCAAAATGCTTGGATACATAATTAGGACTTCTTGTTTCTGGTATTTGTAAATTGTAAATTTAGTGTGGGGGTGGGGTGTGGAGTTTACACCTAATTTTAAGGTGTTTTTTTCTTTGACCTGGATTCTTTGGGCCTCTGGCTCAATTGGAAACAGAGCTGGGATCTAGCCCCACTACCCTTTGTTTATAATGGCCTGGGGATTTCACCCCTTTTTTTTTTTTTTATATCTCCCTGCCCTCCGATCCCAACATATATGATCCAATCATTACAGCAAAAGCCTTTTTTGGTAGGGGCCAGGTACCAGGGCTCCTTTTGCTACCCTACAGTCATGGGTAGTGAATCCTGCCACTAGGTGTCATCCTTGAACGATGACCATGGCTGCTTCCTGGCGTTGGGCTGCGGCCGCCGCATCCTCGAAATTTTGAATTAATTTTGCGGATGCATAAAACCAGTGATTTTCAGTGTTTTTGCACATTCACCCCCTCGCGCTCTCTACCCCCTGCCCCCAGCCTAGCCCCATCACTTTCTCCTCCCCTACCCAAAATACCCCCTTTTATTTTTGTCATTAGCTGTAGCTGAAGTGGGTGAACTGGCCACCGCTGCAGTCCTCAATGACGGCCTGACTTCCCACCGTGCACCATGCACCGTGGTGTTGTGTGGCTGTTCAGCTGCTCTCACCAGTCTACAAAGTTAGGGATGGAGTCGGGGGCCCCAGAGGAAGCAGGAGTCGTGCCTACGATTGGGCAGGCCCCAAGTGCTGCAACTCGCTGAGCATCTGCCCCTCTGCCCCACCTCTCTGGTGGCACTCCAGGCTGCTGATGCCTTCGATGTAGGGTAGAAGGGACCCAGGGAAGGTGAGTGTGGTGGCAGCAGCTTCTTCCCTGTGGCGCTTGAAGGCAAACTCCTTCTTGAGGTGCAACAGTCAACGTGGGGGCAGCAGTCGAGTGGGTGGGGTTTATCAGGGATTTCCAGTTTAAATAATAACAGAGGCCCTGGACGTAATATACAAGGTTCTTTGGTGAGTGGCTAGGGTCCACTTTCTCAGGACAGGCTGATCCGACTCCGGTTTTGTCCCATCGTATGCAACAAACCTGTAGTTCAAGCTTCCCTAGGAAAAGCAGAAATACAAGTCCACGCAAGCAATGGGGGGTTTGGGGGGATGGAGGGTGGGGAGAGGAGGAAGAGTCAGACCAGAAGTGCGCCAGTCTCTCCTGAAAGCAGTGGAGTGAATTGGTAAACCTTAGATAACAGGCATAAAAGACGTCAGCAGCTGCAGTCACAAACTTCATAAGAACATAAGAACATAAGAAAATGCCATACTGGGTCAGACCAAGGGTCCATCAAGCTCAGCATCCTGTTTCCAACAGTGGCCAATCCAGGCCATAAGAACCTGGCAAGTACCCAAACACTAAGTCTATTCCATGTAACCATTGCTAATGGCAGTGGCTATTCTCTAAGTGAACTTAATAGCAGGTAATGGACTTCTCCTCCAAGAACTTATCCAATCCTTTTTTAAACACAGCTATACTAACTGCACGAACCACATTCTCTGGCAACAAATTCCAGAGTTTAATTGTGCGTTGAGTAAAAAAGAACTTTCTCTGATTAGTTTTAAATGTGCCCCATGCTAACTTCATGGAGTGCCCCCTAGTCTTTCTACTATCCGAAAGAGTAAATAACCGATTCACATCTACCCGTTCTAGACCTCTCATGATGTTACTCTTGGTTCTTCTGTCTCCTTCTTAAGAGTTTACTGTAAATCTCATCCTTACGTGTGGTGGAGCTGGGAATCTCTCTCGAGCTTCTATTTAAACTGTTCTTGAGACTTACTGTATATACTGAAGAAGTGTTTATTCTGATGGAGCTTGTGGCTCCCTCGTTCTGCTCGTTACTTGCCTTTTGGTCTCCCCCCGTGGGTATTTTGAGCTTTCTTACTATATAAATTTCAAAGCTTGGTTAATTCTTTTTTGGCTTTTAGACTGTCCAATTTAATTTAAAATACTCCTGGCACAGTCCCAGCCAAGTGACAATCTCAGCCAAACAGGGGCTCCATTTCCTTGGATGTGGAAAGAGAGTATCCTTGATACACATGCAAATTCTGCCTAATTGCAATTATACAGAAAGATATGCTTGCATACATCGGACACATGGTAACAAACGCAAAATGAGGTATTAGCACATGTTTGAAACTTGTCAGCAATAGTACCAGTTGTCAAGGCTTCAGCCCTGGCTCCTGACTCTTTTGGAACTATGATTATAACAAAAAGAAAAACCCCTGTGATTTATTCACTGACCTTTATGAATGTATGATGTCATCTCCTTTATTGCAATTATTGCTTTAATTTGTACAACTGCATTACAGTGTATGACTAGACCATTGATAACAACTCGGCAGCCAAGGGCATGGACCTTGATGGCTTTCACTTATACCTCGTGGCATGAATAATGCACTTGTGGACTGCATCAGAGACATACCCAGTCCCTCTATTTCAGATTCGGCTCCCTCAGCGGTTTTCTTTTTTTTTTTTTTTACTCTTGCTTCTTTTCCACTGCAGTACTTTACCGGTGCCATACAGGGCTGTGCTAATGTGCTCTGCTTTGCTCTGCTGCTGAGATTTGCAAAGAGACTTTGCAGTCTGGGTTCCTGCAACATCCTCTGTTTGTCCCTGAAGATAAAAGGAAGGTGCACGCCACCTTGCTCCTCTCTGCCCATACCCCCTGTGAATGCACAGCGCTGGGGATGGCTGCCTCAAAACCCACCGGAGAGACCAGATGGGAGCTGGTGAGATGGTGAGCGTGCTATCTTTATTCTTTCTCGCCAGCAAAATACTAATGCATGAAGGACAGGGGAAGCCAGGCAGAGCAGCTGGGTATTGCTACGTCTCAAGTCCTAGGGAGAATGTGCCCAGTTGCCTGTCATAGAGAAACAGCTGGGAGCAGCAACTCCAGAGGGTTAGTCAACCATGTCCCTGACTTATGAATCTGAACTGTGTCACGGTGCATTGCTGCGTTTGACGGTATCCTGCAGTGTGGAGAAAAGAGTGGCCTAGCAGTTACAAAAAATGGTCTGTGCCCTAGAGAAACCAGGGTTCAAATCCCACTGATGACCCTTGCGACCTTGGGCAAGTCACTTTTATCTCCTGCTGTCTCAGGTGCCCACTTAGACTGTGAGATCTTTGGGGGCAGGGGATGATTGTACCTGAAATGTAATAGTGCTGTAAGCTACCTTAGGCACCCTTTAGAAAAGGAGGAAAAATTCTGAAGTTTGTTTCAAGAAAAAGTGAAGATTTTTCTTGTGGTCAGGCGTGCCTTCTTGAAAAGTGGAGGAACCAAACCTTAAAGCACTGTCTTGCTCTGTTAACTGAACATGCCTGGTACACAGTGCTGGGGTTTATGTGATTCCTGCTTATCTCCTAACTCCAAGGCACAGATGGAGGACTTTTGTTAGGGAAGCCGCCCGTAAAAACATTTGCTCTTTCTGTAATAATTCCTTTGAATACTCTCGTGGTACTGGTTTCCATTTTTTCATCCTCTGCTATAAGGAATGCACTGAACCCCCTGCTGGTTCCCAACACGTCACCAAATTAATTATATACTGCTTGGCATCCAAGATCCCTCTCATTGCTAAGGAGGGGGGAACTATTCAGGGCGGAACTCATCCGCCTCAGAAGGATTCGAGTTCTACAAAAAAAAACCTAGGCTTCCCCCCTTGAACTGAATTTTTCCTCTGTGGATTTTCAGATCCAAGAACAAAACAAAATCCGCAATAGATTTCCTTCAGTCTACTGAAGATCTTGCCACAAATGTGGTCTTTTTTTGCTTTTGAAGAGGTTTGCTGAATGGATCCAGCGAACCCAGGGATTTTTCACAGGATTGTTGATGCCAACGGCAAGCTTCGCTTTAACGAAAAAAACAACCCCCAAACATATTCCTGCTTATTGTGGAGAGCAGGGCCTGAGCAGTGCAGAGATCAGCGCCAATAAATAATTTTTATATAATGCTGGGCTGGAAACAAATATTTTTAAACTTTGCAGACTGGCTGTGCTCATCTTAAGATGCACAAGACCACATCAGGCCTCTGAGCTTTGTAAATGATTGCTCGCTGTATTGACATTGCATGGCGGGGGCTTAGGGAGAGGGAAGCAGTGGGAAGTGGTCGCAGGATTGTGCTCAGAGCCCCCACCTCTCCTCGCTCAGGGAAGTGTGAGGGTTGATTGAGGTGCTATCCTGAAACAGGACTGCTTGGGGGGTCCCCCTGGAAGGGTCAGGATTGTGCAGGGGCACCTCCATCCTGGAGATATGATTTCGTCAGGGGTGGGCGGTTCTGGGAATTCATTTAGGAGAATCTAAGGCCAGGCTGAGAAGATTCTGTTTCGAAAATGAAAAGATCATTGATTGCAGGAGTTTGCGTGGGTCTTCTAACTTTTCAGCATCTGAAAGTCCCAGCAAATGCCTGAAATTCCTTAATTATAGCTCTGAAAGCCACATTTAAGACTAATTGGAGAAAATTCTTTTTCTCTCAACGCACAATTAAGCTCTGGAATTTGTTGCCAGAGGATGTGGTTAGTGCAGTTATTAGCTGGGTTTAAAAAATGTGGGCAGATTTTCAAAGGGTTAGGTGCATAACCCCGAAAAGCTGCCCCAAGCTGCCCCTATGCATGCCGAGCCTATCTTGCATAGGCTCAGCGGCGCGCGCAAGCCCCGGGACGCGCGTATGTCCCGGGGCTTCGAAAAAGGGGCAGGAAGGGGGTGGGTCCGGGGGCAGTCTGGGACGGGACTGAGGCCTCCTTTGTTGCGGCCGTGCCGGGGAATGGCACACCAGCAGCCGGCCAGCGCATGCAAGTTACGCCTGCCCAGAGGCAGGCGTAACTTGTGCAACAAAGGTCAGGATGGGGGTTTAGGTAGGGCTGGTGGGCGGGTTAGGTAGGGGAAGGGAAGGGAAGGTGGAGGGTGGCGGAAGGAAAATTCCCTCCGAGGCCGCTCCGATTTTGGAGCAGCCTTGGAGGGAACTTTGAAAGCCATCGGGGCTCCCTTAGGGCTCGGTGCGCCAAGGTGCACAAGTCTGTAAAACCTTGCGCGCACCGACACTGGATTTTATAACATGCGCGCGGCAGTAGCATGGGATCTTCTTGGTATTTGCCAGGTACTTATAGCCTGGATTGGCCACTGTTGGAAACAGGATGCTGGGCTTGATGGACCCTTGGGCTGACCCAGTATGGCAATTTATTATGTTCTTATGGAGGCTCTAACAAGCTCACCATAGAATTGGTCCCTTTATTTTCAGTAACTGCAAATTTAGGCCTTGTTTCTTCTAACAATGTTCTGTTTCTTGGATGTAAAAACTAAAAAGTCATCTCTAGTTAATCATGGCACATAAAGACCACATGCATATTCACAGAGGGAACTCTGCAGCCTTTCAAAGTAGTTGTAAACTCTTCAGTTTCTAAAGATCATGGTCATGATCCTTTGAAATCTGGACAGGCACCACAAAAATTGTACACAGAGGTAAATCTTCACAGACCAGAACTGAAAATGACCCCCTCCCATGCCTGCAAACATTTATTTTTTGTAGTATGCCAAAAAAATATCCTGTAGGGTGAATATGTCCAGATATTTGAACCCTTGTTATGGCTTAAGAATAGTGCGAAACGGAAGCCTTCCTAATATTAAATCTCTATACCTCCAGAGCCAACGTGAATTTGTACATTTGGGGAGCTGTAGGTTCATGTTGTGAGGTTTACATATTGATTTTCACCAAATGCACTTTTCAGAAGCTTCCAAGCTTTTCTCACACTGTAACCTTTGAGACCTGGCTTTGTCTGTAGCCTTCGCTTCTGGGGGGGTAATATTCACCTTTTACTCCAAGCTATCAGAATGGATTTCCAAGGGATCTGGTTAGCTACTTGGATCTCCTCAGGCAGTGACTAAAAGTTCACCTGTGCTTTTGCAATGGGCCTACTTTTAGGCAAATTTATAAAAGGATTCCTGGAGGAGTAAACTATGATTGTAAAATTGTACTTTTCACACGTACGTGCGTAGTTTTATTTCTGCTCCCTTCACCCACAGAAATATCGGCTGCAACCTACGTTGGTATTTTCGTACCCATGTGTTAAGCAAATTTTAAAAAAATGAACTTTACAGGAAGTTTCTCTTTGAAAATGTACTAAACTTCGCAAAAGTACCCAGAGCCCTTGCACACAGCTGGATTACTGAAAACTGCCCCTTGTAAGGTCTTCCCGACCACAAATAAGGTATCTGGTCTATAAAAAAATGCAAAACTGTGTTTTGAAGCTTCTCATTTGGTTTGCCCCTTAAAATCTAAAGATTCAGGAGATATTCTGGGGGGGAAAAAAGACATTTGTCACATCCTACAAGAAAAGACTGTGCAGCTGGGAAAGCCATTATAGCTGCTGAATTAATGTCCCCCACTTCTCTCACAGGTGTGCTCACAAACACTGGCACATCCAGTGCTGCTACTTCACCCAGGCCAAACCAGTCCTGATTTCACCTCTTAGCGCTACATCTCCATACATAGAAAAGAACAAAACCAGGACTTGGATCAGCCTGTCTGAGCTGCACAGCTTCCCACCACCTTTTTTTTTCAATTTTAACGTAAGAACATATTGCCATACTGGGTCAGAGCAAGGGTCCATCAAGCCCAGTATCCTGTTTCCAACAGTGACTAATCCAGGTCATAAGTACTTGGCAAGTACCCAAACATTAAAAAAATTCTCAAGCTACTATTGCTTTTTAATTTATACCAATTTATGGATTTTTTCCTCTAGGAACTTATCCAAACCTTTTTTTAAACCCAGCTACACTAACTGCAGTAACCACATCCTCTGGCAATGAATTCCAGAACTTAACTATGTGCTGAGTGAAAAAGAATTTTCTTTGATTTGTTTTAAATGAGCTACTTGCTAACTTCATGGAGTGCCCTCTAGTCCTTCTATTATCTTAGAGAGTAAATAACTGATTTTCATTAACTTGATCAAGTCCTTTTATGATTTTGTAGACTTCTATCATATCCCCCTCAGTCGTCTCTTCTCCAAACTGAACAGTCCTAACTTCCATAGAAACATAGAAATGATGGCAGAAGAAGACCAAACGGCCCATCCAGTCTGCCCAGCAAGCTTTTACAGTTATTTTTCTCATAGTTATCTGTTACTCTGACCACTGAGGTCAGGGCCCTTATTGGTAACTTTTTGGTTCTAATTTCCTTCCACCCCTGCCATTGATGTAGAGAGCAGTGCCAGAGCTGCATCAATGTGAAGTATTAAGCCTAAATGGCCAGGGGTGGCAACCGCCACAATAAGCTACTCCCACGCCTATTTGTTTACCCAGCCTGTGCAGTTTAGTCCTTATTGGTTGTCTTTATATATATATATATATATATATCCTCTTTTCTTCATTCCCCCCTGCGGTTGAAGCGGTGAGCTGCACTGTATATGTATTCAAAGTGAAGTATCAGGCTTAATTGGTTCGGGGTAGTAACCGCCGCTACAAGCAAGCTACTCCCATGCTTATTTGTTTACCCAGACTATGCAATTCAGTCCTTGTTGGTAGTTGTCTGAATGTAAATCCTCTTATCTTCATCCCCCCTGCCATTGAAGCAGTGAGCTGCGCTATATGGGGTAGATTTTCAAATAGCGCGAATTGGCCTACTTTTGCTGGCGCATCAGGCGCAAGCAAAAGTAAGCTGGATTTTAGTAGATACGCGTGGAGCCGCGCGTATCTGCTAAAAACCTGGATCGGCGCACGCAAGGCTATTGATTTTGTATAGCTGGTGCGTGCCGAGCCGCGCAGCCTACCCCCGTTCCCTCCGAGGCCGCTCTGAAATCGGAGCGGCCTCGGAAGGAACTTCCTTTTGCCCTCCCCTCACCTTCCCCTCCCTTCCCCTACCTAACCCACCCACCCGGCCCTGTCTAAGCCCCCCCCTTACCTTTGTCGGGGGATTTACGCCTCCCTCTGGGAGGCGTAAATCCCCGCGCGCCAGCAGGCCTCTTGCGCGCCGGGACGCGACCTGGGGGCGGGTACGGAGGGCGCGGCCACGCCCCCGGACCGCCCCGGGCCGTAGCCACGCCCCGTACCCACCCCCAAAACGCTGCCGACACGCCCCGAAAACGCCGCTGCGCTCGGTCCCGCCCCCCGACACGCCCCCGACATGCCCCCCTCCGAAAACCCCGGGACTTACGCGAGTCACGGGGCTCTGCGCGCGCCGGTAGGCCTATGTAAAATAGGCTCACCGGCGCGCAGGGCCCTGCTCGCCTAAATCCGCCCGGATTTGGGCGGATTTAGGCGAGCAGGGCTCTGAAAATCCGCCCCTATATGTAATCAAAGTGAAGTATCAGGCTTAATTGGTTTGGAGTAGTAACCACAACAAGCAAGCTACTCCCACGCTTATTTGTGAATGCAAATCCTTTGTCCCACATTTCCTCTTGCCGTTGAAGCATAGAGCAATGTTGAAGTCGCATTAACCGTGTGTTTGTTTATTGAATAAGGTAATTAATCACCAGGTAGTAGCCGTCATTCCTGCAAGCCACCCCCATGCCTCTTCTCTTCATTCACATCCTCAAGACTTTATGGATCCACAGTGTTTATCCTTCACAGTTTTAGTCTTCACCACTTCCTCCGGAAGGGCATTCCAGGCATCCACTACTCTCTCCGTAAAGAAATACTTCCTGACATTGGTTCTGAGTGTTCCTCCCTGGAGTTTTAAATCGTGACCTCTGGTTCTGCTGATTTTTTTGCAATGGAAAAGGTTTGTTGTTGACTTTGGATCATTAAAACCTTTCAAGTATCTGAAGGTCTGTGTTAGCAGCGTCGGCTGCGGCAAGCCGCAACCGGGACCAGGTGTCATGGCCGCCGGCCGTGGCTGACCGCAACTGAGGCCAGGCCGACGGACGCAACCAAAATAGCTTACCAGGGTCCGGGTATGGTCGAGGGCACCCGCGGGGCAGGCAGCCCTTTCCTCTCTCTCTCTCCCGGCCGCTGCCATGGCTGAGATCGGCAGCATGGCTCCGCGGCGGTCTGGCTCCTCCCCCTCTGCTCCTTAGAGCCGCGCACGCGGCAGAGAGAGATTCTTAAAGGAGCCATGACAGGAAGTGTCATGGCTCCCCCTGAAGCTCCTCCCCTGGCTTCCTGCACTTAAGGCAAGGGCTGAGCATTCAGTCCTTGCCTTGGTATTGAGGTTCCTGCCTGAGTGTGTTCCTGGCTCCTGGTTCTTCGTTCTTCGTCCCGCTCTTCTCCCCTGCTCTGTGGATTGATTCTTGGCTCCTGACCTCTGGACTGGTGGACGTGTCTTCTCCTGGCTTGACCCCGGTATGGCGTTGGACCCTTCTCCTGCTTTGACCCTGGACTGGACTCAGACCCCGCTGGTATATTGATTCTCGGACCGATTTTGGACTCTTCTTCGACTCCATCGTCAGACTGTTTCGACCTGCTGGAGGCGCCATCCATCTGGAACCCACGACCTGCAGGAGGCGCCTGCATCCAGACCTTCTACAGTCTTCAGAGGAGTCGCCTAAGTCCCAGCGGCCGGACACCTACGGGCTCCTCCTGGGGGGGTTGCGTGCTTTCAGGGTGAAGTCTTCTAGCAAGTCTCTTCAGTCCAAGCGGCCTGGCCCTTCGACGGTAGTCATCTACCTCGAGACAGGGTCCACTTTCACAACAGTCTGTATCATATCACCCCGGCTCCTCCTTTCCTCCAGGGTATATATATTTAGATTCTTCAATCTCTCCTCATAAGGCATTTGATGAAGACCATACACCTTTTTAGTCACCCTTCTTTAGACCGCCTCCATCCTGTCTCTGTCCCTTCAGAGATACGGGCTCCAGAACTGAGCACAATACTCCAGGTGAGGCCTCACCAAGGACCCGTACAAGGGGATAATCACTTCCCTTTTCTTACTTGATATTCCGCTCTCTATGCAGCCCAGCATTCTTCTAGCTTTAGCTATCACCTTGCCACATTGTTTCGCTGACTTCAGATCGTTAGACACTATCACCCCAAGGTCTCTCTCCTGCTCCATGCACATCAGCCCTTCACCCCCCATCGAATACGTTTCTTTCGGATTTCCACACCCCATATGCATTCTGATACCTATTCCAATCAGTCATGATGACCTCATTTTAATGTACACTTTGTAAATAGCCCGTTACAAACCCTGTTGTGTTACCTGTTTGCATTTCTTTGTTACCTTTATTATTAACCTCCACTTTATTCCTTGTTCTTTATAAAGCTTGTTGCTATTTTTAAGTTATCTGTGAACCGAGATGATGTTCCCAACGTATCCCGGTATACAAAAACACTCAAATAAATAAATAAATAAATAATAAATATGCATGACTCTGCACTTCTTGGCATTGAATCTCAGCTGCCATATCTACGATCAATCTTCCAGCTTCCTTAAATCCCGTCTCATTCTCTCCACTCCTTCCGGCGTGTCCACTCTGTTGCAGATCTTAGTATCATCCGCAAATAGACAAACCTTACCTTCTATCCCATCCGCGATGACTCTCATGAAGATATTGAACAGGACCGGTCCCAACACCGACCCTTGCGGCACTCCGCTCATCACTGCTCTCTCTTCCGAGTAAGTTCCATTTACCATCACACATTGTCTTCTGTCCTTCAACCAGTTTGCTATCCAGGCCACCACCTTGGCACTCACACCCAAGCTTCTCATTTTATTCACAAGCCTCCTGTGTGCAACCATATCAAAAGCTTTGCTAAAATCCAAGTAGATGACATTGAGCGCTCTTCCTTGATCCAATTCCTTAGTCACCCAATCAAAAAAGTCTATGCTGCCTCTGGTCCAGCAATTCTGCTGCTTGTAGATAGTTCACTATTCTTTCCTTCAGCAGTGACTCCAATACTTTTCCCACCACCGAGGTGAGGCTAACTGGCCTGTAGTTTCCAGCCTCTTCTCTGCTCCCACTCTTGTAAAGAGGGACCACTGCCGCTCTTCTCCAATCACTCAGCACCACTCCCGTTTCCAGGGATCTATTGAACAGGTCACTCAGCAGAGCTGTCAGCACATCTCTGAGCTCCCTCAGTGTCCAGGGATGAACCTCATCAGGCCCCATGGCTTTCTCCACTTTCAGTTTTCCCAGCTCTTCCCACACATTCTATTCCATAAACGGAGTTTCATCCATTCCACTCCCCTCCAGTTTCTTGTTAACTAGCATCGGTCCTTCTCCGGGGGTCTTCTTTAGTGAATACCGAAAAGTATTCGTTTAATATTTCTGCCATTTCTTCATCTGTCTCCACCCATTGATCCTTTTCACCTTTCAATTTCACTATACCACTTTGGACTTTTCTCCTTTCTCTGATGTATCTGAAAAATGTTTTGTCACCTCACTTTACCTCTTTGGAAATCCTTTCTTCCGCTTGACTTTTCGCTTTCTTGATTACTTTCTTCATCTCCCTCAGTTTCACCAGATAGTCTTCCTTGTGATCCTCCCTTTGGGATCTTTTATATTTCTTAAACGCTGTTCTTTTAACTTTTATTTTATCAGCCACCTCCTTTGTGAACCAGATAGGTTTCATTCTTTTCTTGCTTTTCTTTACTTTTCTAACATATATATTAGTCGCTTCAGTAATTGCTCCTTTTAGTTTGGCCCACTGTTGTTCCACATCTCTCGTTTTCTCCCATCCCATCCTTAGCCTTATCTCATAGGGGAGCCGTTTCATCCCCTTTATCATTTTGGTTGCCCTTCTCTGTACCTTCTCCATCGCAATTATATCTTTTTTGAGATGTAGTGACCAGAATTGTACACAGTATTCAAGATGCGGTCTCACCATGGAGCGATATAGAGACATTATGACATTTTCTGTTTTATTCACCATTCCCTTCCTAATAATTCCTAACATTGTTTGCTTTTTTGAATGCTGCAGCACACTGAGCCGACAATTTCAATGTATTATCTACTATAACACCTAGATCTTTTTCCTGGGTGGTAGCTCCTAATATGGAACCTAACATCGTGTAACTACAGCAAGGGTTATTTTTCCCTATATGCATCACTTTGCACTTGTCCACATTAAATTTTATACAATTTTACAATTACATTGCAAACACATCATGCATAAAGAAAACATCAAATATATGAAAACATATGCATCTTTTATACACCTCATGGAGGGCCAACACCAAAATGTATTCACTTCTGCTATAGCCTGGTTTAATTCTATACCGGAGTGCTACTGCAGCCGTACTGCTCCCAGTTTCTCCCAAGGAAGTGCTTTTGACACTTTAAAAATTTTTACAACAGAGCAAAAATTAAAAAATCTGGCTGAAAAAAATTCTTTAATTCACTTTATCAGATAACACTTCCCCTTCCCCCACCACACCAAATAAACCTGAACAATTTTCCTTTATTTTTCAATACTAACTACATTTTTCCATGCAAAAAATGTTTTTCAAGGGTTCATTCTGTTTTTCCCATTGTGGCTGGCAGTGTTCACCCTTTTAAAAACTGATTTGCACACTGACTCAAATGCCCTCATTAGCCTAAATTGCAGGAGTGGGGAAATTCCCACCCCCAAAGGTCTACACACCCAGTCGGCTTTTCAGGATAACCCTAATGAATATGCATGAGAGAGCTTTGCATGCCATTGAGGCAGTGTGTATTCAAATTTATCTCAGGAATAATCATTAAAGTTATCCTGAAAACCTGACTGGGGTGTAGCCCTCAAGCACTGGAGGTATCCCACCCCTTCTATATGCATTAGATGACATTCTAATTTATAAAAGGCATATAACTAAAATCTGAATATTTAGTTTCTGAGATCATTTTAAGCAACTATAACACAGTGTTTTCCAACCATCTCCTGGAGGAACACCCAGCCAGTCCGGTTTTCAGGATTGGCACAATAAATATGCATAAGATAGATTTGCATACACTGGGTCTCCAATGTATGCAAATTTATCTCATGCATATTCATTATGAATATTCTGAAAACCAGACTGATTAGGTGTGACTCCAGGAGAGTGTTAGGAAATGCTGCTATAACATTATAGGCAGTGTATGCTAAATAAAATTAATTTACTATGACGGTAAAAGAGAGACAGAAAAAAAAAAAAGCAAACAAAGCTTCTGTGCCTTAATACAGCTTTTAACTTCAAGGTTAAATATTCAGCTGTGGAAGATGAGGAATGTATCTTCATTGTCTTTCTACTGGAGGTAGAATGTCCTGTTCTCAAGTCTGTTTAGAAAATTAGTTGGTGGAAAACCAAGATAATCATCTCCTCTATTACTGATTGTACATTTGAGATTGCACAGTCTGGCAGGTAAATGTCTGCTCTCAGACTGCATCAATCCAAGGAGTGCTGTAATCTCTGATGGAAGGCTTTTAACCAAAGTAAATGCAATATAAACTCTTAGGACTATGTTTAAACCTTTTGAGCTGTTTAAAATGTTTTCTACTGTTTGTGTTGTATACGTAGCTTTTTCAAAATTCAAAGGTTTCTTCTGCAGAAATAATTTTCTACATTTTTAAAGACCTATTGAGGCAGAGCTAGTGCAGATAGAAAGACAGTGATCATCTTAACAAGGTGCAAAAATTATTTTTCTTCTGTAGCACAACTACACTGAAAAGATTAATGTACTTGAAAACCTAAAAGGAAGTCACACGAATGAAAATCAGGATTTAAAATAAAGTATTTTTTAAAAATATGTGTATTCATTCTAAATACTACAATGTCAATATTCAAAGCATTTGTCTCAGTAACTTTTAGAGTTACCTAGACAAAATCCTAGATTTAAATATTTTACCCCATCTCTGGCTGAAGTTACCCACACACAATTTACCCAGCTGTGGTTGGGGTCAACGGGAGAGGCATGAACCAAAATGTGAAGAAACTCCCCCCCCCCCCCCCCCCCCCCCTGGGTAGCTGTGATTGAAACCTCCCTCGTTGGGGCAGATTCCTATTGAGTGGGAAGATCAAAAGAGCAGGAGGAAGCTGTTGGGCTATAGATATAAAATATATATATAAAAAAAATAATTATGATTTCTGTACATATATTTTTTAGAATCACATTTAGAAATATAGTTAATACGTCTTTAATCAATCCTTTTTGTTAAACTTCATTCCTTCGCATATCTTAAACCACCCTCCCACCCCATACCTAATGAAAGCCATACATCTCCGACTTCTACCAGGGCTAATCCTCAGGCACAAAGAGAGAGAATGTAGATGCAGGCACCGTGCAGAACAGAGATCTATTTAATTACAATAATCGTCCTTGATTCATCGCTTTAATATTAGATCCGAAAGAGCAGCTAGCTTGTCATTACTAATATCATTACAGGGACATTAGGGCTTTGGTGCTGGGACAGATAATAGAATTGGAAAAAGAGATTTGATTCACAGCTTCTGTCAAGATATAAATTAGGAACGGAACCCCCCCTGTAATGGGTAATAGCTGATGTCTCATTCTGTCATTTCATCACTTCCTCTAGCTGAGTGTCCTGGCTTTAGCAGGCAGTGGGTTAGGGCCATTTTAGCACTGTACAGTTAGGTGAGGGAGAACATCTGTTACTAAGGCAAATAATTCAGTCTTCGAGGTCCCCAACCATGTCTGATTCTTTTTTTCAGGATTATGCATGCAATGGACTATACATGCGATCTGTTTGCATGCATGCTGCCTCCATTATAATATGCACACTGTCTCCATTGTAATATGCAAATAGATATCCTGCATATTCATGGTGAATATCTTTAAAACCAGACCGGGTTGCGGGCCTTGAGGACCGAATTTGAGGACCACCTTGCTCTAGAGTACTGAAGAAGGAAGAACCGATCTCAGTCTCTCAAGTTGGCCAAATAAAAGGTATTGGAACCCGACGCAGAAAAACAGTTTTTCTCCAGGACTGACTGAGCTTCTCTAAATCATTATTACAGCATCATTGAGTATAACATTTGTGAGGGTCATTTAATGAAAGCAACCGACTTGGCTGTTTGCACATTGTGAGGTTGATGTACACAGCACTGTACAGGATATGTTGCACTCTACAAAGGCACCTGTCCCAAAACATTTCTACATTATATTTTGGTACAGAGAGGTTAAGCGACTTGTTCAAAGTTATATAGTGAGATGTAAGGGGAAAGGGGTGAATTTGAATCTGAATCTCTGGGCTACATGAATCCGTGCTCTAGCCACTAGGTTACACTGCCAGTCAAGACAAACATCTCTTGTCACTTTCAAGGGAGTAATTATAATTATAAAATGTTTGGCCCACCTTTTCAGATAACGCTCAATGCAGCTTGTAGCATTATTAGTAATTCAGATAAAATAAATCTCTGCTCCAAAGAGCTTACAATCTAACAGGCCAATGCAATAAAGTGTGCCTAAAACAATATAAAAAAAAACAAAACAAAACGCATGCATCCAAACTGGGTGCCTGTTTTTTAATGCGCGCACATTCATCTCTCATGGGTGCCTGATGCAATATGTAAATGAGCCACCACACTAAAACGGATGTGCTGGGAATAAATTGTGCATCCCTAGTGCGTCCTTGGCAAGCATTTTAAATTTAGCATGGTGTTGCTTTCTGCGGCTTCCGGGCTGGCATTACATTTTTGGCGTAAATAAGGGCGTGTCGGGTGAGCAGGGATTTTTTTGCATTGCGTGTAGTAGCTAATAGCCTCAACTACATGGCATTTACACGTGATGAGCACTATTAGCTATGAGCAAGTCTGGACACATGTTTTGGACGTGCTGATCCCCAAAACGCGTGCCCAACTGTGGATTAACCTGTGCGCTACCCTGAGCACAGGATATTGCAGTGGCCCATAAGTGGGTGGTTGAGGCAGTGGGAAATAAGGTAACTTGTCCAAGGTCACAAGGAGGATCGATAGGATGGGATTTGAACCCTAGTTCTCAACCCATTGCTCCTTCTCTTGCTGAGAGGTAAATAACCCTTGTCCTTGAAAATTGTAAATCAGACTGTTTAATTTGTATTCTGTTGGCCCAGCAATACCTCTTGTTTGGGTTTCCACCTGAATGGCCCCTACTTAGTAGAAAGTGTCATGAGCCTTCATTTGCTACTTCCTGGAAGGGTAGGGGGAACATTTATCTCATTTTGAACCCCCACTTCTCATCTGGCTCAGTCATTGCAATGTCTTTGGCTAAAAGCTACAATCCACAGTTTCCTCCAGACTCAGGTGCAAGAGTTACCCTCAGTCTGGCCAGTAGGGGGGTTGCTTTTGAGTGGATGCCGCCCACCCAAGGGCCTTCAGTGCTTCTTCTGCAGGGATCCCCAGCTGCAGTCAGCCTGAGGAGAAGAAACCAGGCTTGGGATGAAAAATCAGGCACTGGCAATGGCAGCATGCAGCACTGTCGCTGAGCCACGGGGTTGGCCCACAAACACAAAGCCTTGTATTTAGTTTTATTTAAGGTATCCACGCTTAATATCTAACTCTACATTTGGTCTAAGAACCCGGTCACTTTACGTATTTAATGTCTTGAAAACCAGCCCTGTCTGTGGAGCTAGGGAAGAGGGGACGCCCACCCCGATGCTGAAATTCTTACAATAGTTTTAGGATTTAGAGGAATGTGTATCCTCAGGTGAATATTACTGAAAGCACTAGAGGGCGCCCTTGGGCTTTGACCTCACAAGCTTCTCCCATTCAGTGCCTGCACTGCAGGAAGAAGCCTCAGGCCCTGAAAAGATTGAAAATGGATTTTTTTTTTTTTTTACTCGCATGGTGTAACTGGGTGCGTGCGTTTTTCTTTTCAGAATGCTTCTTGACAGATTTTTCTAATTCTTGGTAAATAAGGTACGTTCTTCCAGCCAAATCTAAAATGCTTAATTTGTTCACTTTGGGTAGCTGGGGGCTCTCTGGTTTTTAACCTTGAGTTTCCAGGGGTTCCCCCCCCCGCTAATTCCAAGTCTGCGGGAGAGATCCCAGCAGCTGCTGCTGCAGATCATGGGGTGGAGGTAGGGAAAAGACAGTAAAAAGTTAACCGGGGCTTGCAAGTCCCTTTCTCCTTTTGTGGTAAAGGGTTGGGGACGAGCCATGAAGTCATCATATGTGCCAAGATTTGGAAAAATGAGAGCATGGTGCCGGGCCTAGTTGGGGGTTAGGGGGAAGAGACAAGATACAGCACAAGGAGGAAGAGAATAAAAAGGAGCGTGGTGGTGGTGATGGGGGGTGATGAATAAAGAATGAGATGGGAGAGGAAAAGAGAGTCGGGGTGGGATAGAGAATGAAAGGGGGCACCATGGGAAAGAGCACAGGCTGTGGGAGTGAGTGAGTGAAGGGCAAGAGGGGGGAGGGAGCATGAGCTCCAGGTGAGAGAGAGCTCTTTGCACTAGCCACCTCAGTGGCCCCAGCTTGCACTCCTGGGCGTTTTTAGCTTCAGATAACAGTGCCAAACTGAAAGTGAAACTATGACTTCTCCCTGGACAGGCATGCTGAGCCAGTTCGACTAATAAGCTATCTGAATTTTGGGTGAAATAGTAAATTCTGGTATTTTCCAAGCAGCAAAACTCCAAAACCATGGTGAAAGGAGATCTGTTTTCTTGCCAGATGGCAATTCTGTACCTTGTAGAAGGTGAGAACGGCGCAGTGATGCGATCAAACAGAAAAGCAGCTGTTAGTTTTCACGAGTTTGTGCTAGACTTTCTAAGCCTGCTTTTAAATCTTAAGCTCTGAGTCTTGTTGATTTTAACCATGTTTCTATGATATAAATTTCCTGTAGCCTCTTGGGTGCCCTATATATTTGTCTTGACTAGATTTATATCTAGAGCTATATAGTGCTGCTCTAGATTTATATCTAGATATATATATAGTGCTGCTTAGGGCTAGCAATGCTACAGAACTGAGCAGTGGTAGTGGTGCTAGGGAAAGCCCCTCCCCTTAAGTTTCTTTGTTTCCACAAGGGATGATGCATACATCTTCAGCGTCAGCCTGTTGAAATGGCAGCATTTAATTATCATTTTACTGTATTCAAGTCTCACACATACTCAGTTGTTACTGGGGGAAGTTTGTGCCACTGCGCAATGCAGATTACATAAGAAATGCCACACTGGGTCAGACCAAAGGTCCATCAAGCCCAGCATCCTGTCTCTGACAGTGGCCAGTCCAGACCAGAAGCACTCGGAAGGATCCCAAAGAATAGAGCAAATCCTTCTTGCTCATAACCAGGGATAAGCAATTGCTTGTTCATGTCTACAGGGCTAATAATGGTTTATGGACTTGTCCAGGAGCTTATCTAAAGTCTTTTTAAACCTATCTAGGCTAACTGCTTTCACCACATTCTCTGACAACAAATTCCCCAGTTTAATTGTGCACTGAGGGGTCGATTTTTCAAAAAGTCCGCATGTGTCTCCATGTGTGCACGGTTTCCGGCGCGCGCACATGGATGTGGCTATTTTATAACATGCGTGTGTCGGCACGCGTGTGCTATAAATATAATATCCACGCACACGGTGGCGGATTTTAACATCCGTGTGCGCATGTGCGGGCGGATGGCCTCCGCGCGCGGGGGGGGGGGGGGGATTTTAAAAGCCTTCACGTGGCGACGGGAGTAGGGCTTCCTCAGTTCCCTCCCAGTCCACGCCAATTAAGGAGCGGACTGAGAGGGAACTTCCCTATACCCCTACCTAACCTTCCTAACCTTTCCCCGACCCCCTAACCCCTTCCTACCTACTTACTTTTTTTTTTGCTCCTCTGTTGCAGTAAGTAATCTTCACGTGCCGGCCGGGTGCTGGTGCGCAATTCCCCGGGACAGTGTCGCATGGCGCTGTCCCGGCCCACCACACCCCCGGCCCGCCCTTTTCTTTGGGTCCAGCATTTCTGCGCATAACAGGAGTTACGCGCGTGGCCGGGCCCTTCCAAAAATGCAGTGTGTGCAAAGCCCGGCCACGAGTGTAACTCCCGTAATTTATGCGCATGGCCCGTTGAAAATTCACTTGTGAGTGAAAAAATACTTCCTCTGATTTGTTTTAAATATTCTATTTATTAGCTTCATGTAGTGTCTCCTAGTCCTCATACTATTTGAAAAAGTAGATAACCATTCCCTATTTACCCTTTCCATACCACTCATGATTTTATATACCTCTGTCACATCTCCTCTCAACTGTCTCTTCTCCAGGCTGAAGAGCCCTAATCTATTCAGTCTTTCCTCATAGGGGAAATGTTCCATCCCCTTTATCATTTTGGTCACAATTCTCTGTACCTTTTCTAGTTCCACTATATCTTTTTTTGGGATGAGGTGACCAGATTGCACACACAACTCAAGATGCAGTTGCACCATGGATCTAGACAGAAGCATTATGGTATTGTAGGTTTGCCTTTTCAGCCCACAACTATATCCTCTATTTTATTTTTCATTCCTTTCCTAATAATACCTAATATTCACACGCACAAGGCTTTGAAAGTATTGCCTACAATAATTCAAAGAAGTTTTACCTCGGTGATGATGCCTAATAGGGAGCCCAGCATCGTGCACCTATAGCATGGAATATTCTTCCCTATATGCATCATTTTGCAGCTGTCCACATTAAATATCATTTGCCATGTAGATGCCCAATCCTCCATGCTTGCAAGCTGCTCTTCAGTTTTTCCTAATTGGCTTGTGATGTAACTACTCTGAATAATTTTGTGTGGTCTGCGAATTTGATCACCTCACCCTTCACTCTCTATAAATACATTAAAAAGCACCAGTCCCATTACAGATCCCTGGAGCACTCCACTGTTTACCTTTCTGCTTTGAGAGAAATAACCATTCAGTCCTACTCGCTGTTTCCTGGCCTTTAGCCAGTTATCAATCCACAATAGGGGATTGCTCCTGTCCCATGATTTCCTAAGTTCCTGATTAATCACTCTTATAGGACTTTGTCAAACGCCTTCTGAAAATCCAGATACATTATATCAACCAACTTACCCTTGTCAACATGTTTGTTAACCCCTTCAAAAAATTCTAACAGATTTGTGAAGAAAAATTTATTTTTGCTAAATCCATGTGGACTCTGCCCCATTAGTCTGCGGCCAGTAATTTTGTTCTTCAGAATAGCTTCTTCCATTTTATCCAACAATGAATTGGACTCACCGATTAGTCATTTCCTGGATTACCCCTTGATCCCGTTTTTAAAAATAGGTGTTTCATTGGCCACCCTATAACCCGCAGGTACCACAGAGGAGATTACTAGTTAATAATCTGCAATTTCATTTATGAGTTCTTTCAGAGCTCTGGGGTGTATACCATCTAGTCCTGTTTTTTGTTACTCTTAATCGACAATAGAGTAAATCGACACGATTTACTCTATTGAATCATCCCAGTTCACTGTGATTTGATTCGATTCCTCAAATAATTTTTCTGGCATAAGTAACACCCTGCTCAGTAAAGACCAATTTGATGCAGAATTCCCCTCCCCCTCCACAGAATTTGCCCCATTGGTCATTATTATGCCATGGGGGCCAGAAGCTTTGTCTAGCCGGGGCCTTAAGGAGAAGCTGGAAGCATCAGTCAATGGAGTCAGGCCTGGAGGGAGAGAGAGAGAGGCTGATGGGGGTGTGGTTAGGCCTGGGAGGTGGGTTCAGGCCTGTGGAGGGAAGACAGAGGCACCTGAGCGAGGGAGGGGATAAAGATGCCATGGAATCAGGCCTGCATGGAAGAAGGTGAGGGAGGTCACAGAGAACCTGGTGGTTCAGGCCTGTGGAGGCAGGAGAGAGAGGCTGGTGGGGTCCAATTTGGGATTGGAGAGGAGAAGGTGAGATTAAGGATAGTGTTGCCATCTCACTACAGGTCAATCAAACAGGCTGGTTTTGTCCCACTGCATACACAGATTTGTAGTGCTGATTATCCAAGGGAATGGTTTCCAACGCAATACTCAGGGACCATCTGGCCAGTCTGGTTTTCAGGATACCCCTCATGAATATGCATGAGATCTATTTTCATACACTGCCTCCAATGCATGCAAATATATGTCCTGCATATTCTTTTGGGATATCTTGAAAACCAGATTGGCCAGGAAGTCCCTGAAGCCTGGGTTCAGAATCACTGCCTTAGATAATCAGAACTACAATTCCATGCATGCAATGGGATGAAACCAAGTGTTGCCAACCCTATTGATAAAGGGGGAGGCTGGGAGAGAGAGACCAGCGGGGTTGGGCCAGGGGCATGGAGAGAGAGTGGAGGGGATGGGCTAGAGCAGAATAGCCATCTCTGGTCTTCAAGAGCCATCAGCAGGCCCGGTTTTCAGGAGATCCATAATGAATATGCATGAGATAGATCTGAATGCACTACCTCCATTGTATTCAGATATATTCCATACATGTTCATTGTGGATCTCCTGAAAACCAGATGTCTTTATGGCTCTTGAGGACTGAAGTCAGCAGCCCCTGGGCTAGAGGATGAAGAGTAGTCCATTGCCTTGTGAGGCACTATTACAGTATACAGGGACAACCCTAGAGGACACACACACACACACTCTTTCTCTCTCGCTCCTGGCTTGATCCTTCCATGTATTCAGACTTCAGCTTGGAGGGAGACAGATGCAGGTTTTTCCTCCCATAGTGGGGTGGGGGATGGGGAGAGAGAGAATGGGTTATGCTGTGATTATATTGTGTTATTTTGTCAAATAAAATGTACAGAATGTTACAGAATTAAAAAATCTTGAGGGCAGTTTTCAGGGTGACTTGGCTATCTGAAAATTGCCCATGCTTTCCCCGGGTAAAAGTATATATGGGATGAACAATGGCTCAGTGGGGAGGCAACAATGCGTATAGTTTTGCATTTTCAAAACTACATGTATTTCAGAGAGAAAAAGTAACCCACTGGTAAAGGAGAGGAAAACCCCTGGGATAATTTTCAAAGGGAAAGTGAACTGCCTTTGAAAATTGGTGCAAAGTGCACCTGTAAAAGGTACCCTGCAGACTTTGCAACTATCTGCAGGCATTTTAAAAATGGCCCCAGTTGTGCACTGAAATTTTCATAAGAGCTGTACTTGATGCTTCAGGGGGGTTTACATATGGAGAGAGCTCAGTGGTGCTGGCAGTGTGGCCGGGGCGGGGGAAAGGGGGATATGAGGCTTCTCCAGGGCTGGCACCAGTGAGCTTTGGTGGGTTTCCCTAGCAACCCACGGTGATTCTGTGGGCAATTAGCAGTTCTGAGCTGTCAACACTCCGCGCCATTGAAGACCTTGCCGCTACATAAAAAATCTTTTCCATTATTAAAATCCAATGCAAATGTTTGAAAATGGGTTATGTGTTTCGTTAATCTGGTCTCTCCTGCTCTTCTTTCTCTAATAAATATTTCAGCAGATGACTATTGCAATGGTTCTTCCTAGGTATGTGAAGGAAGGCAAACTGCGGCTGGAGGAAAGGACCTTGACGGCTTTTCAATGGCTGTATTCTCCGTACCAGCATCGTATCATCAGCAGGGCTGATTTGGAGTCTCCAGCCAGGTAACAACGTGATGCATGCAGCCACCTCTGGCTGACCAAATGCAGGATAGACTCTGAAATATGACAGGGAAGCAAGGAGTCAGAGTTATCATAGGGGGGAGGGCTTCATGAAATTGGGGTTGTGTTTTTTTTATGCGCTGCCTAATATAATCACACACATTAGACCTGTGGTGCTCAAACCAATCCTCTGGCTGCCCCTAGCCAGTTAAGGTTTCAGGATATCCCTAACAAATATGCACGAGATATATCTGCATGCATTGGAGGCTCTGCAGGCAAATATATTTCATGCATATTCATTAGGTTTATCTTGGAAAATTTGCGGAAAGTGGGGGCTGAGGACCAGTTTGAACTGCGCTGCATTAAACTTTACCAAAAAAGGAATCTCCCTTTGAAACCAAGGGCTCACAGAAACTGAGACTAATGAGGACAGAGAAGGAGTGCAAGGGCCATGTTTGCTTCCTGTTGCAATGCCACAGATCCCAGCTGATCTCTGACTTCCCCCTCTCTTCTTTGCACTCAAAGTCATTCTGTGCTTATCCCAGGCCTTCTGGATTTGTTACTGCTTTTTTGATTTACCTCCATCCTCTCCACTGGGAGGCCGTTCTGTGCATTCTGCCTTTCTGTGCAGAAATATTTCATAAGGTTACTCCTCAGCTTTCCCTCTTTGTGATTTATCAGTAATACACCAATGTTTACAGGCAAATAGAAAAAAACAATCTGCAGAAGAGAGAGGAAGTGTGCAGACTGGTTTGACTCTTGGGCCCTGGTATTCTGAGCAGGTAGTATCTTTTTAAGGGTAAATTTTCAATCAGACACATAACCACAACAGTAGTGACAGGGCGGGTACACTGGCAGGCCGATGAAAATCTGCTTAAGGGGAGTCACCAAAGCCCTTTGATTATTTTATTGTGAACGTTTTCGTTGTCACCCGCCCCGAACGTTGGAGGGGGCAGGTAACAAGTTCTTTAAAAATAAATAAATAAATGAAATATATCCTTTGAAGTAGAATCTCGGGATCTTGATTTCCTCTTTGATACCTGGCCTGTAAGCAGCACTTTCATTTGCTTGACACACAAAATTAACTATTGGCAGTGACTGAAATCTGTTGTGTATTCCTTCAGAATTCATCAATACAGCTGGCATGGCTTGGCAGTCTCAGCAAAGCCTGCAATTATATAGCCATAAAAGGGCGCCGCCCCTAGGGGTGGTCACTCCCCTCCCCCCCCTCCCCCAGCCAAGAACAGGGTACAGCAGGTGAGCAGGGAGGTCGTGAAGACCTGACTGATTCTGAACTTCAGTTTCCAGTGGTACCAGCTAGAGTCCCGACGGGAGCATGAGGGACAATTAACGAGAAAACATGAAAAACATGATCAGACCCATAAAAATGGAAAAGAGAGGTTGAAAGGGAACATTGATTTTAGCTCTGAATTAATGCTCACCCATTCCATGTGATAAGTTACAACCAACATTTCTGTAGGCAGCAGAGTGCCTTAGACACGGACCATCTTTTGTTGAGTAGCTGATGAGACACATCAGTAAGCATTCTGTCTCTGTCATTTGGTGACCTTGCTTGTAACTAGAGAGTCCTTTTTGTCAGGCACCTGGGAGATGAGGTCTCTACAGAGGCAAATGGTTTCTGTCAGTACCACCTAATATATCTTCCGTGACTCGGCTTTCCCCATGTGTTCTGTACTCTACTTTCCACTGAGAACACAATAACAAAAATGATAATGGGAATATATCTTCCCCAATGCGCCTTTCCAACGTACCGGTATATGGAAGTTGTGGGGAAAAATGAGCCATCGGCAGGTGATGGATAAGGGACTGTTCTGTTGCAGCACTCAAACTGAATGGGAAAACGCGGTGTCTGATATCATGCTGAAAGCAGCCATTAAAACACAGTCATCTTCTCATCAGTCTCTTCCCACCACAGACAGGTATCGCATTTTGTTTTTACTCAAATACTCCCACGGACTGACGAGAGAGAGAGAATACAATGACACGTTCTCTGCCGTCAACAGTATAAAGAGTTTGACAGAGCTTTGGCTGCTTTTCATGTAGCCAACCAAATGTGGACAACCACACTCCTCCCAGCATTGCGCATTATTAGAACCAGGTGCCCCCCCCAGATTCCAGGATTTTTAAAACATCTATTCTTTCCCTCAGGCATTTCTGTAATTTTTTTTAAAAGGTGCGATTACAGTATGCACAGAATGTATATCAAATGTGGAAATGAATAGCGTTGTTTATGAGAGTAGATGTCTTGGGATTATGCAGAACTGTAGGATCTCTCCCCTGTAAGCACTGTCAGTGCTGGGGGTGGTTCAGCCAATCTGATTATTCCGTTAGCTTAAATCCTGCCTCCCCACCCCTGGCTACCGTTCTGGTACAGAATTGGTACATAGACTGGAAATACCTAGGACCTTCTGAATTTTGCTTACTCTGAGGTTAGCCAAGGTGGGACTAAAGGGGTAGTGGTGGGGGAGGAGGGAAGCATGAGAAATGTACCTTTTTTTTTTTTTTTTTTTTTTTTTTTTTACTAAACATGACAGTGCCTCATATCACCATGGAGGTGCGGAGCAACCTACCTGTGAGAGAGGTGCATCAGCACCTCCTTGGTGTTTTCTGGCTTTATCATGTATAAATTGTTATGCCCTAAATAGTCTTTCCTTTTACATTTTCAGCCCTTTTCTCTATCCCACCTACTACCATCTCCCTCTTCCACTCCTCTCCTTGTTCCCCTTTGCAGCTTCTCTTGTTTTCCTCGACTTACATCCTCTGTCCATGGTCCTGACTTTTCCACCTTGTACCCTCTCATTCCCAGTAATCTTCTCGCCTTTCTCTGCCGCTCTTCTGTCCTTTTCCCTTCTTCCCTCCTGCCCCACTGCTGTACACCTCCTCTCCCTCTCTGTGCCCTTTGCCCTCCCCCCCCCATTCTACCACGTGGCTTTCTGCCTTTCCCCTCTCTGTCTCTCCCTTTTCCTCAGTGGTTGAGCATTAAGAGAGAAGAAAGCCACTTCTCTGTCCTGCAAGCCCTAACTGTGGCACTCAGGCTGACAAGGAAGCCTCAGTATCCGCTCATGCAGGACAGAGGTGACGCTGCGCCCTCATCTAGCTTCGCAGGGACCTCTGGGCTCTTGCGCCCTCTTTTTTTTCTTACAGTCGCTGGCTCTGGAGATCATGGAGACACTTTTGGAGATTTGCAGCTTGTGTTCAAACCCCAGAAACAAAATTGGAATATAGTTGGACTATTAGCACACTAGACCATGAGGAACATTTCACCATGGCATTTAAAAAAAAAAGAAAGAAAGAAAGTTGAACAAAGCAACGTTCCTCGAAATCCTCTACCTATGCACAATTAAATATGTACTACCGGTGGTGTCTCTTATCACATAAGTGTCTCCACTTGTCTCTCAGTGACTTTATTTTAACCGTGACTGTGCCCCAATCTTAAATTTTAGCCCTCGGAGGCAAAAGTCCCACATACTTTTATGTTTATATTAACTTGTTCAGTAGAATTCTTTTCCTTTTCACACATGGCAGGAAATTCACGCCTCTGACAGTGCATTCACTGATTCTAAATTCCACGCTGATTTGCACCTTTTTTAGCCAGCCCTTAGCTCGAGCTCTTGGTGACTCCAGGAAACCGCCCACCCTTTGTCCAAGAAATTTCACCGCCAGCTCGAACACATTCCTTATTTGTGAAAGCTCAATGAAGCAACTAAACTGTGACGCACGTTTGTTCTAACCCAGCTTCAAACATTGACTGATCTTTGTTCAGCTGGGCGTGAACGGCTCTTAATGAATTCCAAGTGTTTTCATGAATGCTCGGCTGAGCCGGGGTTGATTGTTTGTCAGCTGCAGCGAGATCTTTGCCTTTTGATACTTGTGGGAAAAGCAGAAGGAAAGAGCTCTCCAGTTCAAACCATCCCTACGATCAGGGTTTACAGGCACTGGCATACCAGCCAGCATGTGTGTGTGCAGGTCTACGGTACCAGCTTCTGAAGAGGACTGTAAGATGTGCCCTTGAAACCCAGATGGCAGAAAGTGTCCTGACCTGCACCGTATCCTTAGTGTGGAGTGGTCCTACCTAACCTAGGTGGTGATGCCAGTCTTCACTCCTCAAGGGGGCCACGGCCAGTTTTCTGCATATCCACAAGGAATATTCATGAGATGATATATATTAGCATCCGTTGGATCCATGAAGCAGGCTAATTTGCATAATTCAGCTCTCTGAAATACTAGCCCTTGACCGGTGTATGCCAGCTTTAATCTAATCCATCACCATAGCTGTCTACCCACTCACACACATTCTGGATATATTAATAGCTAGGAGGACCACTGAAATAGACTCTGTGGGAAGGATGAATCACTAGACACTAATATGGCTCCCTTCCTTTGCCTTACTCTCTACATGAGGGAGATGATGAGAGTTGAAGTCCGAGGGTAGTGGTTATGCTTTGACTACTGCATATATGCACAACAGCACCAGCCACTGCTGGATCTCCACGATGACATGGGCTTTCTTGGAACAGCAGCATTTCAAATTATAACCTTTCATCTGTTGTGCAGTGTGTTGCCCAGCTGTGGGTCACTTGGCAAGGGTGGGGACAGAGCTGTAAGGGGTTGCACAGAGCATAGGCAGGTTGCACCAAAAAGCTAGTTATCAGAAATAAAAGTAAGGAACAATAGCAATGAATTATCACTGCAACATCCAATACAGGGTACCAAGATACTTCTCAGTACTAGAATTGCCTGTTGATATGCCCCAAGCCCCACAAGAGAACAAATGCAACGACCTAGCACACTATTTCTCAGACAAAATCACAAACCTTAAAGCAAAGATTCCGTTCCTAACAAAACAGGAAATCAAGATGCAAAAAAGAGATGTGACACAATTCTCCACATTCAACGAGGTATCCCAGTCTGAAGTTGAATGCGTGATAAAAAAACTGAATCCCGCACCACATAAAATTGACACCATTCCCACCACAGATATAAAAAAACTAGCTGATATAACCTCATACACACTAACCAAAATAATTAACCTATCACTCAGTGAAGGAGTTATGCCAGACTCACTCAAAAATGCAATAATAAAACCAATTCTGAAAAAGATAAACAGTGACCCAACCGTCTTAAGTAACTATAGACCTGTTTCAAACTTGCCCATGATCGCAAAATTAATAGAAAAAGCAGTACAAAAGCAACTAGCAGAACATCTAGACAACAATAACATACTCTTCCCATCACAACATGGCTTTAGAAAACACTATAGCACCGAAACATTACTAATCTCTCTAACAGATACCGTACTTCGTGGATTTGACAGTGGAAAACACTACATCATGATACTACTAGATCTGTCCGCAGCATTTGACACAGTAAACCATGACATACTATTGAAAAGACTGGAAGAAATTGGATTACAAAACAAAACAATTAAATGGTTCATTTCCTACCTTAACAATAGATCTTATCAGGTACAGATAAAAAACTCAATATCAGACAAAATCACACTAAAGACAGGAGTCCCCCAGGGTTCAGCACTTTCAGCAACTCTATTTAACATTTACATGCTCCCCCTCTGCCACCCACTGGCTGGTCTAGGTGTCATACACTACATACTACCACCCATACCAGGAACCTTGGAGTTACCATCGATGCTGATCTCTCTTTCAAATCCCACATAGTAAATAAAATGAAAGAAGGATACCACAAGCTACTAACCCTAAGACATATAAAGCCATTTCTCAACCCTTCTGACTTCAGAACCGTCCTGCAGCTGCTTATTTTCTCCACCTTCGATTACTGCAATTCATTACTTATTGGAATCTCTTCATCATCCCTCAAACCACTCCAAATACTGCAGAATTCAGCTGCCAGAATCCTTACAGGAAAAAAAAGAAACAAACACATAACACCCATTTTATCCTCTCTTCACTGGCTACCTATTTCTGCACGAATTACCTACAAATCAATGACCATCATTCATAAAATCCTAAATGATGATCTTCATGGACTAAAAGGCTTAAACATAACCCCCCAAAACCCACAAAGAAACTTACGCTCTAACAACGCAGGATTCTTAAACATCCCCACCTTAAGAGATGCTCATCTTTCAACTACACGAGAGAGAGCATTTTCCATTGCCACCCCCAAAATTTGGAACACCCTACCCAAAGAACTGAGGACCCAGCACATCCTGAAAACATTTAAAAAAGACCTAAAAACATTTTTATTCCGCAAACTCTATTCTAACTATCTGACACCTGATCATCCCAGCCCTCAACAGAACTCGCAAGCATAATCCTCCTCTTCATGCTCTCCTGATGTACCCTCCTTTTTCACCCCTCCCTGCTCTCTCACTTGATTCATTAAGTTCATTGAAAATGTTCTCCTCACTATTCTGTTATTCAACTACTAAGAAAAAATGTTTACTGTTCACAATACTCTACTGTTCCCAACTATCATGTTAACTCCATTTGATTGTATGCTAATTGCATATTTTGTATGCTAATTGCATATTTTGTAAACCATTATGATGGCTCTACCGAATAACGGTATATAAAACTCTACAAATAAATAAATAAATATATGCTGACAACATTCAATTAATTCTACCAATTGAAGAATCAATTGAAAAAACACTAAACTTTGCAATGCTATACCTAGAAATAATTAAACAACTATTAAACCAAATGGAACTAGTAATCAACATTGAAAAAACAGAATTTATACATCTTGAACGAAAAAACATCGAAAGAATTCAAAATCCCATTCAACTTAAAAATGACAAATCACTTTATTAAGGACTTGTTAAGATCTTTAATGTATTTTTATTTAAGAACTCCATTGGTGCAGGGAGGGAGGGAGGGAGGAATATAATGGAGGGGTGGTTTTGGGTTTTGGAGGGAGGAATAGAATGTAGGGGTGGTTTTGGGTTTTGAGAGAAGGGATGGGAGTTAAATGGACTAGGAAGAGAAAAATGAACATAAGAGTTTTACAAAAATATGCTGTATGTAATCAGATATATATATTGTAATGTTCATTATTGTATGTTTTTTAAAAAATAAAAACAGATTTATCATAAAAATGACAAATCAGAAGAGTTAACTGATAAAGCTAGAAACCTAGGAGTAATTATAGACACAGAACTGAGCCTTAAGCAACACATATCAATAAAAACAAGAGAAGGCTACGCCAAACTAATGGTCCTTAGAAGACTAAAACCCTTATTAAATCAGGAACACTTTCGTACAGTACTACAAGCTTTAATATTTGCCAGCACGGACTACTGTAACACCCTTTTCCTAGGATTATCATACACCACTATCAGGCCACTGCAAATACTACAGAACTCGGCTGCCAGAATACTTACTGGTAAAGGCAGAAGAGATCATATCACCCAAACACTTGCAGATCTACACTGGCTCCCAATAGAACAGAGAATTCAATTAAAACACTATGCACAGTTCATAAGCTAATTAATGACGAAAATTCTGACTGGCTAAACACCGTATTACGACTACACGTCCCCCAAAGAAATCTCAGATCAGCCAATAAAGCTCTACTAACCATACCCTCAGTCAAAACAGCAAAGCTGACCCAAGTTAGAGAGAGAGAGCACTATCTTTGGCAGGACCATTATTATGGAACACATTACCACTAGAATTAAGACTAATGAAAGAAATAAAACTCTTCAAAAAAGGCTTAAAAACATGGCTCTTCAAAAAAGCATTTCACAGTGAGGTAGCGGAATAACACATACACAAAGCAGCAGGAAGTCACCAAGAAAAAGCAGTATTGCTTACTTTTGTTATTTTCTCACAATTTAAGTATTAAATTATAAAGACAGTTAATAGTAAATGGTAACCACACCCATTCCCATTTAGAGTATATTATCGAACTATGTAACCATATAGTAATGGCACCCTTTGGATAACTTAGAAACCACATATTTGTGCCTAACTGTAAACCGTTGTGATGGTGCTCTACTATACGACGGTATAGAAAAGGTTTAAATAAATAAATAAATAAATAAAGTGTGGTATCAGAGAGTCAGTGTGCCCTATAGTTGAATAACCACGACTAAGAAGTTTTGACTCCAGCATAGCACCAAGATGTAATAATTTTCCATGTAAAAAATCAATACTTTCTTTTTTTTAAGTTGTTTTCAAATGTATATAAAATACTATGGAGCACCGTATCTCAGTGCAAAGCCTCAAACAGTCCCACCCTCTGGGCTCAAAAATCGAATTGCGCTTATCTTTAGTGAGCTTAGCCGATAGTCTTCAGACTTTGCAAATGATCTTCTTTACTTAATAAATCCCACGGTCAGGACATACAACAAATACCAGAGACTGCTGGTGTTTCAGCATGAAGGTCGTCTTCAGGGGCCATTTTTGTCTACTGAAAAATATTTACAAATATGTATGTCTAAGAAAAGAAAAATTGGCATTGCAAATAAGACCCACTTTTGTGCAACTCACTCGAGTGGCAATGGATGTACTTCTCAAAGTTCAACAAAGTTGTGACTCAAGATCCACTATTTAAAAGGAAATCCTGACTGTGACTTAACCAGTGAGGACCAAGTGCAAGGTTTCCGTGCAGCCATTCTCAGGTTAAGCATTTTTCTAGAGCTGAAAAGTTATGACACAGCAGGCATGTTTGTTTATTTATTAATTCAAATATTTATTAGCTGCCTATAGCAGCCAACCTGTGCTAGGTGACAACAGCGACAGCGAGTCGTACGTTTCTGGCCATTACAGACTGCCATCACATGCACCCAAGGTCTTCTATTCTGTCTGTGGTCCAGAACTGAATATCCCCTTCCCCAACCTGAAAACGTTTATTGCAGCCCAAAACATAAATGCCCTTGACTGAATATCTTGAGATATTTGGATGTTTACACAGCTCTGGAATCTTGAAAAATGGAAACTGGAAATCTGTCTGGTGCACCCTGTTAATAATCTTCTCTAACAAGAGTGTTTCATGAACTGGTGATCCAAAAAGTTTTTTGATTTTTTTTTTTTCACCCAATTTCGTTTTGGTTAAAGTGTAGCATAAATGAGTTTATTAAGCAAAACTAAAATTTTGATATAATATTAAATTGTAATAATTGATCTGATCTGGCCTTGGAAATGACTTGAAATCTCAATGCTTTGCTGACAATTGTACAATATAGCATGGTTTCTAATGAACTTGAAAACTCTATCTATCTATCTTTATATATTTAAAAGGGCGACCTTTCCCAAGTGCTTTAGTGAGCTTGGAGTAAAATGGGTTTTAATATGTTTCGTAGATGATTCTTCACGGAATCAAACAGATTTCAGGAATGATTCTTACTCGCAGGCGTGAGTAAGAATAGGACAACTGCCTGTGGTTCAGTCGCTCACATGTCGTGAGCATGTGGCAACTGGCAGCCCGGGGCAGCTGGAAACAAGTGGTAACAGAATTTTAAAATTGATGATTTTAAGCTTAAATGGCTATGAAATGACGATGTCAATTCTCTTTCAAGAGAGGAGCAGATATGTTGGAGCATGGGGAAAGCTTCCAAGGACTACAAGCGTTTGATAATATCCCCCCCCCCCCTTTAAAATGTGCTTTTGTTAAGAAAAAAAATGCAGAGCCAATTCAACCCTTATCCCAAACTCCCTCCCAGTTGGCACACAATAAGCACCTCCCTTACCAGCTTTCTGATAGGCCCAGCAGGAGGTCAGAGGGCAGCTGTCAGTGTTCTGCGTGTCCTTAGGCAGGAGAAAGCCTTCCTATCTGTT